>NC_057794.1:489473403-489831131 GCF_018294505.1 Triticum aestivum
CCCCATTGACCCTTCGTGTTATGCATCCTTGTCCCCATCGAGTCGGAGTCAGAGCTAGAGCCCAAGGACCCAACGAGGGTCTGATACCTCTCCAACGTATCTATAATTTTTTATTGTTCCATGTTATTATATTATCTATTTTGGATGTTTTATATGCATTGATATGTAACTTTATATTATTTTTTGGACTAACTTATTAACCTAGAGGCCAGTGTCGGTTTCTGTTTTCCCATGTTTTTGAGTTTTACAGAAAAGGAATATCAAACGGAGTCCAAATGAAATAAAACTTTCATGATGATTTTTCTTGGACCAGAAGACATCCATGGAGCTTGGAGAGGGGGCCAGAAGAGTCTCGAGGGATCCACAAGCCCTCAGGCTACGCCCTAGGAGGTGCGTCTCCCTGGTTTGTGGCCCCCATAGGAGTCCTCCAACCCTAATTCTTGCGCTATAAACACTACAAAAAAAGACACATCCGTGACATTTTGGGTCAAACGAAAAAAAATTGTCATACTTATGACACTTCTATGACGATAATTGTCACAAAACCCGGTATCATCATAGATGTGGTGGGGTCCTACTTCTATGACAAAAAATCATGAAAGAAATGGGCTTTCCGTCCTCGGCGGGCCGGAGACGCAACTGCATGACATTCTTTGGGCCATCCATGATGGGGAAAACCGTGGTAGAAGCGAGGGCACGGAAAATATCGGGGTGTTCCTGGTTACGCTGGGTGGTCGGGACCGAGCGATGCGTGTTCCTCTCATACACGCACGCGCGTGGGTGCGAGGCATTGGGCTCTAACTGAACCCGAGCGAGGCGTTGGGCTCTAACTGAACCTGAGCGATTGCACTGCAGGCTACGCGTTACTGAACCCGAGCGATCGATCGATGGCTGTTAACTGAACCCGGTCGAGCGATTCCTTCTCTACTGCTGCCAGCTGAAGCCGATCGATGCTGCCTCTGGATGAACAGTGAGCGTTGTTGGGAGGGTTTGGATGAATAGTTCCCAGTAGGGGTGGATGAACAGGACCCCGTGGTGTTGCCTCTAGATGAACAGAACCCCGATAGATCGAGCCGGTTGGGGCTGGATGAACAGGACCCCATGGAGGGCAGGATGAACAGGACAACCCCGTGGAGGGCTGGATGAATAGTAGAAGGTAGAGGGATGGATGAACAGTAGCCCGTTGAGGGGTGGTTGAAGAGGAGCCCGTGGAGAGGGCTGGTTGAACAGTAGCCGGTGGAGTAGCGCGCGGTGGAGGTTGGATGAACAGGAGCCCATGGATGAATAGTCGTAGGTGGAGGCTGGAGGAGGTCGACGGTGGATGAACAGTAGCCCGTGGGGGCTGGAGGGGGTCGACAGTGGAGATGAACAATATCCTGTGGAGTCTCGTTTTGCGGTACGCCACACCCCTCCTGATGAACAGGACCCCTGTTTCGACCGTAGCGCTCCAACACAAGTTTGTTTCCTCCGTTTTGCGGTACGCCACACCCCTCCCTATCAACAGGACCCCCCATTTCGACCGTAGGAGGTCTGTTTCCTCGGTTTTGCGGTACGCTAGACACCTCCCGATGAACAGGATCCCGTTTCAACCGTGGCCGGTCGAACACAAGGCTGTTTCCTCCATTCTGCAGTACGCCAGGCCTCGTTTCCATCGGCTGTCCCATCCAAGCCCTCCTGATGAACACGACGACGCATTCCGTTCTGACCAAGCTGGTTGGCTCCCCATGAACACGACGACGACGCAGTTTCTCCGTTCCGACCCAGCTATGTACATGAGCCCTGGCCGTACGTATGTGCGAGTAGGCATTCGAGACCCTTCCCGTATGTATGTATGTGGTCGTATTTTCTTTCTTGCACACTGGTCGTTGTACGTACGTGTACATGCTACGTGCGCGCCTGTACTACGTCACGTGCGTGCCTCTACTACGACACGTGCACGCCTCTACATCGACCAGTATGTACGTACACGTTCGCGACCAGAACGACAACGCTACGGACGCTTCGACAAGGTGGGTCCGACTGTGAGGCACTTCCTTGCGTGCGAAGATGTAGCTGGTGGGTCCTAGCAGTCAGGGGGGCGAATCGTTTTTTTTTGCCCGGATGCACTTCCTTGTGTGCGAAGATGTAGCTGGTAGGTCCCAGCAGTCAGGGGGAATTTTTTTTTTGTGAAATACAGTTGCCCATCTGGTGGGTCCCTGCTGTCAGGTGGAGGAATAATTATTTTGCGCATAATAAGGAGGCACTTCCTTGCGGCCGCCGTGGACCCAGCTGTCACCCTCTCCACATACAGTACTCTTCCGATGGAAGTCGTTCGTTGATCACGTTGACCATGCCGCGCCGAGAGCACCAGGGCGGTGGACGATGACGATGCCTAGGAAGGGGACAACGTGGAGCCGGGGGAGACGCGGAAGTGGAAGCCCGTGCGGAGAGGAGTACTAGGGTTCACTGGTTCAGCTATGCTGTGAGGCTACCGTCGCCGCAGGGCCTGGCCAGCGGTGGGAATAGTAGGGGGCGGCGAGGCCTCTGCGGCAGCACAACGGCCACGGGAGGCAGGAGCATCCGGCACGACCGGCGCTGCTTTGGGCGGCTGGAGCAAGAAGACCAGAGGTTGAAGAAGCACTACGGCCGTTGGATGGACATCGTACGGTCACTTGAGGTAGAATCGTTCATATTGACTAAGTTGACAAAGCACTCCATCCCCATCAACCTAGTAGGCCCACAAGTCAGCCTTCCACCGAGGTGGGTCCCAACTAGCAAGGGGAGTATTCATTTTTTTGTGCGTAATAAGGAGACACCTCCGGTGGGTCCGAGCTGATAGCGGGGGAATGTTTTTTTTCGCGAAATACGTTGGCCCGTCCGTTGGGTCCTAGCAGTCAGGGGGGAAACATTTTTTTGGCCAAATACGGTGGCCCGTCCGGTGGGTCCCTGCTGTCAGGTGGAGGAATAATTATTTTCTGCATAATAAGGAGGCACTTCTGTCGTGGACCTGGCTGTCAGCCTCTCCACGTACAGTACTCTTCCGATGGAAGTCGTTCCTTGACCACGTTGACCACGCCACACCGAGAGCACCAGGGCGGTGGACGACGGCTAGGCCTAGGAAGGGGACGACACGGAGCAGGGGAAGACGCGACAGTGGATGCCCTTGCGGAGAGGAGTACGAGGGTTCACTTGTTCGGCTGCGGTGTGAGGCTGCTATCGCCACAGAATAACAGGGGGTGTGGCTGAGTGGAGGGATTCCCTAGCCAGCGGTGGGAGTAGTAGGGGCGGTGAGGCCTGCGCGGCAGCACAGCTGGCCACGGGAGGCAGGAGCAGGCGGTACGACTGGCGCTGCTTTGGGCGGTTGGAGCAAGAAGAGTAGAGGTTGAAGAAGCACGACGGCCGTTGGATGGACATTGTACGGTCACTGCAGCTAGAATCGTTTATATTGACTAAGTTGACAAAGCCCTTCGTACGCATCAACTTAGTAGGCCCACAGGTCAGCTTCCGAAATGGTGCACCCCAGATGTCAGGGGGGAACCATTTTTTGGGCGGGTGAAGCTAGAATATCCGAGATTGAAGAAGAAGCACGACATCCGTTGGATGGACATCCAATGGCCATTGCTGTTAGAACCGTGTGTTCACTATAAGTTGACAAAGCCTTGCATACGCGTCAACTCTCTTTTTTTTGTGGGGACGCGTCAACTTAGTAAGGCCACAAGTGTGTGGCAGAGAACTTATAGCCCATTTGAGATTTGTAAGAATGTGCAGCCAATTTCTAAATTATAATGGAATTTACTACAGCTCATTTACAGTTTGTTAAAAGTACAGCCCATTTCAACCAACCGTTCAAAACAGAATTCAATAAAATTTTCCACATTTTGATGGGATCCAAAATATTTTTATCCCGAAATTTCTAGTCATATTAAATACAATTTCAATATAAATTTATATCACGTAAAAATCCAACAAAACATTGCGCTCACAACAATTAATGAAATTAAAATTTCCAATATCCAAAAATAATATTTTATAAAGTAATTACGTGTTTGGTGCATTTTTTTATAGTTACTGCCCAGTTTTTATAATTACATCCCATTTATTATTTCTTAAAGCCCATTTTCTTGTTAAGCCTAATGCATCCCTCCTAGGAAAGACTTGCAGCCCAGCGGGGCGGAGAATAACAACTTGACCTTGCCTGGGTATTCCTAAAAAAAGTATAGCTGGGCTAGCCATTTTCAGCTTGAAAAAAATTAAGATCTGGGCTGGGCTAGATGAGCCACATCCCGCCCAGCTAATAGTTGCAGCGATGTTTTCGTTGTTGTTCAGAGGAGAAAAATTAATATATGGGCTAAACATCGCTCAAGAAAAACTCTGCAGTGCTCACACCTCAAAAACACAAATACTGCTCGAGCTGCTTGGTCCCAGCTATCGGCCGCTTTTTATGCAATTCTCTCATTTATTGACTACATAGGTTGACAATGGTGGGAACGTGATGTCAGGTGAGGGAGTCCTGGATTAGGGGGTGTCCGGATGGCCGGACTACACCTTCAGCCGGACTCCTGGACTATGAAGATACAAGATTGAAGACTTTGTCCCGTGTCCGGAAGGTACTTTTCTTGGTGTGGAAGGCAAGCTTGGCGATACGGATATGCAGATCTCCTACCATTGTAACCGACTTTGTGTAACCCTAACCCTCTCCGGTGTCTATATAAACTGGAGGGTTTTAGTCCGTAGGACAATATACACAACAATCATACCATAGGCTAGCTCCTAGGGTTTAGCCTCTCTGATCTCGTGGTAGATCTACTCTTGTACTACCCATATCATCAATATTAATCAAGCAGGACGTAGGGTTTTACCTCCATCGAGAGGGCCCGAACCTGGGTAAAATTTCGTGTCCCTTGCCTCCTGTTACCATCCGGCCTAGACGCACAGTTCGGGACCCCCTACCCGAGATCCGCCGGTTTTGACACCGACATTGTGCTTCATGAGAGTTCTCTGGTCGTCGCCGTCAGGTGATGGCTCTAGATCATCAATGCGATGCAGTCCAGGGTGAGACCTTCCTCCCCGGACAGATCTTCGTCTTCGGCGGCTTCGCACTGCGGGCCAATTCACTTGGCCATCTGGAGCAGATCGAAAGCTATGCCCCTGGCCGTCAGGTCAGATTTGGAAGTTTAAACTACACGGCTGACATCCGCGGGGACTTGATCTTCGACGGATTCGAGCCACTGCCGAGCGCGCCGCACTGTCACGACGAGCATGATCTAGCTCTGCCGCCGAACAGTGCCCTGGAGGCCGCACCCGCATCGGCTTCCACCCTTAATTCGGAGCCAACTGCGCCGATCGAGGATGGGTGGTTGGACGCCGCCTCGGGGGCTGCGATCCCAACGGCGCTCGAGCCGAACACCAGCCCCGCACTCTGCGAGACTCGTGACTCCGAGGAGCCGGACTCCTCTCCGGACTCCGAACCCTCCGCGCCCCTGCCGATCGAATCCGATTGGGCGCCGATCATGGAGTTTACTGCCGCGGACATCTTTCAGCACTCGCCTTTCGGCGATATTCTAAAGACACTGAAGTCTCTCTCTTTATCAGGAGAGCCCTGGCCGGACTACGGTCAGCAAGGTTGGGATTCGGACGATGAAGAAATTCAAAGCCCACCCACCACCAACTTTGTAGTCACTATCGACGACTTAACCACCATGCTCGACTTTGACTCCGAAGACATCGACGGTATGGACGCCGATGAAGGAGACGATGAAGAACCAGCGCCTATCAGGCCCTAGAAAGCCACCTTGTCATATGACATATACATGGTGGACACCCCAAAAGAAGGAGATGGTGATGGAACAGCGGAGGATGACCCCTCTAAGAAACAGCCTAAGCGCCGGCGTCAGCGGCGCCGCTCAAAATCCCGCCAAAACAAATACGGTGATTCCAGCACGGGAGATAATAATACTCCGGAAAGTTCCGAAGAAAACCCCCTCCAGCAAATTTAGCACAGGAGGATGGAGAAACGAGCCCTCATGAGAGAGCGGCAGACAGAGAGGTCGAGGACGATAATTATATGCCTCCCTCCGAAGACGAGGCAAGCCTCGACGATGACAAATTCGTCGTGCCAGAGGATCCCATCGAGCAAGAGCGTTTTCAACGCAGGCTTATGGTCACGGCAAGAAGCCTCAAGAAAAAACAGCAACAACTAAGAGCTGATCAAGATTTGCTAGTCGACAGATGGACTGAAGTCCTTGCGGCCGAAGAGCATAAACTCGAACGCCCCTCCAAGAGCTACCCAAAGAGCAAGTTGCTACCCCGATTAGAGGAGGAAGCACTTGATGCGGCCGACCGGCCACCTCGTGGCCGCGACAGAGAGGCCTCTCGGCCCTCCACTCAAGCCGCACCCCGTACCAAGGCATGGGAATATGCGCCGGACTTACGAGATATGTTGGAGGACAAGGCAAGGCAGACAAGATCGAACTATGGATCGCGTGGGCGCCCCACGGCTTGAGACGGTAACCGTCATGCCGGCCACAAATTCGGCAGGGCCGAACACAGTAGACAAAGCTCATTGGAGCTATGTCGTGATATAGCCCAGTACAGAGGCGCCGCACACCCACTATGCTTCACAGACGAAATAATGGATCATCAAATCCCCGAGGGTTTCAAACCCGTAAATATCGAATCATATGATGGCACAACAGATCCCGCGGTATGGATCGAGGATTATCTCCTTCATATCCACATGGCCCGCGGCGATGATTTCCACGCCATCAAATACCTCCCACTCAAGTTTAAAGGACCAGCTCGGCATTGGCTTAACAACTTGCCAACAGGATCAATCAGTTGTTGGGAGGACCTGGAAGCCGCATTCCTCGACAATTTCCAGGGCACTTATGTGCGACCCCCAGACGCCGATGACCTAAGTCACGTAATTCAGCAGCCAGAGGAATCGGCCAGGCAATTCTGGACACGGTTCCTAACAAAGAAAAATCAAATAGTCGACTGTCCGGACGCTGAGGCCCTAGCAGCCTTCAAGCACAATATCCGTGACGAGTGGCTTGCCCGGCACCTTGGACAGGAAAAGCCGAAATCTATGGCAGCACTCACGACACTCATGACCCGCTTTTGCGGGAGAAGACAGCTGGCTTGCTCGTAGCAACAATATGACCAAGAACCCTGGTAATTCGGATACCAGGGACAGTAGTGGCAGGTCGCGTCGCAACAAGCAGAAGCGCCGCATTAACGGCGACAATGCTGAGGATACGACAGTTAATGCCGGATTCAGAGGCTCTAAATCCGGTCAGCGGAAAAAGCCATTCAAAAGGAATCCTAGGGGCCCGTCCAGTTTGGACCGAATACTCGACCGCTTGTGCCAGATACATGGCACCCCCGAAAAGCCGGCCAATCACACCAACAGGGATTGTTGGGTGTTCAAGCAGGCAGGCAAGTTAAACGCCGAAAATGAAGACAAGGGGCTGCATAGCGATGACGACGAGGAGCCCCGGCCGCCGAACAACAGTGGACAGAAGGGTTTTCCCCCACAAGTGCGGACGGTGAACATGATATACGCAACCCACGTCCCCAAAAGGGAGCGGAAGCGCGCGTTAAGGGACGTATACGCGGTAGAGCCAGTCGCCCCAAAGTTCAACCCATGGTCCTCCTGCCCGATCACCTTTGATCGAAGGGACCATCCCACTAGCATCCGTCATGGCGGATTCGCCGCATTGGTTCTAGACCCAATTATTGACGGATTTCATCTCACTAGAGTCCTTATGGACGGCGGCAGTAGCCTGAACCTGCTTTACCAGGATACAGTGCGGAAAATGGGCATAGATCCCTCGAGGATTAAGCCCACCAAAACGACCTTTAAAGGCGTAATACCAGGTGTAGAGGCCAACTGTACAGGCTCAGTCACACTTGAAGTGGTCTTCGGATCTCCGGATAATTTCCGAAGCGAGGAGTTAATCTTCGACATAGTCCCATTCCGCAGTGGCTATCACGCACTGCTCGGGCGAACCGCATTCGCCAAGTTCAATGCGGTACCGCACTACGCATACCTTAAGCTCAAGATGCCAGGCCCTCGAGGAGTAATTACGGTCAATGGAAACACCGAACGCTCCCTCCGAACGGAGGAGCACACGGCGGCCCTTGCAGCGGAAGTACAAAGCAGCCTCTCCAGGCAGTTCTCCAGTCGGCCATTAAACGACCGGACACCGTCAAGCGCGCCCGGAGTAACCTACAACAAGACCGCCTGGCACGATCCGAGCAGGCGTAGCAATGCGGCCCCAACCCCAGCCCTCGCAAAAATGCGACACCAGTACTTCGCGTACATAACTACGCTCTAGAAATACCATGGGTACAGGGGGAGGGGCACCATCACGGCACGCCCGAAACACGGCTTAAACCGCACCAGGGGCTGCCGATTTTTTAATTTTCTCTTACTTTCAGGACTCCACTCTTCGGAAGGCCTGTTCGGCAGTTCAATTGCCGCACAAACGATGCAAGAACCAGGGAAGCAGACAAGCCACGCCGCATTACGGAACTCCCAGGTGGTCTCTATCACGAGCAGTATACCTGTTTCGCATACTATTCCGCAGCTTGCCCCTGGAACGGACATGTTACATAGTCCAACCTTTTGCTTATCGCATTATTTGTATCGTTCTGCTTTGATCGCAGCCCTCTTTAATAAACAATGCATAGCTTTTGTCTATTTTTGCATTACCTTTTTTTAATATATGTTCCTTAACGACATGTTGCATCCGTACACTTTGGTACGGCCAAAATACGCCAGGGGCTTTAGTACCCCTCAATATGGTGTGAGAAGTCCGAACACTTTAACAAGTGCGGCACCCCGAACTTATAGCATTATATGCATCGGCTCCGAATCATGTCTTGGGTCAATAGTTGGGTTTGCCCGGCTCCTATGTTTTGGTGCCTTACGTTCCGCTATATCGGCTAAGGTAGCACTAGGAGAACCACTGCGATTGTGCCCCAGTTGAGCTGGGTCGAGCACCTCAGTGGAGAAAGCTAAAACTGACTGTCATGATGAAGCGAGAGCTGGTCGCTGTTCGAGAGGTTTTTCGAGTCCCTAAAGACTTATGCCGCTTAGAGCGAGGAGCCGGCTCTGTCCGGCCAAGGCGTGGATAGCGCCCCGAACTCGGTCTTCCGAATACCAGGGGCTTCGCCGAAAATTTAAAATTATAGAATTCTATGGCTAAGTGAGAGTGTTCACGCATTATAGTCCGATTGCCTTGTTCGTTGGGCTGAGCGCCTCCCTCGAAGGACCCAAACATGGGAAAAAGAGCGCTCAGGTTTATCCCCGAACACCCCAGCACTAGCGGCACGGGGGCAGAAGCCGACGACTCGCCATCTCTCAGAATTGATAAACAGCCGCACAGAAGGTAATATTTTAAATTCCAACAGCATTGCTTAGCGCATATGAACAAGTTTTCAGCGCACAGGACAAAACGAGCAAGTTTCACTCAAAAATTACATCCCTAGAACATTCATCCGCCACAAGGCAGGCACCCTTCAGAACATCCTTATAATAATTCTCGGGCTTGCGATGCTCTTTCCCCGGCGGTGGCCCGTCCTTCACAAGCTTCTCAGCATCCAGCTTGCCCCAGTGCACCTTAGCACGGGCAAGGGCCCTACGGGCACCTTCAATGCAGACGGAGCGCTTGATGACTTCGAGCCTTGGACAGGCCTCCACCAGCCGCCGCACCAGCCCGAAATAGCTCCCAGGCAGAGCCCCTCCAGGCCACAGCCGAACTATGAGGCCCTTCATGGCCTGTTCGGCCGCCTTGTGGAGCTCGACCAGTTGCTTCAGCTGGTCGCTCAGGGGCACGGGGTGTCCGGCCTCAGCATACTGAGACCAGAACACCTTCTCTGTCGAGCTGCCCTCCTCAGGCTCGATAGAATGCGGCGGCATCGGACACACTCTGGGGAAGATCTGTGAACGCCCCTGGAGAGCTCCGGATTCGCGTAAGTAACAAGTAACTCACGTTTATGTGTTTGCTTTGCATAAAGAATGCCTTACCCGCCGCTATCTTCTTCACCTCATCCAACTCCTGGAGGGTCTTCTGGGATTCGGCCTTGGCAGACTTGGCATTTTCAATAGCCACCGCGAGCTCGGACGCTCGCGTCTTTGAGTCAAGCTCCAAACTCTCATGTTTTTCCATGAGAGCCTGGAGTTCTTGCCGTACCTTGCCAACCTCGGCCTCATACTTCTCCCGCTCGGTGCGCTCCGTGGCCGCCTTCTTCTCGGCCTCGACCAGCGCTTGCTTAAGGGTCGCCACCTCAGACGTGGCCCCTACAATAGCCACGATAATCCTGTCATTTTTTGCAATTGCACCTTTTTATATATATTTAAACAAGGTATTTCTTACCTTCATTGTCCTTGAGCTGCTTCTTGGCACGCCCGAGCTCTTGCTCGGACCGCTCGAGGTTCTGCTTTAGCATGTCCACTTCCGCAGTCAGTGCGGCGGACGCCAGCAGCGAAGCCTGCATACGCATATTGACTCCTTTCTGTTAGACTCCTGCGAATTTTATTTGATCCTCTATTCGGCTTTTCTTCCCGAACACCAAAGAGAGCATCAGGGGCTACTGTCTATGCGGTAATATTATTTACACATTCTTTACTTACCTCAAAGCCTGTTAGAAGGCTAGTACAAGCTTCAGTCAGTCCGCTCTTGGCAGACTGAACATTCTGGACCACCGCACTCATAATGGTGCGGTGCTCCTCGTGGATGGAGGCGCCTTGGAGCACCTCCAACATATTGTCTGGTGCCTCCGGTTGGACGGGGGTCACCGGCACGGTGGGCTTGCTCCTCTTGGAAGGAGGTCCCCCGCCGGACTCTGGAACCTTTGAAGGTTCCGGAGCGGTGTCCGGCCTAGAGCCGGACTTGGAGCCCTAGGGGGTTTCATCCCCTTTACTCCTGGAGTCCGGGAGGTTGCCTTGCGGCGCCTCCAGGACCACCTCCTCCCGACTTGGAACCTGTTGGGACAACACTTCGGTGTCGTTCGTAGGGCGGGGGGAGGAAGCCGTCGGAAGCGAGTTCACATCCGACGAGTCCAGTGAGCCGCTCGACGACGCGTCGAGCCGGTCTTTGGGTGGGCTGCATAAACATATTCGACATAAGGGAAAGATGTGCAATAAACGAATACTATGAATTACTCTGGTACCCGGATACTTACGATTTTGCCAGGGGTTGGCCCTGGGCAGCCACTCCTCTCCGCCGTCGTCGGCATCGGTGGAGTAGTCCGGAGGAAGGGTTTTCCCCTTCTTGGACCCTCCGGCCTCCCCAGAGAGGTCGGCCTTCCTTTTCTTCTCTCCTCCCGCTGGAGGGGGAGAGGTCTCTTATTCTTCCTCCTCGTCTTCACGGGAGGAATGCGCCTCGGAACCGTCGGATGATGGATCTGACACCTCCTGGCGGCGGGCACTCTTTCGAGTCCCCATGGCCTTTTTCGCGGCCTTCTTCTCCGGCACCACATAGGGTGCCAGAACCAGCAGCTTCGCCAAGCGAGCGTCCACTGGGCCTTCGGGCAAAGGAGCCGGACAGTTGATCTGTCCGAACGTCACGTGCCAATCCTATCAAAGGTAAGGGAGCTTAGATCCCGCATGGAGTCAAACTATGAAAAACTCATACCCTGTAAAAGGAAAAAACAGCTTACCGCATGAGCGTGACGCTGCGTACTGAATCCGCGATCCTCGGTAGCGGATGCGGGGGCCTCGGCGCCCTTGAAAAGCACCTTCTAGGCATCTTCGTACATCATGTCAAAGAGCCTGCTCAGAGTTTGGTGCCGCGCTGGGTCGAACTCCCACAGGTTGAAAGCCCGTTGTTGACACGGGAGGATCAGGCAGATGAGCATAACCTAGACAACGTTGACAAGTTTGAGCTTCTTGTCCACCAGGGTTTGGATGCATGTTTGGAGTCCGATCAGCTCTCCTTTTTTACCCCACGACAGGCCCGTCTCCTTCCAAGAGGTGAGCCGCGTAGGGGGTCCGGATCGAAACACGGGGGCTGCGACCCATTCGGGGTCACGCGGCTCGGTGATGTAAAACCACGCCGATTGCCACCCCTTCAGGGTCTCCACAAAGGAGCCCTCGAGCCATAAGATGTTGGCCATCTTGCCCACCATGGCGCCTTCGCACTCCTCCTGGTTTCCATGCACCACCTTCGGCTTGACATTGAAAGTCTTGAGCCACAGGCCGAAATGGGGGCGGATGTGGAGGAAAGCCTCGCACACGATGATGAACGCCGAGATGTTGAGGATGAAGTTCGGGGCCAGATCGTGGAAATCCAGGCCATAGTAGAACATGAGCCCCCGGACAAATGGGTGGAGGGGGAAACCCAGTCCACGGAGGAAATGGGGGAGGAACACCACCCTCTCATGGGGCCTAGGGGTGGGGATGAGTTTCCCCTTTTTGGGAAGCCGGTACGCAATGTCATTAGACAAGTATCCGGCCTTCCTCAGTTTTTTGATGTGTCCCTCCGTGACGGAGGAGACCATCCACTTGCCTCCCGCTCCGAACATGGCTGGAGAAGGTTGAGGTGGGGAGTGCGGACTTGGGCGCTGGAGCTCGAGTGCGCGAGAATGGATAAGTAAGGGAGGAAGAAGGCATATGTGAAAAGGTGGATCCTTATCCCCTTATATGGGTGGACGCAACTACGTGTCCCCACCAGCCTGGTGAAACTCGCTTATCTCCAAGCGCCGTAATCAATGGCGCGGTTGGGTTACCCACGCCCGTATTGATGAGAATCCCGGAATAAGGGGACACGATCTCTGCTTTAACAAGACGTGCCAAGAAAACCGCCTCGCATGACGCGCTGAGGTGGGATAATGAAACGACTCGGATAAAGGCTTGGCCGTGGTGTGTCACACTACGGAATACGTCAGCAGATTAGATTTGTGTAAATATTATTCTCTCTGTGGCAATATGTGGAAACTTATTTTGCAGAGCCAGACACTATATTTTTGTTCAAAATCTTCTATGAAGTACTTGGAGGAGGAACCCGCCTTGCAATGCCGAAGACAATCTGCACGTCGGACTCGTCGTCATTGAAGCCTGGTTCAGGGCCGACTGAGGGAGTCCTGGATTAGGGGGTGTCCGGATGGCCGGTGAGGGAGTCCTGGATTAGGGGGTGTTCGGGTAGCCGGACTATACCTTCAGCCGGACTCCTGGACTATGAAGATACAAGATTGAAGACTTCGTCCCGTATCCGGATGGGACTTTCCTTGGCGTGGAAGGCAAGCTTGGCGATGCGGATATTCAAGATCTCCTACCATTGTAACCGACTCTGTGTAACCCTAACCCTATCCGGTGTCTATATAAACCGGAGGGTTGTAGTCCGTAGGCAATCAACTCCATATACAACAATCATACCATAGGCTAGCTTCTAGGGTTTAGCCTCCTTGATCTCGTGGTAGATCTACTCTTGTACTACCCATATCATCAATATTAATCAAGCAGGACGTAGGGTTTTACCTCCATCAAGAGGGCCCGAACCTGGGTAAAACATCATGTTCCCTGCCTCCTGTTACCATCCGGCCTAGACGCATAGTTCGGGACCCACTACCCGTGATCCGCCGGTTTTGACACCGACATTGGTGCTTTCATTGAGAGTTCCTCTGTGTCGTCGCCTTTAGGCCCGATGGCTCCTTTGATCATCAACAACGATGCGGTCCAGGGTGAGACTTTGCTCCCCGGACAGATCTTCGTCTTCGGCAGCTTCGCTCTGCGGGCCAATTCGCTCGGCCACCTAGAGAAGATCGAAAGCTACGCCCCTGGCCATCAGGTCAGGTTTGGAAGCCTAAACTACATGGCTGACATCCATGGGGACTTGATCTTCGACGGATTCGAGCCACAGCCGAGCGCACCGCACTGTCTCGATGGGCATGATATAGCTCTGCCGCTGAACAGCACCTTGGAGGCGGCATACGCATCGGTTTCGACCATCGATTCGGAGCCTACTGCGCCGATTGAGGATCAGCGGTTGGATGCTGCCTCAGGGGCTGCAATCTCAGAGGCGATCGAGCCGAACGCTAGCCCCGCACTCTGCACGACCCGTGACTCCGAGGATCTGGACTCCTCCCCGGACTCTGAACCCCCCGTGCCCCAGCCAATCGAATCCGATTGGGTGCCGATAATGGAGTTCACCGCCGCAGACATCTTTCAGCATTCGCCTTTTGGCGACATCTTGAATTCTCTTAAGTCTCTCTCTTTATCAGGAGAGCCCTGGCCGGACTACGGTCAGCGAGGGTGGAATACGGATGATGAGGAAATTTAAAGCCCACCCACCACCCACTTTGTAGCCACTGTCGACGATCTAACCGACATGCTTGACTTCAGCTCCGAAGACATCGACGGAATGGACGACGATGTAGGAGACGAACAGGAACCAGCACCTGTAGGGCGCTGGAAGGCCACCTCGTCATATGACATATATATGGTGGACACTCCAAAAGATGGAGATGGCGATGGAACAGTGGGGGATGACGCCCCCAAGAAACAGCCAAAGCGCCGGCGTCAGCGGCGCCGCTCTAAATCCCGCCAAAACAAAAACGGTGATTCCGGCACGGGAGATAATACTACCCCGGATAGCGCCGAAGAACACCCACCTCAGCAAGATTCAGCACAGGAAGATGGAGAAGCCAGCCCTCATGAGAGAGCGGCAGACCGAGAGGTCGAGGATGATAACTATACGCCTCCCTCCGAAGACGAGGCAAGCCTCGATGACGACGAATTCGTCATACCATCAGGCCCCGCCGAACAAGAGCGTTTTAAACGCAGGCTTTTAGCCACGGCAAGCAGCCTCAAGAAAAAGCATCAACAGCTTAGAGCTGCCCAAGATTTGCTAGCTGACAGATGGACTGAAGTCCTTGCGGCCGAAGAGTATAAACTCAAATGCCCCTCCAAGAGTTACCCGAAGTGTAGGCCGCTACCCCGATTAGAGGAGGAAGCACCTACATCAGCAGCGCATGACATGGCAGACCGGCCACCTCGCGGCCGCGACAGAGAGGCCTCTCGGCCCTCCACCCAAGCCATGCCCCGCCGCTGCTCAACTAAGGCACTGGAAAATGCGCCCGACCTGCAAGACATACTGGAGAATAAGGCAAGACAAACAAGATCGATCTACGGATCTCGCAGGCGCCCTACGGCATGTGACAATGATCTTCACTCCGGATACAACAAATCCGGCCGGGCCGAACACAACAGACATAGCTCTTCCGAGATGCATCATGATATAGCCCAGTACAGAGGCGCCGCACACCCGCTATGCTTCACGAATGAAGTAATGGATCATAAAATCCCAGAGGGTTTCAAACCTGTAAACATCGAATCATACGATGGCACAACAGACCCGGCGGTATGGATCGAGGATTATCTCCTTCACATCCACATGGCACGCGGCGATGATCTACACGCCATCAAATACCTCCCGCTCAAACTTAAAGGACCGGCCCGGCATTGGCTTAACAGCTTGCCAGCAGACTCAATCGGTTCTTGGGAGGACCTGGAAGCCGCATTCCTCGACAACTTCCAGGGCACTTACGTGCGACCGCCGGATGCCGACGACTTAAGCCACATAATTCAGCAGCCAGAGGAATCGGCCAGACAATTCTGGACACGGTTCCTAACAAAGAAAAACCAGATAGTCGACTGTCCGGACGCAGAGGCCCTAGCAGCCTTCAAGCATAACATCCGCGACGAGTGGCTTGCCCGGCACCTGGGACAGGAAAAGCCGAAATCCATGGCAGCCCTCACGACACTCATGACCCGCTTTTGCGCGGGAGAAGACAGCTGGCTAGCTCGCAGTAACAACTTATCAAAGAACCCTGGTAATTCGGATACCAAGGACAAAAGTGGCAGGACACGTCGGAATAAGCAAAAACGCCGCGTTAACAGCGACAGCAATGAAGACACGGCAGTCAATGCCGGATTCAAAGGCTATAAATCCGGTCAGCGGAAAAAGCCATTCAAAAAGAATACTCAGGGCCCGTCCAGTTTGGACCGAATACTCGATCGCTTGTGCCAGATACATGGCACCCCCGAAAGGCCAGCCAATCACACTAACAGGGATTGTTGGGTGTTCAAGCAGGCAGGCAAGTTAAGGGCCGAAAACAGAGACAAGGGGCTGCACAGCGACGACGAGGAGCCCAAGCCGCCGAACAACAATGGACAGAAGGGCTTTCCCCCACAAGTGCGGACGGTGAACATGATATACGCAACCCACATTCCCAAGCGGGAGCGGAAGCGTGCGCTACGGGACATATACGCGATGGAGCCAGTCGCCCCAAAGTTCAACCCATGGTCCTCCTGCCCGATCACTTTTGATCGAAGGGACCATCCCACTAGCATCCGTCATGGCGGCTTCGCCGCATTGGGTCTTGACCCAATCATCGACGGATTTCATCTCACAAGAGTCCTCATGGACGGCGGCAGTAGCCTGAACCTGCTTTATCAGGATACAGTGCGGAAAATGGGCATAGATCCCTCAAGGATTAAGCCCACAAGAACGACCTTTAAAGGCATTATACCAGGTGTAGAAGCCAACTGTACAGGCTCAGTAACACTTGACGTGGTCTTCGGATCCCCGGACAATTTCCGAAGCGAAGAGTTAATCTTCGATATAGTCCCGTTTCGCAGTGGCTATCACGCCCTGCTCGGATGAACCGCATTCGCAAAATTCAATGTGGTGCCGCACTACGCATATCTCAAGCTCAAGATGCCAGGCCCTCAAGGAGTAATTACGGTCAATGGAAACACCGAACGCTCCCTCCATACGGAGAGGCATACGGTGGCTCTCGCAGCGGAGGTACAAAGTAGCCTTCTCAGGCAGTTCTCCAGTCCGGCCATTAAAAAGCCAGACACTGCCAAGCGCGCCCGGAGTAACCCACAGCAGGACCGCCTGGCACACTCTGAGCAAGCGTAGCAATGCGGCCCCAACCCCAGCTTTCGCGACATAGCGAAACCAGTACCTCGCGTACATAACTACGCCCTTGAAATACCATGGGCATAGGGGAAGGGGCACAATAACGGCACGCCCAAAATACGGCTTAAAACGTACTAGGGGCTGCCGAATTCTTTTTTTAATTTTTTCTTACTTTCAGGACTCCATACTTCGGATGACCTGTTCGGCATTTCGACTGCCTCACAAATGATGCAAGATCCAGGGAGGCAGACAAGCCATGCCACATTATGGAACTCCGAGGTGGTCTCTATTACGAGTGGTATACCTGTTTTAAATACAATTCCGCGGCCTACCCCTGGTCAGGACATACTGAATAGTCCAATATCTTTTGCTTACCGCACTATTTGTATCGTTCGGCTTTGATAAATAGCCTCTCTATAAACAATGCATAGCTTTTGTCTATTTTCTGCATTACTCTCTTTTATATATGTTCATTAATGACATGTTGCACCCGTACACCGTGGTACGGCAAGTACGCCAGGGGCTTCAGTACCCTTTAATATGGTGTGAGAAGTCCGTACACTTTCACAAGTGTGGCACCCCGAACTTATAGCACTATATGCATCGGCTCCAAATCATGATTTGGGTCAATAGTTGGGTTTGCCCGGCTCCTATGTTTTGGTGCATTAGATTCCGCTATATCGGCTAAGGTAGCACTAGGAGAACCACTGCGATTGTGCCCCGGTTCAGCTGGGTTAAGCACCTCAGTGGAGAAAGCTAAAACTGACTGTCATGATGAGGCGAGAGACGAGTCGTTGTTCGAGAGGTTTTTCGAGTCCCTAAAGACTTATGCCGCTTCGAGCGAGGAGCCGGATTTGTCCGGCCAAGGCGTGGATAGCGCCCCGAACTCGGTCTTCCGAACTAGGGGCTTCGCCGAAATTTAAAATTATAAAGTTCTATGGCTAAGTGAGAGTGTTCAAGGATTATAGTCCGATTGTCTGGTTCGTTGTGTTGAGCGCCTCCCTCGAAGGACCCAACTATGGGAAAAGGAGCGCTCAGGTTTATCCCGAACACCCCAGCACTAGTGGCATGGGGGCAGAAGCCGACGACTGGCCATCTCTCAATTTTTTGATAAACGGCCGCACAGAAAATAATATTTTAAATTCAAGAAGCATTGCTTAAGCGCCATGAACAAGTTTTCAGCGCACAGGATAAAACGAGCGAGTTTATTCAAAAATTACATCCTTGGTACATTCATCCGCCACAAGGCGGGCACCCGCAAGAACATCCTTGTAATAGTTCTCGGGCTTGCGATGCTCCTTCCCCGGCGGCGGCCCGTCCTTCACAAGCTTCTCACCGTCCAGCTTACCCTAGTGCACCTTTGCACGGGCAAGGGCCCGACGGGCACCTTCGATGCAGACGGAGCGCTTGATGACCTCGAGCCTTGGACAGGCCTCCACCAGCCGCCGCACCAGCCCGAAGTAGCTCCCAGGCAGGGCCTCTCCAGGCAACAGCCGAACTATGAAGCCCTTCATGGCCTGTTCGGCCGCCTTGTGGAGCTCGACTAGCTGTTTCAGCTGGTCGCTCAAGGGCACAGGGTGTCCGGCCTCAGCATACTGAGACCAGAACACCTTCTCCGTCGAGCTGCCCTCTTCAGCTTGGTAGAATGTGGCGGCGTCGGATATTTGCGAATGCCCCTGGAGAACTCCGGATTCGGGTAAGTAACAAGTAGTTTACTTTTATATTTCTGCTTTGCATAAAGAATGCCTTACCCGCTGCTATCTTCTTCATCTCCTCCAACTCTTGGAGGGCCTTTTGGGCTTCGGCCTTGGCAGACTTGGCAGTCTCATGGGCCGCCGCGAGCTCGGACGCTTGGGTCTTTGACTCAAGCTCCAAACTCTCATGTTTTTTCATGAGAGCCTGAAGCTCTTGTTGCACCTCGCCGACCTGAGCCCCAAGTTTCTCTCGCTCGGTGCGCTCCGCGGCCGTTTTCTTTTCGGCCTCGGACAGCGCCTGCTTGAGGGTCGCCACCTCAGTCGTGGCCCCTATAATAAGCAGTGCAATCCTGTTATTTTTTGCAATCACGCCTCCTTATAGGCACTTTTTCTGTAAGGTATTTCCTACCTTCTTTTTCCTCGAGCTGCCGCTTGGCAAGGCCGAGCTCTTGCTCGGTCTGCTTGAGGTCCTGTTTCAGGACACCCACCTCCGCAGTCAGTGCGGCGGTGGATAGCAACGAAGCCTGCACACGCATATTGACTCTTTATTGTTAGACTCCTTCAAAATTTACTAGATCCTCTATTCGGCTTTTCTTTCGAAACGCCAAACAGAGCATCAGGGGCTACTGTCTATGCGGTACTATTTTTATACATTTTTACTTACCTCGAAGCCTGTTAGAAGGCTAGCGCAAGCTTCAGTCAGTCCGCTCTTGGCGGACTGAACCTTCTGGATCACCGTACTCATAATAGTACGGTGCTCCTCGTCGATGGAGGCGCCGTCAAGCACCTCAAGCAGATTGTCTGGTACCTCCGGTTGGACGGAGGCCGCCGGCTCAGAAGGCTTGCTCCTCTTGGAAGGAGTTCGCCTACCGCGGTCCGAAACTGTTGAAGATTCCGGCGCGGTGCCCGGCACAAAGCCGGACTTGGAGCCCTGGGGGGTCTTGTCCCCTTTACTCCTGGGGTCTGGGAGGTCGCCTTGCGGCTCCCCCAGGACCACCTCCTCCTGCCCCGAAGCTCGTTGCGACGCCACTTCGGCGTCATCCGCAGTCCAGGGGGAGACAGCGGGCGGAACTGAGTTCACGTCCGATGAAGCCAGGGAGCCACTCGACGACTCGTTGAGTTCGGCCCGGGGCGGGCTGCATAATTATGTTCGACATAAGGGAAAGTTGTGTGACAAAGGAATGTCATGAGTTACTCTGATATCCGAATACTTACGATTTCACCGGACGCTTGGCCCTATCTGGCCACTCCTCTTCGTCCTCTTCGGCGTCGGGGGAGTAGTTCGGCGGAGGGGTCTTCCTCTTCCTGGACCCTTCGGCCTCCCCCGTTGGGGCGGCCTTCCTCTTCTTTCCTCCCCCCGCTGGAGGGGGAGAGTTTTCTTCTTGCTCCTCCTCGTTCTCATGGGAGGAGAGCGTCTCAGGCTCGTCGGATGACGAGTCCGACACCACCACATTACGGGCACTCTTTTGAGTCCCCGTGGCCTTCTTCTTCTTGGCCTTCTTCTCCGGAACCACATAAGGCGCCGGAACCAGCAGCTTCACTAGGAGAGCAGGGGCTGGGTCTTCGGGCAAGGGAGCCGGACAGGTAATCGATCCGGACTGCGCCTGCCAAGCCTGTCAAAAGTGAGGGAGTTTAGATCCCGCATAGAGTCAGACTATGAAAAAACTTAACATCCTGTAAAAGGTGAAAATAGCTTACCTCGCTAGCGTGACGCCGCGAGCTGTATCCGCGGTCCTCGGAAGCAGATGTGGGGGCCTCGGCGCCTTTGGTTAGCACCTTCCAGACGTCTTCATACATCGTGTCGAAGAGCCTGTTAAGGGTTTGGTGCTGCGTCGGGTCGAACTCCCATAGATTAAAGTCCCGTTGTTGACACGGGAGGATCCGGCGGACGAGCATAACCTGGACTATATTGACGAGCTTGATCGGCTTTCTCACCAGGGACTGGATGCATGTCTGCAGTCCGGTCACCTCTTTTTCGTCGCCCCACAATAGGTCCGTCTCTTTCCAGGACATAAGCCGCGTGGGGGGTCCGGATCGAAACTCGGGGGCTGTGATCCATTTCGGATCGCGTGGCTCGGTGATGTAAAACCACCACGATTGCCACCCCTTCAGGGTCTCCACGAAGGAGCCCTTGAGACATAGGACGTTGGCCATCTTGCCCGCCATGGCGCCACCGCACTCCGCCTGGCTGCCGCGCACCACCTTGGGCTTGACGTTGAGGGTCTTGAGCCAGAGGCCGAAATGGGGGCGGATGCGGAGGAAAGCCTCGCACACGACGATAAACACCGAGATGTTGAGGACGAAGTTCGAGGCCAGATCGTGGAAATCCAGGCCATAGTAAAACATGAGCCCCCAGACAAATGGGTGGAGTGGAGAACCCAGTCCGCGGAGGAAGTGGGGAAGGAATACTACCCTCTCATGGGGCCTTGGGGTGGGGAGAAGCTGCCCCTCCTCGGGAAGTCGGTGCGCGATGTCTTTGGACAAGTATCCGGCCTTCCTTAACTTTTTTACATGGCCCTACGTGACGGAGGAGACCATCCACTTGCCTCCCGCTCCAGACATTGCTGGAGAAGGTTGAGGTGGGAAGTGCGGGCTTGGGCGTTGGAGCTCGAGTGTGCAGGAGATGGATAGGCAAAGGAGGAAGAAGGCGTAGGTAAAAAGGTGGATCCTTATCCCCTTATATGGGCGGATGCGGTTGTGCGTCCCCACCTGCCTAGTAAAACTCGCTTGCCTCCCAAGCGCCGTGATAAGTGGCGCGATTGGATTACCCACGTCCATATTGATGAGAATCCCGTAAAGGGGGTACACGATCTCTGCTTTGACAAGACGTGCCAAGGAAACCGCCTCGCAAAACATGCTGAGGTGGAAAAGTAAAAATGATTCAAGTAAAGGACTTGGCTGTAGTGTGATGACGTACTATGGAATACGTCAGCAGATTTGATTTGTGTTAATATTATTCTCTCTATGGCAATATGTGGAAGCTTATTTTGCAGAGCCGGACACTACTCTTGGTGTTTACAATCTTCTATGAAGGACTTGGAGGAGGAACCTGCCTTGCAATGCCGAAGACAATTTGTGCGCCGGACTCGTCGTCATTGAAGCCTGGTTCAGGGGCTACTGAGGGAGTCCTGGATTAGGGGGTGTTCGGGTAGCCGGACTATACCTTCAGCCGGACTCCTGGACTATGAAGATACAAGATTGAAGACTTCGTCCCGTGTCCGGATGGGACTTTCCTTGGCGTGGAAGGCAAGCTTGGCGATGCGGATATTCAAGATCTCCTACCATTGTAACCGACTCTGTGTAACCCTAACCCTATCCGGTGTCTATATAAACCGGAGGGTTGTAGTCCGTAGGCAATCAACTCCATATACAACAATCATACCATAGGCTAGCTTCTAGGGTTTAGCCTCCTTGATCTCGTGGTAGATCTACTCTTGTACTACCCATATCATCAATATGAATCGAGCAGGACGTAGGGTTTTACCTCCATCAAGAGGGCCCGAACCTGGGTAAAACATCGTCTTCCCTGCCTCCTGTTACCATCCGGCCTAGACGCACAGTTTGGGACCCACTACCCGAGATCCGCCGGTTTTGACACCGACATTGGTGCTTTCTTTGAGAGTTCCTCTGTGTCGTCGCCTTTAGGCTCGATAGCTACTTTGATCATCACCAACGATGCAGTCCAGGGTGAGACTTTGCTCCCCGGGCAGATCTTCGTCTTCGGCGGCTTCGCTCTGCGGGCCAATTCGCTCGGCCACCTGGAGCAAATCAAAAGCTACGCCCCTGGCCATCAGGTCAGGTTTGGAAGCCTAAACTACATGGCTGACATCCATGGGGACTTGATCTTCGACGGATTCGAGCCACAGCCAAGCGCGCCGCACTGTCTTGATGGGCATGATATAGCTCTGCCGCCGAACAGCGCCTTGGAGGTCGCATACGCATCGGTTTCAACCATTGATTCGGAGCCTACTGCGCCGATCGAGGATCAGCGGTTGGACGCTACCTCAGGGGCTGCGATCTCAGAGGCGATCGAGCCGAACGCTAGCCCCGCACTCTGCACTACCCGTGACTCCGAGGATCCGGAATCCTCCCCGGACTCTGAACCCCCCGCGCCCCTGCCAATCGAATCTGATTGGGCGCCGATAATGGAGTTCACCGTTGCAGACATCTTTCAGCATTTGCCTTTTGGCGACATCCTGAATTCTCTTAAGTCTCTCTCTTTATCAGGAGAGCCCTGGCCGGACTACGGTCAGCGAGGGTGGAATACGGACGATGAGGAAATTCAAAGCCCACCCACCACCCACTTTGTAGCCACTGTCGACAATCTAACCGACATGCTTGACTTCAGCTCCGAAGACATCGACGGCATGGACGACGATGTAGGAGACGAACAGGAACCAGCACCTGTAGGGCGCTAGAAGGCCACCTCGTCATATGACATATATATGGTGGACACTCCAAAAGATGGAGATGGCGATGGAACAGTGGGGGATGACGCCCCCAAGAAACAGCCAAAGCGCCGGTCAGCGCCACCCGGCCCGCTTCCCGGTGCATGCGATTGCTCCGCCTTCAAACGACACAAGTGTCATCCGTCCATCCTTCTGCCGCCCACATTAATGATACGCGGGTGCCGAAGCGAATACTTCGGCGCCACACGTCCATCCCTCCGCCGCCCACCATTGCTATATAAACTGATGCGCCGGCCATAGCCGCGGTCATTTGCATCCATTCCTATTCTCCTGTCCACACCACTACTTCCCACCATGGCTTCCTCGCGCTCCAGCACTCTCCGGGACGCGTGGATGACGGACCACAAGGAGATGGCAGCCATTGCTGCCGACTGGCTGGCCGGCAGGTAGCTGGCGAATGACGACGCCCCAATGGAGAACATGGTAGTCGACGATCCGGCGCCACCCCCTCCTCCGCGCCATCCTCGCTGGTGCATTGCACCATGACCATCGGCGAGGCCCATGCCTAATATATGGACATGGTGAGGCAGAAGCATGAGGAGCAGTTCTGGGAGGCGCAGGCTGACGCCGCCTACAACCACCATCTCCTCCCGGAGCACCTGCAGGCGGAGGAGAAGATCGCCGCGGAGCGGGCGGAGCAGGAGGAGCTCCTCGACTCGTACCGCTCCGCCTGTGAGGGCCGCCTCGACCGCTGGCAGTACCGCATGCAGGTGGCGGAGGCTATGGCCGCCTACAAAGAGGGCGATGAAGAGGGCGAGGTGCTGTTTGGCGAGACCGAAGACGAGGCAGAGGACAATGCCGGCACCGACGAGGCCCCGCGGCGCCAACAATGAGGCAGAGGACACCACCGGCTCCGCCAAGACCCCACCCTACCGGCAACAAGGGGGAGGATTTCCCCCGCTCCACCGAGGCGCCACCTGCCGGCAATGAGATAGAGGACATCGCCGGGTCCGCCGAGGCCCCGCCCTGCTACCAATGAGGTCGCGCCGCACAAAAAACGATGAAGAGTAGAACACGATAGGTCGCCGCCGCTCGGGTCCAAGTAAGGCCACCGCTGCTACCCTCCGGTTGCTGGCACTGAGATGTACATCATGGAGCAATTCTATGATTCCAGGATGATTAAAGAGCGCTCCATGGTTGAGCAAGTTCATGAGATACAGTCATTTGCTAGAGAACTTGAGCACTTCAGTTGTATGCTACCGGACAAGTTTGTTGCCGAAGGTATCATCACTAAGCTTCCTCCTTCGTGGATCTCATTGGCACTATTGACGTGGAAGAAAAGGCGAGGGCAAAGGACACACGTGCTCGACGAATTGAGGGACGATCTTGTGCCAATCTGGTATAGAAGAAGAACTTCCAGCCCCACAAGTTCAAGAACAAGGGCAAGTTTGATGGTAAAGAAAAGTTTGATGGGAAGAACAAGGATGTGCAACACACGAACTTCAAGAAGAAGAATGACAATAAGAAAGGTGATTGTCATGTGGGGATCCTGATCATTGGGCTCCTAGTTACCCTAATCGCTATGACAAGCTAGGCGGGTTGATCACTGACGGGCGGTTAGCTTCTTGCCGGCGACATGGAGTCGGAGAGCTATCTTGGAGAAGGACGCTGCTTCTACTTAACTGCTGGTGCAGTTGGCTGACTGACACGTGGGCCCAACAGGCATCTGGGCCACATGTTAGTTACGTAACTGCACCTGCAGTTAAGTCACTGAAGCTTCTGTTCGGCTCAGCCAGACACAGGTGGGTAGCTTTGGTTAATTAATTATACCTCCAGCGCACCCATTTTTAGTTGAAGAATGTATGAAATGTAATGAAATCCGGCATGTTTATATGAAATCCGACCGTGTATGAATGAATTTATTTCGATTAGTTCGAATTCTTGTATCACTAGCATTGGATGAACATGCAAAACAATACGTACTAGCATTATTCCGAGGGTGATCACCTCATTTGCAGCAGTTTCACATGTACTCCCTCCGGTCCTTTCTAGTCTGCATACAAGTTTTGTCTGCAGTCAAAGTATCTCTACTTTGACCAATCTTACAGAAAAAATTATGCACTTTCACAATGTGTAAAGTAAAAAGGAACAGAAGGAGTACAAAGAGTTTGAGCGGCTTTTTAGCGTTCCTGTACATTGCAATCAAACACACAGGCCTGGCAATTCATAGAGAACATTCAAAACAATCGATGATTATGCATCTCAGCAATTCACATGTCAGAGCCAATATTTACTTCACAACTAAAGAATAAAGAAAAAAAATGGATCGACGCTGCTAACAAGAAAGGGCGTCCCATTCAAAATATCAAACGCATGTCTTCTTGCTAAAATCAATGAGCAAAATATGACAAGGTTTTCCCATTCCAAAATATTAAATTCCTACGATTGTGGAATGGGCATGGTTTTCCATGAATTCGTACATTGACATGGCACCTCGTGCTAAATAAACCAACTGTTATTTTTGTGCAGTTCCACCAAAATCAACCAAATTCGCGCGTAGCTTGTATGATTTCACCCTTATATGTTGCAATGCCTCGAACTTATCGGCACCTCCTTTCTTGTGGTGGAAATGAATGATTCGATATATTCATGAACATTTTGTGCAGTTCCCATTGAAATCAAGCTGAGCACCCCTATTTGCACAAATACAAAAAAAGTGATTAGTATAAAGCAAACTGTACTATGAATTGACAGTTTAAACAGGCACCTACATGGTCCATGTAGAGCACACTTTTAGAAAAATGGAACTCACCGGAAAGAATCCTAGAACAACATTGTACTCGCGCATCACAGCAAGAAAATGGAGATTTGTCAGTCCTTCTGAGCTAAAGTTAGTTTGGTCTTGTGGGGGGTAATGTAACCATCCTTCAACTGCTCCTTCTGATGAGAAGATAGACAAGGCTTCTTCATCCTGGCATAATCGGAACTAGTCACTTCACATACTCCATATTCTTCTTCAGAGGAGGATGATCATGTTGTACAAAGACAAGAGGATAACTAAATGCTAGCATCCCTGTTTGCTCGAAAAAAGGAAAGGAAATATTTAAAACAGCACAGATGAAGCACTTCTCAAGGACAATACCACTTTTTGATGACAGTATCTAAACAGTAGCACAACACAAATAGAGATGACAAAGCTCAATCATATGGATGAAATCTGTGGGCGAGTACCAACCTTTGTCAGGAGGCTTATTGTGTAGAGCATACAAATGAAGCACTTCTCCGGAACCATCTGTTGCTATCTACTGTGGTGTCCATGCTTACTATATACTCCTCGATTAGATTAATGTTTCCAACATCTTCTTGTGAAGTTCCACTAAAATATATGGTATCTTCAAAGAAGATCCTTGTTTGCACAAGTAGAGATAATTACGTATTACATTAAGAGTGGCATCAAATCAGTGGCAAAACAATTGCTCATTCTAGCCATAGCAATAAATAAACATGCAAAACTATATCATTACTTGTGTCATCACAGTTCCAGTGCTTCATTACAGCACCAGGAGTTGATTTTTGTTTTTCTTCCGCTTGTTCTTCCCCTTCATCACTTGGTTCAATAACAGACAAGCTTCGCCTTCAATGTAAGATTTGGCATGTCACTTAGGTTGCACAAGTATAGCACTAAACAATGAGATTAATTTTTTGATGAAAGTGGAAAAATACAGGCCAACGGTTGTGAAATATCCTTATCTTACCTCAATGGGATATTGCGGTGCACATACAGATTGGAAGTCTTGTCTCCATTTGTGCGGTTCACTCAAATCAAGCAACATTACCGTACAAGTAGCACAACATATGAAAGCACACTGCAAAATCATGTGAAAGAAGGCTAGTACTGACCTCTCATGACGTGGAATTCAAACAACTCACAAGAAGAAGATCTGAACCAAATTTGCCAACATGGATAGGAAGTAAGATCTCCTCTTGTGCAGTTCCACTAAGATCAAGCAATCAAGCAACATTGTCGGTGTGACACTTTGGTTGAACTACACAAAATACTCTTAAAACAAAAGTGTTTTGTGCAGTGCAACAAAAGGTCACAATGGCAACGAGGTGAAGTAGACAACCCTGTTTACACAGAGGTGCAAAGGAAACAACTAGTGGTCAATAACGGTGGATGACACCGAAGCCAATAAAAAGAAGCATCTACCTTATCTAAATGGGAAAGAAAGCAAGACAGTAGCATTTCTCAAACGGTGGCATTGATTAATATTAACAGAGATTATATTAACAATAAAATTTGTTAAACATGTAATTTTCTTTTAACTGTGGCATTGCATCAATTTTCCAGTGGCATTATTAGAGGGTGCTTGTTTACAGGGACATTTTGGTGGAGGGACTAAAAAACTCCGTGTCAGTCCCATCTAAACCAAACAGGAGGGACTTTTAGGGACTAAAAGTGGGCATTTGGGATAAAGAAAAAGACCCCGAGGGAGAGTCTTTTTGGGACTTTTTTCCAACAGTTGCCCCTGCCACACATTGCACCTTGTCTCTATTAGTTCATTACTAGGGGTAACATGGTCTTTTAGCATGTCATTTAATAACCTCTAGTCCATGTTTAGTCCCTGGAACCAAGCAAGTAGGGACTAGGGAGTTTTTACCAAACAGGGCCTTAGATTAACAACAGCTAAAGAGTTGCACGGGGCAGTGGACGCACCAGCACCATGTGCATCTACCGATGTACTAGGGTGATGCACAGTCTGTTGCAACAAAGAACAAACAACCAAGGAGCATATTTGTGTTGGTCCCATTTTTGTTATCTTTAGACACCTTTCCCTATGTGAGCGCAGCAAATCTAGCCCTGCTCAAACTCTACAGCCTTGTCCCCCAAACAAAAGATCAGTTCGTTACAAATGTGCATACTGCGTTTGTCATTGTTTTCCCTTTTCGACCAATGTAGGTGCTGGATAGCCAGCCTATACTAGTACTTTCCCCACTTCCTTTCCTCTGTGAACCACGTCCTAGATTTATGCTATACAACTTTCCCCACTACTTTCCCCCATTCCTATCCTCTTTGAACCACGTCTTAGATTCATGCGATACAACTTTCCCCACTACTTTCCCCCTTCCTTTCCTTTTTGAACCACGTCCTAGATTCATGCTATACAACTTTTCCCACTACTTTCCCCCATTCCTTTCCTCTTTGAACCACATCCTAGATTCATGGTATACAACTTTCCCCACTACTTTCTTGTTTGATCCAATACCTAGATTCGAGTGCAGAAGCGGAAAAAGCCCACACGCAACTAGAGCAATGCATGTGGAATAAGTAAATTATACCTTTAGGTTCTTGGGGTGTGGTTCGGTCGGCGACCGGAGGCCGTTCGGCCTATACTATGTACGGCGACAAAGAAGAAGGGGTCGGAGGCTCTCTCGCGCCGCCGTTGGGTGAAAGTGAACAGTTGCACCGGTAGTGGATTCCCTCCCTCGCCGACAGTGATAGCGTTAAGCCTCCTTCCCTTCCCAGCGGACGGATCATGTCGGCTCTTTGACTAGCAGTGAGGGGGGAGAGAGAGAGAGGCCAACGAAGTCTTGTTTAGATCTGGAGAGGGTGAGAGAGTGTGAAGAGAGCAACTACAAGCAGACCAGCAGTGATGGGAGAGAGAGAGTCCAACGAAGTCTTGTTTAGATCTGGAGAGGGTGAGAGAGTGTGAAGAGAGCAACTACAAGCGCTGAGGCTCCAGCGTGTATATATACTGGAGAGAGTGTGAAGAGTGCAAACCCTAGAAAACAAGCGCTGAGGCTGCAGCTTATATGTGATGAGGTGATTATACGGTCACTACGAGATCGTATAGCTCTGTATCCATCCATTTTGACCAGTCAAAGAATCCTCCTGGCATGAATTATGCTCAAGTGTAGTTATCGAACCCGAGACCTCAAGTTTGATGAGCGGACAGGCTAACTAGCTACACAACCCTCCCGTTATGTTCAACGAGAGGAAAATAACCTTTTATACATTCCTGCAATCATGTGACAAGCATGCCGTGTTTTCTTGTGTGTGTGTGGGAGTCATTGGGATTTAAATCATAATCGTGTCATGTGGCTTTGGTGGTAAGACTATCCACAGTGGTGCAGAAATAATGCAGCCTTAGTCACCTTACCTCTCTACATGTAGTGCGTTGGGTCCCACCAGTCAGAGGGTGAAACAAACAAATTAATAAGAAAAAATAAAAGTGCCAGCGGTGTATCTTACCTCACATGTCTCGCTACTGCTTGGGAACACTGTCCAATTGATCCCTCTGTTCGCTCACGTACTATTTTAAGTGAATCATTATTATAACATGCACACGATTTTGGGCACTTGTATTCGACCTAAGTCAGTGTGCCACCGTATCTTATACAACTCCCTCCGTCTAGGTGTAATAAGTCACGTTAGAAGGTGCAGCGGGACCAAGGTGCAAGCAGATTGGAGGAGAAGGAGAAACTTGACCGGTCATTCCTCCAATCAAAGCCCTGATTTCTGTCAATAAACGCAACAATTAATCCAAACAACTAAGAGATGTCGTTTTAGCTACCATGCAGGGCCATGTATTAACTCACATGCAAGCCGACTTTGATTTCTTGACTGATCAACGCATAGTTGCGCTCCATGCATTGGGTTTCCGGGGGAGATAACAAGGCAGAGTAAGGAGCGTTTGGTTACATTGCTTAGGCTGGTCATAGTGGTGAGTAACTTTGGACTAGTACAACATGCATATGTTACTAGTCTACGTTACTACTACGCGAAGTTTGCCGTTAGAAGCGAGCCGATCTGGCTCTCCTGAGCTAGCAAGGTTTTTCTACCCCACCCAAGCTAGCTGGCCCACAAAAGCTAACATATTTTAACAATTCCAAATGCCTAACCTTGCCCGGCTATGCTATAAGCGGTTATTGCTAAGGATTCAAACGCTCCCTAAGTAACAACGCTCGCTAGCAATGAGGCTAGGAGGGGATTGAGATGTGAAGTTAATGGATGACGCCTAAACATTTTGGGAATATCTAATTTCCGTAGGATGACTTAACACCTAGACGGAGGGAGTACTACTCCTCAGTCCAGGTTTGATGGAATATTCGTCACCTCTTCTCTTCTTGTATGTACTCCATTTGTATCTCACTTCCCGTGGCTTCGCACTCGCATGATTTTCCTATTCTATGATCCTGTGTGTGCGTGTGCGTGTGTGTGTGCGTGTGCGTGTGTGTGTTTAACAACATGTGTGTGTTAGAGAGAGCGACAGATCGACCTACTCCTACAAAGAGATGGTGTGTAGTGTACGATTTTAGCCGCGAGAGTCGGTGCATCCTCTCGTTTCCAGGGGTCCGTTAGGGACAGGCGGACAGCTGCCACGCCCGCTCCTGACCAGCATGGCCCACCCAAAGCTCCTCCATCGCCCGCGTGCACTTCCTGCCCGAAACGGTCAGCGCAGCTCCAAATAATCGGTGCCGCATTCATGCCCGGGCAGAGCGGACGCGACCTCTCACTGGCACCTACGTTGAAGGGAGAAGCGGATTCAAGAGTTATGGTTGCTACGTCCGTCCAACTTACTGCTGGGTCTATGTGACTTGATGGCTCATTGGTCATTATTACTCAGGTGGTAGGACTGCTAGATGTCCCATGCTTTCGGTGAAAGGAGGTACTACTAGATTACAATTTTCTCCATTCTTACGGCGGAGGAGTGCAAGAGCAGTGAAAACACGCAGGCTCAGTGATTACATGGCCCACCTCACACTACAACTTTATTTATAAATGACGCAGCACCTACCACTCGTTCTCCTATAAACCTTGCGCTTGGCATCTCCAAACTATTAACCTTGCGATTGGCTCTTCGCCTCTTCGAGAAGTCGAGCAATAATGGTACTGCAGTATATATCGTTCTGGCTATATGAGACCGAATGAATTGTTGCATGTCCACCACGTGGCGAGGGTCGAGGGACGAGGGAGAGTGCGTACTATTACGTCTGTTTCAATATGGACTACATATGGAGCAAAATGAGTGAATCTACACTCTAAAATACGTCTATATACATCAGTGTTTGGAGTATGTACTAGTACTTCATATTGAAATCTACTAAAGGACATATATTCCAAACAATATGATAATCTCCCTAACCAAGGTAGGGACGAGGAGTAAATGGAGGGAGTACTAGTAAAATTTTCTCCTCGTCCCGCGAGCCACCGCGCGCGTGGGCGAGGGAGCGGGCATAAGGCATAGTAAGCAAGCTTCACCTCATCCTGCGAGCCACCGTGCCCGTGGGCGGGGGAGACGGCGTACAAGCAAGCTTCTCCTTTTTCTGCGAGTTGACACATCAAAAGTACTCCAGTGTATAGAGCCTTGTCTCTAAGGTATGCCCCACATGGTTTGCCTCTTTTTTAACATAACACGTCAAGTCCCAATTTGTTCATTCATCCATGGTAGATGATCCTCCCTCCATCTAGTGGACAACCAGTACACGTGTCAAATTACCACGTGGGCTGCCTTTTGTACATAAATGAGCTCCACCGTGTACCCGCGCAGGTGTGGTTGGGAAAGAGACGGGAGTACGTGCGCTGTGCGTGCACCTCTTCTATTCGTGCATGCCCCCCACCTACGTGGGTGTGTGTGAGAGATAAAAACCTAGACGAATGGCTTGTGCGTTCGTGAGTGTTTTTGGGGGGGTGGTTGATTTCATGAATGTATTTGTGGGAATATGTGTCGATGACATCTCAAACAAAATTTTGCATGCAATGTGTGTGAAAGGGTGGCCTATCCATATCATATATAGAGGGTCGGGCGATCCACGAGAAGAGACGGAGGGGTCATAGGTATCGATAGAGTCGAAGAGAGGATCAAGTGGGTGGGTGCGAGATCTATGAAGAGAGCCATCGAAATTGTGTGTGTGTGCAAGTCAAAGATATAGGGCGACTGACCTAGCTACTAGAACGTCAGAGGGCACATGTCAAGTTTGTGTGTGGCAGGGAGACATGACTACAGCGCTCGATGTATCGGTGTGTGTGTGGGAGGGGGTGGGGGGAGGGGTAGGCAGATGCCTAACTATAGAGGTAGAACGACTCGTATATGTGTTGAGAAGGAGAGACCCAGCTATGTCTTGAGGGAGATCGGTCGACATCCATACATAACTGAAGGATGGGAAATAGGATGGGACAGAGAGAGAGAGAGAGAGGGAGGGAGAGGGGTAGAGTGCTGGATGGGTGATGGAGTTGCTTCTCGAAGATGGTGGGAGAGGCCTACTAGACAAACTGAGGGTGGAACTGCAATATTATCAATAAGAGTGGGGATGTGTTTCTGTGTGTGCCTATGTGTGATAGATCTGTCGGGACACATCCATGGATGATGAAGGGGAACCATGTGTTTGGTAAGCAAACCTAACTAGATCGGTAGATCAATTGTTGTTTGTCGGAGGAATGGAGAGACATAAATAATGAGGTAGATCAATCGACGCGTGGGAAAAAACAAGTTATAAGGACCTAGCTAGCTATATGTATAGCGGGAGATCGGTCGATGTACGTCCATTTGTTAGAGGCAAATAAGGCTCGGCGAGACGGATAGACAGAGAGAATGGAGCTAGGAGGTGGTGTGAGAGGCCCAGCTACTAGCTAGATAGGGGGAGGAGTGTGCGGTTGTGAGATCGATGAAAAGAGGGGCGAGAGTTTACACATGTGTGGGACTGTATGAGAGACACGAGGCAAGGACACATAAAGGAGGAGATTGAACGTGCGTGTGTATGTTGTAGGCGGACATCGCTAGAGAGGTTTATCGATCGGTGTGTGTCGGAAAGGAGTTGTGGAGACTGTGGGAGAACGACCTAAAGAAAAAAATGAATGTGCACGATGGATAGAATGCTAAGGGAGGAGGAGGGCGTGTGCATGCACGAGAGAAAGTTAATGGTAGCTACAAAGGTTAGAGGATTGTGTGGGTGTAAGAGACTAACAAAGATCATAATTTGATATGAAAGTGGATTCATATATTTGAATAGGATATCATAGTGTTTTAAACATATGCATGCATGAATATAGTGGTGATACGCGTGTTGTGGTTTTGCATATGTTATACCATAATGTGATAATGCATGGCATTTGCAACTCACAGCTAAATTTCGAACAATCTGAACCATACTATACATTGAACAATCTCACATTTTATTTCAATTTGTGATAATGTGTGGCGTTTGCAGCTTACAACTAAATATCGAACAATCTAAACAATACTATCTATCAAACATTCTCACATTTTATTTGAATTTGTGGTAATATGTGGTGTTTGCAACTCACATCTAAATACTTGTAGGCGTAGGGGCGGGGCACCATACATAATGTGATAAACACATTCTACATATGAGACATGGTCTAGTTTGTGAAGATCTAGCTAGAGCTTGAAATGTACTATGCTTTGAAATCAACATAAAGTGGTTCCAAAAATCGAGTTCGAGTTCATACAGTACACATAGTTCATATGTAACTCGAGACTAATCATATGGTGTGCTGTGAAGATAATACAGAAACGATGGTTTAACTTGACATTAATGATGATTGTAGATCTTATTAAAACAAAGAAACAAATTGAAATGTTTTGGCTTCACAACAATAATTATTGTAGATCTTATTCATGTAGCGACCCGACCTCAGACGGTTAAGTCTCTATGTATCTGTGCCATCCCTGGATCGGTATGCTGGCACACACAGTACATCAATGTATATATGAAAGTGCGATCACATGTATAAATAACGTAAAACTGATATATACCTCATAATTCTCAATGGCTACAAACAATCGGGTGTGGAGTCCCATCAACGCCATCGGCAGGTTGAGCGTAGACCGTAACCCTGTACCCTACTCTTACTTGTCGAAAGAAACATATCTGCAACATGAGACATTGCAGCCGTGTAGGTCAGTACATTGAATGTACCGGCAAGATCACTGTAAGAAAAATAGATGATAAACTATACTATATGCAATATGGCTTTGTGGCTCTGTATGTGAGTTTTGATTTGCATAAAAGCTGGTTTTATTTTCCCTACAACAAAGGAATATCAGGAGTCTGTACTACGGAGTTTTCTATCATGACATGGTTCCGCCAACCGATGTCTCATACCCAAATCATCATAAGTTGCCCACAATTATGTTATCAGTCCGGTGTTGAGAGTTCCGAGATAGATCCAAGTCCCGAGGCTCAAATTGTCCGTAACCGGGGACACGGCTAATCGATTAGGTTTTAAACCTCCACAGAGGTTTGTACACTTTACCCGCAAGATTCGATCCCTCTTTTTACGTTCTCGCACTTCAGGGTGTTTGAGAACAAGATGACCGAAACATGGTCATCCGAAGAGTTCCCCTGACCACTGTCCAGTGCTCATCCAATCCTACCATAGTTCTACATCTGCTAGCACCGTCCCAGCCAGAGTCACCACTAAGGTCAACCAAGCTAGAGCCCATAGACATGCGGTTGCACAGGTAAGCTTCCAGGCATGAAGTATTCTTCCGTCTCTTTGAGTCTGGGTGAAGCTTTCCGCAAGATGTGATGGTGCTTCTCCATGCATCCCGGCCATCCACTGGTTCCTCCAGGGTGCCCATCAATCGTCCTTCACCCAGTAATGTGTATTGAATTCTTGTCTCGAGTCTTGAAGTCTTGAGGTCCTGAAGATGCAGTCCTTGCAGATGCCATCATGGAAGTTGTCGTCATTGACGTAGAGTCCTCCATTCTCACACCACTCCCGAGCACTCATACCAACCCGTCTACTATAGCGTAGCATTGAAACTAAATTACGTCCCGGCTTGGTAACAGGGAGATGGGTCCCTACCTCATGCATTCTACTCAACTACAAGATCCAATAACACTACTGGAGGGACTATGTAGGGTGATACTAAATGCAATAAAACATAGGTATGAATAACATGGTCAAAGTGAACTTGCCTAGTAAGTTGATGAAGATAACAACGCTCTCGAAAATAACTTGATAGGACTATACACAACTCTCCGATGAAATCTATAATAACAAACGTGACATTCACATAAGCAAGCATTCTAGCAAGCAAATCTAATAATCAAAAGAAAAACTCAATAAGAAAACCCAATAAAAATCATTTTTTTAAAACACCAGAATGATTTCAAAATTACTTTCCTCCAATATTATATTGTAAGGAATCATTTTACCCTAATTTCCAAATAATATATTTTTGGAGAAAAATAATTTGAATAAAACCCAAATAACTCCTAAATGGTTTTGAATTTGAATTTCAAACCACTTCCAACTCCATTTCATATAATTTGAAGAAGTCGTTTTATCTTCTCTCATGAAAATCATTGAGTTGCATAAAGCTTCTGAATTTGAAATATGTCCAAATGGAATTCAAATCTTTTCAAAACCCTTTTCATTTTTTTAAATGAAAGAAGTCATATTATCCTCACTCTAGGATTTTGTGATGAAATGAATTTGAATTTGTGAATATCATAATGCAAAGATGAAAGTTTTGGGAATGTCCTTTCATTCCCTCTCGTTCAACTTTCAAAAAGTTTCAAATTTCACTCACTTTCAGTCAATAAATCAACCATTCAATCAAACGAACAAACACAAATATTTATTTAATATAACATACCAAAATTTAGAATTTTGGGATGTTACAAACCTACCACACTTAAAATGAATCTCGTCCTCGAGATTCGAAGAGGCTAGCAAGAAAAGGTTAGGGTTTGGGGGTCTTCCAGCAATACCATTGATCAGAATGGTCTAGTGTGTTACAACACTTAAAAGAAGGGTTATGGTTCCAACGGAACTCAGGTACTCCATCCCTTTGGGTTGATGGTGTTGCTCCGAGATAACTTTTTCACTGAGGCTCTTTCGGTAGGCGTATAATCTTTTCCTCCAATCTCGGAGTCCTTTCATTCATGGTGAGTTTCTTCCGAGACTGGGTCTTCTAAGCTGACAGGTCTGACGCCAATCCTAATCAACTATTTGATATTCTCGTGGTGGTCAACAATTAATGGTTTATCCTATAGGAAATGGGCCTAGGTTGAATCTCACCGTATAACCTACGGTTGGCAACGGTTGCCTATACATAGATCAATCGTCCTACCATTCTAGGGTTTAAACAAGGTTTTGACATTGTCGTCTCTCTACTATGGGTAAGTAACTCAGATTTACCATTCCAAATAGCAAGAGCGAATGATGAGAGTAAGTCGGTATGGTGATCAATCCATTCCGCACCCAAATCATTACTCTGCATAAGGTTAGTGAATCTCGCAGTTCTAACACTCGGGCATTGTCATAAGCATTGCAGAATTTCTCTTGTCGACGAACTTAGTTCGGATAATTCCATTGAATTTGCAAGCTGAATGAAACATCTATCGTTACTTCACAACTCTTGGTGTTTTGTAACCTCCTAAGGAACGTCCGCTCATCAAATCACATCTTCTTCCAAAATTTCTTCTTGTAGGGAGTACTTGATCTTTATTAATTCCTAGGCTTGTGGGTTGTGGGCCCACTTCAATACTTGCATAGCTTTAACTCATCTTTGGAGCTACAATCGTTCCATATTCCAACATTACACCGACTTTAATTCCATACGTACTTCCTTTCTTCATATCCATCGTATCAAAAACAAATCTCCAACTCATTTTGTCCAAACTCCAATCTGTGGAATACATTTTCTTTTCCATTTGTCAGGTGTTCTCACAGGGTATTAACACAAAAATAAATTGTACTGGTGCATCCATAATTCATACTCTCTTCATATCAAATCATGTATTACATCCTTAATCACTACTCAAAATTCAAATTCCAAAAGTACTTTATTACAAATGTTGCCGTCCACATAGTTTGGTATGGTCAATCATTACTTCCATCTTTATTCATTTGCCCTACTTGAAGATGCTTCAATCCCACTGGAATTGTGTGACATGCACCTTGAAATCTTCAACCCTCTGTTTCCTCGTAGTGGCCTTGAGCTTCATCTCCATCATCTCTGCATGCACTTCTATTAGGTATTCCTGAGTATAACGGAGTCTTGCTTCAAGTATTTCTCAGATCTGGCGTATGGCTTCCATGGCTGCTTCACGAACAGCGTCGAAGAAAGTTGCTTGTGGTACACGTGAGATGAAAAAGTACCGCCCCATCATCTTTGGGCCAACTCCTTTCATACGGTGGAGGTGTACCTCCACATACCAAAGCTCAACTCCATTCTCCATGAAAGGATAACCCTTGTAGACTGCATCTCCTTCAAGATGAATATGCTTCATCGTGTCCTTCAGGATCTTCGGGTAATCATGATCACTTGTAAAGGTCATGATCGTTTCCGGGCCCTTGAGGAAAGACTCATAAAGGGTTGTCATCTGCATGTGTAGGATAAGAGGGTACTCAACACAAAGAATGTATCTCCATGGGGAAAATTTAATTGTCTCCAGAAAAGTTTGGTGTTCAGCTTGTCCATGGGTTCAAGGTTTAAGCATGGGTGAGATAATGAGAGAGGCACTCACAATCAACAACAACTCATAACATTTCACATGAGATTCCAACCACATCAACTTTTATTGCTTCATGAGCTATTACAATTTCCATTTCATAACTCAACTCAATACCCCCAAAAATAAACGTGTATTCCACATTCATTACAAGCTTTATTCCAATATCAAGATCTGAACTACTCTGCTCAAGCTTTCCTCGGTCTGAACATTCTTTGGGAAAATGTCCTACTCCTTTGCAGCGTAAACAAAAGACTTCAGACAAATCCAGGGGCTTCCTAGTGGTTATCTTGGCTCCTTGGGTTGTTGGCTTCCTTGTTGGGCATTTGCTAGCATAATGACCTAAATCCTTGCATCTGTAACAAGTGATATGACTCAGGTCCTTCTCTGCGGAAATTGTGTTGTTCTGAGGATGCCTTTGTTTTCTCTTCCTGGATTTCTCCGTAATGATCAGAGCTTCTATTTGCTGAGGGTCAAACTTCACTTCTGCTGTCGGGAAGTCTCTAAGATACTCTTGGCTTTCCTTCGTGCAATACTCTGAAAAATGTCCTTCTTCTCCACATGAGTAGCAGGCTTGGGCGAAAAATCTGTTTAGGCCTTCACCATCAGGGTCTTCAATAACTTCCTCCATCACGGGTTTTTCTAAACTTCCCCTGAGCGCTTCTTTCATGGCTTCCTTCCGCTGCTTGGTAATTTCTTGTACCTTGGGGTAAATCTGACATTGAGCAGGATAGTGCATAGTTCCTTCACACAGGAAACAAGTAAACTGCCCAGTTGGGAATTCTTCAGCTGAGTGATTTCTGTCACAATGAGGGCATCCATCCTTGTGTTCTTCATTGGTGTGTCCTATTTCTCCTCAAATCTTGCAGGAACAAGGTTTCTTCATCGGGTTATCCAAGTGCTTCCGGATGAGACGGGATCTTAACAGAGTCTTCTTGAATTCCTCCCAAGTTCTTGCTCCATTGCATCCTTGTATGGCTTGATGCATTTTCCACCAGGTTGCAACACTTTTTGTAAAGTACCGAAGAGCGTATTGAACCTCATATTTGCTTCCAATCAAGTTGCTCCTGAAGTGATCCTCCATATTCTGAATCCATAGTTGTACCTCCCGTTGAGTCATTGGTCCAGAGAATACTAGTCCTTCTTCATTCACCATCTATTGGATCCAAAGGTTTTGGGATGAAATATGAGAGAAGAGTGGAGGGAGATACACACAATACAAACAATAGTTTTGAAGAAATGGGTTTTCTTTTGTGGCTGTCGGAAAAACATCAAACAATTGACAACTCACAAATCGTCGTATCTAACATAAGTATATAACAGGGGTTTAGTCTTCTAAGAGTCAACTAATTCTTCGGAGTCTTCAAATTCTTCGAGTCTTTGGAATCTTCAACTGTTGTAGCTTCAACTCTTCTAATCCATGGTGTAATCCTCTTTACTCTGAAGGGGTGATCGGTTGTCCGATATCTTGTCTACATTGGAGTGGCTTCAGTTGATCCTCCTTGTGGTCAAAAGGGAAAGGGTTTATTCTAACTATTTGAGGTAAGAGCTGATATTTGATAAAATTATAAAAGATGACAAGTAATGAATTCTTTTGAAAATAATTTTTTAGACATTTTTTCATGTCCTAGGGCTTTCCAGTTTTCTAGGGTCACATCCTACAGTCAACATGTGCTCTGATACCATCTCTGTAGTGACCCGACCTCAGACGTTCAAGTCTCTGTGTATCTGTGCCATCCCTGGATCGGTATGTTGGCACACACAGTACATCAATGTATATATCAAAGTGCAATCACATGTATAAATAACATAAAACTGATATGTACCTCATAATTCTCAGCGGAAACAAACAATCGCGTGTGGAGTCCCATCAACGTCATCGGCAGGTTGAGTGTAGACCGTAACCTTGTACCGTACTCTTGATCATCGGAAGAAACATATCTGTACCATGAGACGTTGCAGCTGTGTAGGTCAGTACATTGAATGTACCGGCAAGATCACTGTAAGAAAAATAGATGATAAACTATACTATATGCAATATGGCTTTGTGGCTCTGTATGTGAGTTTTGATTTGCATAAAAGCTGGTTTTATTTTCCCTACAACAAAGGAATATCAGGAGTCTGTACTACGGAGTTTTCTATCATGACATGGTTCCGCCAACCGATGTCTCATACCCAAATCATCATAAGTTTCCCACAATTATGTTATCAATCCGGTGTTGAGAGTCCCGAGATAGATCCAAGTCCAGAGCCTCAAATTGTTCGTAACCGGGGACACGTCTAATCGATTAGGTTTTAACCCTCTGCAGAGGTTTGTACACTTTACCCGCAAGATTCGATCCCTCTTTTTACGTTCTCGCATTTTAGGCTGTGATGACCGAAACATGGTCTTCCGAAGAGTTCCCCTGACCACTATCCGGTGCTCATACAATCCTACCGTAGTTCTACATCTGCTAGCACCATCCTAGCCAGAGTCACCACTAGGGTCAACCAAGCTAGAGCCCATAGTGACTTGCGGTTGCACAGGTAAGCTTCCGGCCATGAAGTATTCTTCTGTCTATTTGAGTCTGGGTGAAGCTTTCTGCAAGATGTCATGGCGCTTCTCCATGCTCCCGGCCATCCACTGGTTCCTCTAGGGTGCCCGTCAACCGTCCTTCACCCAGTAGTGTGTATTGAATTCTTGTCTCGAGTCTTGAAGTCTTGAGGTCCTGAAGATGCAGTCCTTGCAGATGCCATCATGGAAGTTGTCGTCATTGACGTAGAGTCCTCCATTCTCACACCACTCCCGAGCACTCATACCAACCCGTCTACTATAGCATAGCATTGAAACAAAATTACATCCCGGCTTGGTAACAGGGAGATGGGTTCCTACCTCATGCATTCTACTCAACTACAAGATCCAATAACACTACTAGAGGGACTATGTAGGGTGATACTAAATGCAATAAAACATAGGTATGAATAACATGGTCAAAGTGAACTTGCCTGGTAAGTTGATGAAGATAACAACGCTCTCAAAAATAACTTGATAGGACTATACGCAACTCTCCGATGAAATCTATAATAACAAACATGACATTCACATAAGCAAGCATTCTAGCAAGCAAATCTAATAATCAAAAGAAAAACTCAATAAGAAAACCCAATAAAAATCATTTTTTAAACACCAGAATGATTTCAAAATTACTTTCCTCCAATTTTATATTGTAGGGAATCATTTTACCCTAATTTCCAAATAATATATTTTTGGAGAAAAATAATTTGAATAAAACCCAAATAACTCCTAAATGGTTTTGAATTTGAATGTCAAACCACTTCCAACTCTATTTCATATAATTTGAAGAAGTCATTTTATCTTCTGTCATGAAAATCATTGAGTTGCATAAAGCTTCTAAATTTGAAATATGTCCAAATGGAATTCAAATCTTTTCAAACCCCTTTTCATTTTTTTAAATGAAATAAGTCATATTATCCTCACTCTAGGGTTTTGTGATGAAATGAAATTGAATTCATGAATATCATAAGGCAAAGATGAAAGTTTTGGGAAAGTCCTTTCATTCCCTCTCGTTCAACTTTCAAAAAGTTTCAAATTTCACTCACTTTTAGTCAATCAATCAACCATTGAATCAAACAAACAAACATAAATATTTATTTAATATAACTTTCCAAAATTTAGAATTTTGGGATGTTACAATTCAAATAGATAAAAGAATTCAAATTTAGTTCATATTGAAGCGGTAGTATATACGTTTGAATGCACTAAAATGTTCATTTGAGTACTAGGTTGCTTGCATTATACACGTAGCGAAATATTTTAATTGAACATAACATGAATTCAAAGTTTTGAATGACATTTGTAGTGTGAATTGATTTGGTACAGTACATGTTAGGCTTGTCCGAAAATTTCAACCTGCGCCTTGTTAGCCCGAAATATTTAAGATGTTGTCTCGTTGTGCTCCGATAACTCCCTCCATCTCAACCTGCGCCTTGCTATTCCAAAATTACAACGCGCGCGAAAACTCCCATGTCATGTGAAATCCCGACACGTGAAATGCCCGTGATACCCCTGAACCGAAAGAACCGCCTCAAATCGGTGGGGGTACTTTCATAACTTACCCCACATTTCGGACAAGCGCGTCCCTAAGCAATGGTTCCCCCACTCCAATCCCATCCGCCCACCCATTCGTACACCGAGGCCGGCAAAACCCGCGAAGCCCCACACCCTCCTCCGTCCGCCACCTAGCCGGAGCCTCTTCCCCGACGACGTCGTCCATAGCAACACCTCAATGTCCCTCATCCACCGTATCGGATGAGGATCTGTCGTCAATCTGGTCGTCCCGTCGGTTCAGCCACCCCGTCCTCCACCTCCAAGGAGCTACCCCGGCGTTTCCCTCATCTTTCGTGCCACCTCCATTCCCACACTGCCGTCTTCACCTGCATCACCGGAAGAGCATCATCATCACCGTTTCCTCGGATGAAGTTGTGGCCTAATCGGCGCCACCAAAGAGGTTGTACACTAATCGCCGCATTTTCTTCTTGATTCAATTTCACTATGCTACCGGCGCTCGGTCCCGAGCCGACACGGCGCGGCTCCATCCACGGCGGCGTCGCCGGCCATTTCCTCCATGGCATCGCTCCCTCGACGGCGACGTCCACATCAGTAGGAGTTGTTGCTGCTTTAGCTCTCGCTCGCGCTGCTGCTCTACTCTTGCTCTCGGTCCCCTGCCTTGTTTGCTCTTGCTCGCACTGCTGCTCTTGCTCTTGCTCTTGCTTGCGATGCTGCTCTGATTTAGCTACACTTCAGTCGATTGAATCGACTTTTGGGTCAGTCGATCTTCAGGGGGGGGGGGGGGGGCTCGCCGGAGTTAAGGAAGAACCAGCCGCAGCGGGGAGGGGGGCTCACCGGAGAGGTACCCCCACTATCTATCTTAGGGTTCAGGGTGGGGGCGGTGAATGCCAGTGGTGGTGGGGCGGTGGCGTGGGGATCGCCGGAGAAAAAGCTCGGCACGAGGGGGGGCTACAGGGATGGCCGGGGCGGCGGCGGACCAGCGGTGGGGAGTGTTTTCGGGGCGGGCGGGGCGGCGCACCGCGAGCGGCGGGGGGGCTGTTTGGCCGGTGGTGGCTGGCGGCTCAGTGGGGTGGAGGTTGAAGATGAACTGCAGGCCCTTGATTTCGTATCCAACGGCTGCAAAATCGACTAACCAGAGATGAAAAAGTTAGTCGACTAACTTGTAGCCTCACCTCTAGTGCGTTCAGTTTTGACAGTAAAATTCAGTTCCGACAGCAAAATTCAGTTTTGACAGTTAAGTTCAGTTTCGATATTTAAATTCAATTTTGACAGTTAAGTTCAGAGATGAGCGGCTGATGTATACATCTAGCAGTTTGTGGTTATGTATTTTATGTTATCTATTGGAGATGTTATTAGAATTCCACTCAGGTTAACGTTGTCTCTCTTGTCCTGCTTTAGCCTCGGCGTCGTACAACTCACCGGAGCTGCTCCAACGACAAAACCCTCCATCACAGCGGAGCAGTACCTCGGGCTCCATCTCCAGACGCCTAAGATCTTCTTCCCCTCCTCCGACAGCCAAGTCAGCCAGAGCATCCTCACCGGCCAACCCAATCACGCTGAGATCGACATGGCTTCGCCAAAGAGGTTGTACACTTCTTGTGGTTTGACTTAATCTCACCATGCTTCTTTGCATCCTGTGATCTTTCAATTCTTGTGAACCAAACACCTAGATTGGCAGAAATCATGTGCTTTTAAATTCTCTATTTTGCACGTGCATTCCTATCCTATTCCTGCCTATTTCCTATCCATGCATTGTTAGAATCCTCAAATTCAAACAAGCCCTTACACAATTAGTTCTGTTACAGATATGTGTCAAAGAAAACCTTTTGTGGTTTGTCCTACTCATGTGGTGTTGTGTTCCACCCCAGCTCAGCTGCTCCAACGACGGAAGGGTTCCCCACATCAGGGATCCGCTCTCCAGACTGTCTTTCGCCGCCTCAGAACTTCTTCCCCGCCGTCGGCAGCCACGACAACTGGATTACCATCATCAACTAAGCAAATGACCTTGAGGACTACACGGGTCCACAAGAGAGGTCGCACTCTTCCATGTCTGCTTATGTTATGCATCGCTTAATATGATGACATGCTACTTTATCATCGTGTTCACCTATTAAACTCCGACTCGGGTCCAAACTTATGCTGAAACTTGAGTTTTTAAATGGTTGTGGGGTACATATTGGGGCAGCAATCAGTACTATCTGTCTACTATCTGGTTAATCTCGGGTGTCTACTATGAGTTTCATGTTGGGTGCAAACAAACATTAAAGGAGCCGTTATCTGTATTTTTTAACTAAAGCTATTATCTGCCTGCTATCATTGGTTTTGGGTCTATCCACAGTTTGTTGCCTTCACTCTAGATTTGTGCATGCACTCCTCACATAATCTCACTATGTTTTATTCCTATGCATGGCAGTTATTGTACACAATGGAACTGAACATGTAGAGCAAAAGAGACGAGCCTTGCGTGGCAATAAAATTTCATGCAGAAGTCGCTCCATGGTGGGCGCAAAGGCAGACCCCTCCACCCATTTTGGCTCGTAATCAAGAGGAAGATAACTGTTCTGAGGGGAATTCAGAAGCAGAAGACCACTCCTATTTACCCCATGAGGTCTTCGCTCTAACTTGGCATGCTGATGTTGGTAATATCATGCATATGGTGCCTTGCATTGCTTACTGTATACATCAAAGATGTCGTCTGCTTAGTTTAGACATGCTTTGTGTCAATGCCATCTGTTTAGTTTCTTTATCGTATATGTGAATCATGCAATGCCATCTTGTTTAGCCAGGCATCATATATGTGAATTTTGCAATGCCACCCTGGTTAGCCAGTCATCTTATATGTGAATTATATCATGACATCATTTTTTTTATTACGTGTTAAATTTGTCAACAATTTTAGTACATTCAATTACTCTTCCTGTGCATCAGCCATTCGGCAAGGTCATGGAAAAATCTGGAGTGGAAACAAGGTCTTCAGAGCAGACAGTGCTATCTGACGAAGTGCATGTCTTGTTGGTTACAAATAGCTCCTCATAGGAGGATTCAGAGACAAATGACCAGTCCTATCCCCCCCCCCCCCGAGGTGCATGCTCTAACTTGGCAGGGTTATGTTGCTCATATCGTGCGTATGGTATCTTGCATTGATATGTCATTTGCTTAGTTTAGACATGATTTGTGTGAATGCCACATGTTTAGTGTCTAATTACCATATATGTGAATTATGCAATGCCATCTTTTTGCAAGACATTATATATGTGAATTATGCAATGCTATCTTGCTGCAGGGCATTATATATGTGAATTATGCAATGCCATGCTGTTTAGCCAAGCGTCATATATGTGAATTATATCATACCGTCCTTTTTTTGTATTTCTCATTGCTTTTGTCGACAATTTTGTATATTCAACTGATCTTCCTGTGCATCAGCCATTTGAATTGGTGATGGAGAAATCTGGAGTGAAAACAAGGTCTTTAGAGCAGACAATACTACCTGGTGAAGCAGATATGTTGCTGGTTACCGATAGCTCTTCAGAGGAGGATTCAGAGGCAGATGACCAGTCCTATTATCCCCCTAAGGTGTATGCTCAAACTTGGCAGGGTTATATTACTCATATCATGCATATGTTGTATTGTAATGCTTAGTTTTTACATCATATACACGATATTGAATGCCATCTCCTTAGTTGACACATCATATATGTGATTGCCCTCTGCTCACTTCCTTAGTTTATAAATCATATATTTGAATTATATCATGCCATGATGTTTACATAGACAGCATGTATCTGAATTATGGCATGCCAACCCATTTTCTAAAGACATAATATACTTATATCATCTCATCCTGTTCACATAGTCATCATATTTTGAATTATGTCATTCTATCTGTGAATTATATCATGCCATCATGTTTCCATCGACGGCACGTTTGTGATTTATGGCATGCCAACCACTTTAATAGACACATCGTATAGTTATATCATGTCATCATGTTTACATTGTCATCATATTTTGAAGTATGTCATTCTATCATGTTTAGTTAGCCATCATACATGCGAAATTGTGTCATGTTATCCTGTTTAATTAGCCATCATATATTTGAAATTATGTCCTGCTATTCTGTTTGGTTAGACAACATAAATGTGAATTATTTCATGCCATGTTTTCTTCCCTACTATCCATTGCACCTGTCTATCTTACAATGCCTGTACATTCAATTACTTTTCTTGTTTATCAGCCATTTCAATTGGAGGGGGTGATGGCAGTATATGTGGGAGTAAAAACACGATCTTCAGAAAAGATCATGCTACCTGTCAATGGAGATAGAACCACGATTGTACTTGCCCAAGAACCAGCCCCACCACACATAACCCAGACTCACGCAGATTGAACCCCTACCCAGTTGGACAGAGAACCAGCTACACCCCTTCTAACCCCAACTCCAGCAGATAGTAACCCAGTTCCCGTTGACACAGCACCGTCTCCAGCATAGAGCACCCAAACACGAGCAGTTAGTAAGGCAACTGCAGTGCCCAAAGTACGAGGACCACCACTACGAACCCCAAGTCAACGCTTAAAGTAGAAGAAGAATTGTTCTCAGGTTAGGTTCCGTAGCTATGGTTCATACTACTTTGCTCTTGCATCACTGTATTTACTCATACCAACTAATTTCAAATTTGAAGGATGCAATTGAAACTCCAATGGCGCAACAGGTATGTTTTAAACCTGTTTCTTTAACGTGTTTGCTGTTGTAACTTGCTCTATGTTGATTTTAGTTTCAATTGAATAAACAGTTATGTTCTCATGCCATGCACATTACAAGTCTTGTTATTGCTGTGTAGTTTCCCACACTTATATTCTGTCTATGCTGCTTTGTCTTAAATAGATATGATTCGAACTGTATCTATCTTGATTTGGCAACATAAACTAGAATGATATAGACCATACAGTGACCATACTACATAGATATATGTTTGTTTCATGTCGTTATCCTGTCCACCTTACTACTGATCTGGTTTACCAAAATGAGATTCATATACTACATTGTAAACCTATGATGTGTTTGTTTGTTTCTTCTTTAGAACGCGGATAAAATATTGGAGAAGAGTACCCCGTGATGCAATGGTAAAGGAAGTAATGCAGATCAGGTTCAAGATAGTGAGACATCCCTATTGTTCTCCAAGAAAGTTGATAAAAACTATATTGAAGACACTGAGACAACCCCAAAGTCCTGTCTTAATGTAGTGTTCGAGTTACTGGCTACTACTGCTGGCACCAGCTCTTCGAACTCGCTGCCGGAATCATTTCGTCTTCTTGAGTCTCAACTTTAAGTTGAAAGACATCGATCAGATGTTATGCGACAGGAAGCTGAAGAACTGAGGAAGTCCCTGTAGAATTCAGATGCATACTTTCTGGTGCAACGGCAAGTGCTGGAGGATTTAAGCGCCAAACAAGAGAAAGTTAATAAGCTTGCTAAGCATCTTGCCAGCATTATGGGTACCCAGGATATTGTTTCTTGAGCTCTTCTGAAGTGGTTTCAGTTCTGGACTTGTTTTGTTGAGGCGTTTATATGCTGCTTTGTTCCCTATATTTGCACTTATGGTGATCTTTGATGCCTAGTGGATGTAATATGTGTAATAGCCATGATAGCCTAGCGTAAGTTGCTTGCTTATTTATTTCCGTTGTCTTGTTTATTTGTTTTCTTGTAGTCAGTGCAGTTCTTTTTCCGCGGTTTGCTAGTGGCCGCAATAACCTATTTTTTAAAACTAGGCCACATTAACAATGGGCTACATATTTACTGTAGTTAACATGGGCCTCCTACGGGCCGTAGAAACAATGGGCCTTCTAAGGGCCGTAGAAACAATGGGCCTTCTACGGGGCGTAGGCACAATGGGCCTTCTACGGGTCGTATGATCGGTTGGCCAAACATGGGCCAATAACAGACCATATTATGGCCGTAAATGGGCTAGAGTTGAAATCGTCCGTTCATGGGCCGACCATAACGGGCCATCATTAATAGGTCGTATTTGATGACGCTATGAAAACGGCCCAACATATTAACAGGCCACAAACAGGCTGACTATAACCACGGGCTGTATTTGGCCCCCAAACAGAAAATGACAATAACGGGCCGAAAGTAAACGAATGTTGGAAATGAGCCCAAGAATAAATGGGCCCTGAGAAGGCCAAAAGATAACATGGGCTGGAAACGGACCAACGGAATAATGGGCCGTTAATGGGTATAAAGTGATACACCATTCATTACGGGCCAGTTTTACCATGGGCCGTTAATGGGTCGAGGGTTGCTAAGGGCCGCATATGGGCCAAAAGACGTCATGTGCCATACATGGGCCGGAAGTTAAAACGGGCTGGAATTATATTGGACAGCCCAGATGACGCTACTGGGCCTAATTTCGATAGGCCATAAACGAGCCCTGGGTTAGCGGGCTGTAAATGGGCTATATGCGAACAGGCCGTTAACAGGCTTGTCGTGGGCCGGCCCACCACCTTTTGACCAAGTTAAACGGGCCGGCCTTTTCACAGGAATGGGCCTCTGTTGGGCCATGCCACGTGTCGACGCATCATAGGTGCTTTGGGTCCAATGAGTGGATGACATATGTCCCAACGGTGAGCCGACACGTGTTTCCTCCAGCCAATGATGATTTTACACGTGGAAAATCCCCCTTGGTCGAGGCTGTTAACGGGTTATCGGATCCAAAACCAGACCCGATAGCTTAACGGCGTTCCATTATGGTGGATGTCACGTGTCGGTCACCCTTGACGAAAGCACTTCTGTGACGCGCGATTTATCATCATGGAAGTGGACACTTCCGTCATGATAATTTTGGTAATGTCATGGAACACTTCTATGACAGCACAGGTATGACTATCTTGATTCTATCATAAATTTGTCATGGATGTACATGCATGACAGAAAACGTGACCTACTGTGACAAACATGTATCATCACGGAAGTGTATTTTTTTTGTAGTGAAATTCTCAAATATTCCCAAACCAACAGAAGCGTCCACCAAAGTACTTTTCCGCAGCCGCAAGCCTCTGTTCCCGTGAGATCCCATCTTGGGGCCTTTTTCGGCACCCTGTCGGAGGGGGATTCGAGCATGGAGGGCATCTACATCAACTCTATTGCCCTTCCGATGAAGCATGTGTAGTTTACCATAGACCTATGGGTCCATAGCTAGTAGCTAGATGGCTTCTTCTCTCTCTATGATCTTCAATACCACGTTCTCCTCGATGTTCTTGGAGTTCTATCCGATGTAATATTATTTTGCAGTGTGTTTGTCGAGGTCTGATGAATTGTGGATTTATGATCAGATTATCTATGAATATTATTTGAGTCTTTTCTGAACTCTTTTATGCATGATTAAATATATTTGTATTTCTCTTTGAATTATCAGTTTGGTTTGGCCAACTAGATTGGTTCTTCTTGCAATGGGAGAGGTGCTAAGTTTTGGGTTCAATCTTGCGCTGTCCTCACCCAATGACAGTAGGGGTAGCAAGGCACGTATTGTATTGTTGCCATCAAGGGTAAAAATATGGGGTTTTCATCATATTGCTTGAGTTTATCCCTCTACATCATGTCATATTACTTAAAGTGTTACTCTGTTCTTATGAACTTAATACACTAGATGCAGACAGGAGTCGGTTAATGTGTGGAGTAATAGTAGTAGATGCAGAATCGTTTCGGTCTACTTGACACAGACGTGATGCCTATATTCATAACCATTGCATTGGATATCGTCATAAATCTGCGCTTTTCTATCAATTTCTCGATAGTAATTTGTTTACCCACTGTATATTTTCTTTCAAGAGAGAAGCCTCTAATGAAACCTATGGCCCCTGGGTCTATTTCCCATCATATATTTTCAGGTCTATAAACCAAAAAACCCAAAAATACCTTGCTGCAATTTATTTAGATTTATTTTAGTTTGCCCTTTTATTTATCTTTTATACATATCTCTATTAGATCTCACTCTTGTTCGAGACCATGAAGGGATTGACAATCCCTTTTTCACGTTGAGTGCAAGTGTTTGTTAGTTTGTGTAGGTGCATAGATTGGAGACTTGCTTGTGCCTCCTACTGGTTTGATACCTTGGTTCTTAACTGAGGGAAAGACTTATCTCTACTTTGTTGCATCACCCTTTCCTATTCAAGGAAAAAAATCAATGCAAGCTTAAGAAGTAACAGGGTCATGCGTTGGCCCTTCGAGACTGGAGCTGACACATGGCGCTGCGACCATGGACACATCTGTGAGCACTATGGTCCTGCAACTAACAATGAGTACGAGCAATTGTAAGTGCATCTAGTGCCCCCTTTGTGGTTTGGAGTACTAAGATAAATGAGTTAAGGGACTAATGTGTTTGTGAGTATACACGGGAGAAAAGTCCCTCAAGATTTGGTTTTACCAAGAAAGACAATGATACCTCTCCAATGTATCTATAATTTATGAACTATTCAAGCCATGTTTACAACAATTTTATATGATTTTGGTATGATTTGATTAGAACTAACCCGAACTGACGCTGTTTTTAGTAGAACTACCGTGGTGTCATTTTTGTGCAGAAATAAAAGTTCTCGGAATGGGCTGAAATTTTGCGGTGATTTTTTATGGACCAAAACAGACCACCAAAGCACAAGAGTTGGGCCAGAAGAGTCCCAAGGCAACGACAAGGGTGGAGGGCGTGCCCACCCCCCTACGGCGTGCCCCCCTGTCTTGTCGCTACCTCGTGGACCCCCTTGACGTGAGACCGACGCCAAAAATTCCTATAAATACCAAAACCCTTAGAAAGAAACCTAGATCAGGATTTCCACCGTCGCAAGCCTCTGTTGTAAGGGCATTCTCCCTAAGTGGTTTTGGTGATTGATGACAATGCATTTGCGGACTAATCGTGTGCATTAAGCATTTTAGATATCTCTTGTCTAGGCACTAGACGATTCGATGCCCCTCGGAGCATATCAAAGACGGCGGTTCTCTACGTTTCTTTTTGGTGGATTTGAGTCATAGGAAAGCCATACTATTAAGAGGGGGTCCGCTTCGGAAAGGTATGGGTCGAATCAACACGTACATAGCCCCATATGCACCCACAACCTCCTTTCTCTTCTCCAGAACATTTCCCTGATTTATGTGGTGTTTTCAGCATCTTGCCAGCGGTAGTACCGCTGGGTATTTCCGTGGCACTACTGCTTAGGGTTTCTCCGAGCGTGCAACATTCTGTTGTCCATCTGCAATTCACGGCAGTAGCGCGATAGTACCACTCTAGCGGTACTACAACCCATACTACCGTCCCCACTACCGCTTGTGGGGTTCTCCTCTGTGCAAGGTTCTATTCCCTGTTTGCTCCAAGCGGTAGTAGAGCGGCATTAGGACAGTAGTACCACTTCGCACGGTACTACCGGCCCTGGCACCCTCTACTACCGCTGCCTCTCCAAGTCTAAAGCCCTAGGCGGTAGTACCGCCGAGGTCAGTGGTAGTACCGCTCCGGCGGCACTACCATAGATACATTCTGTGTATGTTTAGGCTTGTGCAGAGTAGTACCGCTTAGGTACGGGCCTGGGGAGAAAACGGTTGGATTTTGGTTCCCCGATATAAAGGAGGGTCTTCTTCTTCCTAGGGCTGGCCTCTTCCCCCCAAGATCCATTGCCATCCAAAAGCTCATTCTTGCCCGATCTCTCTCCCTAGCCATTCAAACTTGTTGATTTTCTAGGGATTGGTTGAGAAGGCCCCGATCTACACTTCCACCAAGAGAAATTTGATTCCCCCCACTAATCCCTTGCGGATCTTGTTACTCTTGGGTGTTTGAGCACCCTAGACGGTTGAGGTCACCTCGGAGCCATATTCCATTGTAGTGAAGCTCCGTGGTTTCGTTGGGAGCCTCCAATTCGGTTGTGGAGAGAGCCCCAACCTTGTTTGTAAAGGTCCGATCGCCGCCTTCAAGGGCACCAACAGTGGAATCATGACATCTCGCATTGTGTGAGGGTGTGAGGAGAATACGATGGCCCTAGGGGCTTCTTGGAGAGCATTGTGCCTCCACACAGCTCCAACGGAAACGTACTTCCTCTCAAAGGGAAGGAACTTAGGTAACACATCCTCGTCTCCACCAGCTCCACTCTTGGTTATCTCTTACCTTTACTTGTGCAAGCTTTTATTGTGGTGTATCCCTTGCCTGCTTGTGTGCTTGTTGTTGTTGTTGCATCATATAGGTTGCTCACCTAGTTGCATATCTAGACAACCTATTTGATGTTAAGTTTAATTTGGTAAAGAAAAGATAAAAATTGCCAGTTGCCTATTCACACCCCCCCCCCCTCTAGTCAACCATATCGATCCTTTCAATTGGTATTAGAGCCTCATATCTTTATTAAGGACTTTGCCATCCGAAGAGTATGGTTGACACCACAAACGAGGTGGAGGAGCACCCCAGTGCGAGTCCCACTTTGTCTGCGGCCGATGGGGGATCCTCGGTCTCTCGTGAGGAGTTCAATGTGGCCTTGGACACATTGAGAACCTCCATGAAGGATAAGGTCAAAGGCATGCTTAAGAATTTTCTTGATGGTCTTAAAGTTTCCACCGCACTGTCAAAAGTGGTCAATCCCACTAACAAGGTGACGGATGCTAACTCCAACAAGGGGGAAGCTACTAGTGATCAAGTTCCTTTGACTAGTGGTAGAAGTGGAAATTGCATCTTTTCCCATGTTGAACCTCCTCTTACTTATGGAGGATCGGTTCCCTCCACTCATATGAATCATGTTGTTCCTCCTCCTAAGCTTGTGAAAAATGAGGATTTTGCCTCTTGGGTGTATCGCTTTAAACATCATTTAAATCATAGTTCTACTAATCTTTGGAGAATTATTGAGCAAGGTTTCTACCCGCACGACCCAAGCAACTTCACTCCTAGAGAAGCCATAGATCATCAATTCAACGAGTCCGCTCTCTTCATTCTCCAAGAAGCAATTCCACCCGAAGATATTGCACACCTCCGACCTTTCACCTTGGCCAAGGAAGCATGGCAACATGTTGTCTCCATTTACAAGGGTAGAGCAAGCATTCAACGTTCCAACTTTGAAGTGGTGCAAGATGAAGCCGATGAGTTTGCGATGAATGAAGATGAAGAACCTCGTGAGCTTTACCGGAGATTAACCTCTCTCGCGGTCTCACTCCGAGATCATGGGAGCAAGGATACGAATGACAATTGGATCAAGCACAAGTTTCTCAAGGCCATGATTCCCTTCCATAAGGCCATGTCCTCCTCATCCGTCAAAGGCCGTACTTTCACGCCTTGTCCTCAAGTGAAGTGTTGGATGAGTTTGTTGCAATGAGGATCTTGGACAAGACCGTCGATATTGCCGTGTTGCGTTCTCAACGAGCAAAGAAGCCCAACCTTGCTTTGAACGCCAAGGCTAGTGTGGAAGAAGAGGGTGAAGAGGAAGAAGCAGAGTGTTACCCCGAAGATACCAAATATGCTTATCATGAGCACATGGCTCTCGCTTCACGGCAATTTTGGAGCAAGAAGAACTCAAGGCCCAACTTCAACAAGAACAACTCAAGTGGCACCAAGGGAAAGCAATGTGTGAGGACATGCTATAATTGTGGCAATGTGAGCCACTTTGTTGCGGAATGCCCATACGAGAAGAGGGAAGACAATGGTGGCAAGCTTATCCGAAAAGACAAGGCCAAGTCCTTCCCCAACAAGAACAACTTCACCAAGAAGACTCCTCCCAAGGGGTTGGTGGCACAAGAATAGTACAATGAGGATGATGATGATGAAGACGGTGAGACGGTTGTCGTGGCCTCTGTTGCCATTGCAACAACTCCACTAGTGTCCCTCTTCAACTCAGCCAATGAGAACATCACCGCCAAGTGCCTAATGGCCAAAGCCACCAACAAGGTAACCCCCAACATCAAAACCACCGTCACTACTAATCCTTCCTTGATGGATTGCATTTATGAAAGTGAGGGGTAGAAGGAGGAAGAAAATGAATTTGAGTCTTTTATGAGTAAGCTCAAGGGTAAACCCAAGAAGCACTTCGTTGCTCTCTTGGAATAACTAGGTGAAGCCAATGACATGATCGAGGCTCACGAAGATACCATCTCTAAGATGGAAGGGCATAGTCGTGACTATGCCGATGAGATATCAGATCTCTCTAATGTGCTTGAGGAAGAGCGTGGTCATCGTCTGGCTCTTGAGGAGTCACACAACGATGATCATGCTAAATTAAAGAAAGATCTTGATCATGCTCTGGTTGTATCTCGTGTGCTCAATTCCGAGAAGGCTAAACTTGGGGTTGAACAAGATAGACTCAAGGAGGAGTTTGATATACTTGACAAGGCTCACAAGGCCTTGAAGGGTGCTCATGCTAGCTTCAAAGAGTCTCATGATCAACTCCAAGTGAAGCTAACTAATAACCCACAAGTATAGGGGATCACGCCAATTTTTGAGGGTAGAGTATTCAACCCAAATTTATTGATTCGACACAAGGGGAGCCAAAGAATATTCTCAAGTATTAGCAGCTGAGTTGTCCATTCAACCACACCTGGAAACTTAATATCTGCAGCAAATTAAAATGATAGTAGTGGTAACGGTAGCAAAAGTAATATTCTTGGTTTTATAGTGATTGTAACAGTAGCAACGGAGAAGTAAATAAGCGAAGAACCATATATGAAAAGCTCGTAGGCAATGGATAAGTGATGCATAATTATGTCGGATGCGATCAATCATGCAACAGTTATAACATAGGGTGAAACAGAACTAGCTTCAGTTCATCAATGTAATGTAGGCATGTATTCCGAATATAGTCATACATGCTTATGGAAAAGAACTTGCATGCCATCTTTTGTCCTACCCTCCCGTGGTAGCGGGGTCCTATTGGAAACTAAGGGATATTAAGGCCTCCTTTTAATAGAGTACCGGACCAAAGCATTAACACATAGTGAATAAATGAACTCCTCAAACTATGGTCATCACCGGTAAGTATCCCAATTATTGTCACTTCGGGGTTAACGGATCATAACACATAATAGGTGACTATAGACTTGCAAGATAGGATCAAGAAATCACATATATTCATGAAAACATAATAGGTTCAGATCTGAAATCATGCCACTCGGGCCCTAGTGACAAGCATTAAGCATAGCAAAGTCGTAGCAACATCAATCTCAGAACATAGTGGATACTAGGGATCAAACCCTAATAAAACTAACCCGATTACATGATAAATCTCATCCAACCCATCACCGTCCAGCAAGCATACGATGGAATTACTCACGCACGGCGGTGAGCATCATGAAATTGGTGATGGACGAAGGTTGACGATGACGATGGCGACGGATTCCCCTCTCTGGAGCCCCGAACGGACTCCAGATCAGCCCTCCCGAGAGAGTTTAGGGCTTGGCGGCGGCTCCGCATCGTAAAACGCGATGAATCCTTCTCTCTGATTTTTTTTCTCACCAAACACGAATATATAGAGTTGGAGTTGAGGTCGAAGGAGCACCAAGGGGGCCCACGAGGCAGGGGGCGCGCCCAGGGGGTAGGCGCGCCCCCCACCCTCGTGGACAGGGTGTGGGCCCCCTGGCCTTGATTCTTTCGCCAGTATTTTTTATATATTCCAAAAATAATCTCTCTTGATTTCCAAGTCATTCCGAGAACTTTTATTTCTGCACAAAAATAACACCATGGCAATTTTGCTGAAAACAGCGACAGTCCGGGTTAGTTCCATTCAAATCATGCAAGTTAGAGTCCAAAACAAGGGCAAAAGTGTTTGGGAAAGTAGATATGACGGAGACGTATCAACTCCCCAAGCTTAAACCTTTTCTTGTCCTCAAGCAATTCAGTTGATAAACTGAAAGTGATAAAGAAAAACTTTTACAAACTCTGTTTGCTCTTGTTTTTGTAAATATGTAAAGCCATCATTCAAGTTTTCAGCAAAGATTATGAACTAACCATATTCACAATAACATTTAGGTCTCATGTTTACTCATATCAATGGCATAATCAACTAGCGAGCAATAATAATAAATCTTAGATGACAACACTTTCTCAAAACAATCATAATATGATATAGCAAGATGGTATCTCGCTAGCCCTTTCTGAGACCGCAAAAGATAAATGCATATCACCTTTAAAGATCAAGGCCTGACTAGACATTGTAATTCATGGTAAAAGAGATCCAGTCAAGTCATACTCAATGTAAACAAACGATAATACATGCAAATGACAGCGGTGCTCTCCAACTGGTGCTTTTTAATAAGAGGATGATGACTCAACATAAAAGTAAATGGATAGGCCCTTCGCAGAGGGAGGCAGGGATTTGTAGAGGTGCCAGAGCTTGATTTTGAAATATAGATGAATAGTATTTTGAGCGGTATACTTTCATTGTCAACATAACAACCAAGAGATCTCGATATCTTCCATGCTACACACATTATAGGTGGTTCCCAAGCAGAATGGTAAAGTTTATACTCCCCCACCACCAACAAGCATCAATCCATGGCTTTCCTAAAACAACGGGTGCCTCCAACTAACAACAATCCTAGGGGAGTTTTGTTTGCAATTATTTTGATTTGATTTGAGCATGGGACTGGGCATCCCTGTGACCAGCCATTTTCACGTGAGTGAGGAGCAAAGTCCACTCCTCTTGACAATAACCCGCCTAGCATGGAGGATACAGACAGTCCTAGTTGATACATGAGCTATTCGAGCATAGAAAACAGAATGTTTATTTGAAGGTTTAGAGTTTGGTACATACAAATTTACTTGGAATGGCAGGTAGATACCGTATATAGGAAGGTATGGTGGACTCATATGAAATAACTTTGGGGTTTATGGAGTTGGATGCACATGCAGTATTCTCGCTTAGTACAAGTGAAGGCTAGAAAGAGACTGGGAAGCGACCAGCTAGAGAGCGACAACAGTCATGAACATGCATTAAAATTAATCAACACCAAATGCAAGCATGAGTAGGATATAATTCACCATGAACATAAATATCGTAGAGGCTATGTTGATTTTGTTTCAACTACATGTGTGAACATGTGCCAAGTCAAGCCACTCGAATCGTTCAAAGGAGGATACCACCCTATCATACCACATCACAACCATTTTAATAGCATGTTGGCACGCAAGGTAAACCATTATAAACTCCTAGCAAATTAATCATGTCATAAGCAACTATAATCTCTAATTGTCATTGCAAACATGTTTCATTCATAATAGGTTGAATCAGGAATGATGGACTAATCATATTTACAAAAACAAGAGAGGTCGAGTTCATACCAGCTTTCCTCATCTCAATCAGTTCATCATATATCGTCATTATTGCCTTTCACTTGCACGACCGAATAGTGTGGATAATAATAATAGTGCATGTGCATTGGACTAAGCTGGAATCTGCAAGCATTCAATTCAAGGGAGAAGACAAGGTAAGATGGTATCTTTGTTAGATCAAAAATAATGCATATAAGAGCCACTCAACATTTTCATCGTGGTATTCTCCTCTCGACCCCCCAAAGAAAAGAAAGGAACAAAACTATTTACATGGGAAAGCTCCCAACAAGCAGAAGAAGAACGAGAAATCTCTTTGGGTTTTCTTTTTAATTACTACTACATGCATGAAAATTAAACTAGCTAAAAGCTACAACTAATTTTTTTTGTTTTTCTTAAGGTTTTTCAAACGCACAAGAAGAAAGCTTAAAAAGAAAATAAACTAGCATGGATGATACAATGAAAAAGTATGAGCACCGATAATTGGCATGAGTGTGTGAACATGAATGTAATATCGGTGAGAGATACGTACTCCGCCAAGCTTAGGATTTTGGCCTAAGTTGGTCTATGCCCATGGATGGCCTGATGGATATCCAAAGTTGAAGCTGAGGTCGTACTGAGATGCATCAGCTACTGCCTGAAGAGCTGCAGCTTGGAGGCGAGCTGCCTCCGTCCTCCTCTCATACTCGTTCACCTCCTCCCTGGTTATAACATATCTCCTTTTTTCCTGAAAGTCAAAGAAAGTAGGAGCAGGGAGAGCAATGTGATAGGTGCGTCGTCTGTCAAAGATTAGTTGGTACTGGAGGGACTGATCATTCCTCTCAACAAACTGATTACGAACCATAGCATTATAACCTAAATAAGTAGGAGGCAAGTCAATATCATCTCTGCATATGGGTATCTCAAGAAAATCAGCTAAACGGGTTGCATAAATTCCACCGAAGAAATCTCCATTAATACTATGATTATGCAACCTACGTGCAACAATGGCCCCCAAGTTATATTGTCTATCTCCTAATACAGCACTCTTGAGAACACTTAGGTCGGGAACACACATGTGACATGCTTCATCCTTACCATTAATGCATCTACCTATAAAGAGAGCAAAATAATTATGGCAGGAAAATGAATGCTCCCTATGGTAGCTTCTGTTATTTCTCTAGATTCCCCCATAGTGATACTAGCAAGAAAATCTTTATATTCAGATTTGTGAGGTTCACTAACATTACCCCACTGTGGGAGTTTACAAGCAGTATTAAAATCTTCTAAGTCCATGGTATAAGATTTATCATAAAGATCAAACACGAAGGATTGAGAATTGTGTGATGATGTAAATTTAAATCTTCTCACAAATCAATCAGTGAGGTAGTAGTATTGAGGGCACTTATCTGCCACGAAGCCCTCATGTTCAGCGTTACACACATACGCTTCAACTTCCTCCTTAATTCCTACCTGAACCATGAAATTTTTTGACGGCCACTCACAAGGCCGCACTTGAGCTTCTCTTGGTAGTTCATGGTCCAGCTCACGTATCGCGGGCATGGGTCCTTGCTTCCTTGAGGAACCACCTTGGTACATTTTCTTAAACATATTTCTTCCTCTCAAAAATTTCTGAAATTTTTAGTAACTTAAAATAAAAGTGAACCAAACTCAACAAGATTGATAGCAACTACTCCTACAGGTGTCTAGAGGCTATATCATGCATTAAAACTACTTTTGACCACATAAATTTGACATGCAAGCTCAAGAACAGGGTCACCTAAGCAGCAAAATTTTGCAATAAATAAAGCACTAGAATAAAAACTAGTTGGACCATTGGAGGAGTCACATACCCAAGAACAATCCCCCAAAGCAGTTTTGTGAATGGAGCTTTGAGCAAGGAGATCGAAAATGGTAGCAAGATGAGAAAGAACTTGGCTTTGAGCTGGTGGATGATTTTTTCTGGAGCAAGACGAAGTGTGTGGGTGCAAGAATAAGTGGAGGGGATCCAAATGGGGTCCACAAGGCAGGGGGCGCGCCTAGGGGGTGGGCGCGCCCTCCACCCTCGTGGGCACATGGTGGGTCCCCCTGGTGTGTTCTCAGTGCCAATAATTCTTACATATTCTGGAAAAAATCATATTAATTTTCAGGACATTTGAAGAACTTTTATTTTCAAGATATTTTTTATTGCAAGGATAATTCAGAAAAACAGACAGAAAATACTATTTTTACTTTGTTTAATATAAATAATAGAAAGTAAAAGGAGGGTACAGAAAGTTGTGCTTTCTAACTTCATCCATCTCATGCTCATCAAAAGGAATCCACTAACAAGGTTGATCAGGTCTTGTTAACAAACTCATTTTGAATAACATGAAACCCGCGAATTTTCGAATAACACTAGGTTACCTCAACGGGGATATGCACATCCCCAACAATAAGAATATCATATTTCTTCTTGACAGTAGGAAGAGGATATTCAAAACCTCCAATAGTGATTGTTGAAATTTTTCCAATAGAATTGATACTGTGGACTTGAGGTTGTTTCCTCGGAAAGTGTACCGTATGCTCATTACCATTAACATGAAAAGTGACATTGCCTTTGTTGCAATCAATAACAGCCCCTGCAGTATTCAAGAAGGGTCTTCCAAGGATAATCGACATACTATCGTCCTCGAGAATATCAAGAATAACAAAGTCCGTTAAAATAGTAACATTTGCAACCACAACAGGCACATCCTCACAAATACCGACAGGTATAGCAGTTGATTTATCATCCATTTGCAAAGATATTTCAGTAGGTGTCAACTTATTCAAATCAAGTCTACGATATAAAGAGAGTGGCATAACACTAACGCCGGCTCCAAGATCACATAAAGCAGTTTTAACATAGTTTCTTTTAATAGAGCATTGTATAGTTGGTACTCCGGGATCTCCTAGTTTCTTTGGTATTCCATCCTTAAAAGTGTAATTAGCAAGCATGGTGGAAATTTCAGCCTCCAGTATCTTTCTTTTATTTGTGACAATATATTTCATGTATGTAGCATAAGGGTTCATTTTAAGCATATCAGTCAAATGCATACGCAAAAAGATAGGTCTAATCATTTTAGCAAAGCGCTCAAAATCCTCATCATCCTTTTTCTTGGATGGTTTAGGAGGAAAAGGCATGGGTTTCTAAACCCATGGTTCTCTTTCCTTACCGTGCTTTCCTAGCAACAAAGTCTCTCTTATCATAACGTTGATTCTTTGATTGTGGGTTATCAAGATCAACAGCAGGTTCAATCTCTACATCATTATCATTGCTAGGTTGAGCATCAACATGAACATAATCATTAACCTTATCACTAGGTTCATGTTCATTACCAGATTGTGTTTCAGCATTAGAAATAGAAATATCATTGGGATTCTTAGGTGTGTCAACAACAAGTTCACTAGAAGTATGCAAAGTCCTGTCATTTTTCTTTTTCTTCCTTTTAGAAGGACTAGGTGCATCAACATTAGTTCTCTGAGAATCTTGCTCAATTCTCTTAGGGTGGCCTTCAGGATACAAAGGTTCCTGAGTCATTTTACCCCCTCTAGTCATAACTCTAACAACATTATCATTTTTCTTATTATTTAATTCATTGCGCAAATCATTCTGACCCTTAAGTACTTTTTCTACTTGAGTGGTAACCATAGAGGCATGTTTACTAATAAGTTTAAGTTCACCTTTAACTCTAGACATATAATCACTCAAGTGTTCAAGCATATCAGCATTGTGTTTCAATTGTCTACCAACATAAGCATTGAAGTTTTCTTGTTTAACAATAAAATTATCAAACCCATCTAAGCATTGGCTAGCAGACTTATAACGAGGAATATCACCTTCATCAAACCTATAGAGATAATTTACCTTTACTACCCGTGTCGGGTTATCAAGACCATGTATTTCTTCAATAGGTGGTAAATTCTTAACATCTTCAGCTTTAATACCTTTTTCTTTCATAGATTTCTTTGCCTCTTGCATATCTTCAGGACTGAGAAATAGAATACCCCTTTCTTCGGAGTTGGCTTAGGAGTTGGTTCAGGAAGTGTCCAATCATTTTCATTACTCAACATATTATTCAATAGCAATTCAGCTTAATCAACAGTTCTTTCCCTAAAAACACAACCAGCACAACTATCCAGGTAATCTCTGGAAGCATCGGTTAGTCCATTATAAAAGATATCAAGTATTTCATTTTTCTTGAGAGGATGATCAGGAAATGCATTAAGTAATTGGAGAAGCCTCCCCCAAGCTTGTGGGAGACTCTCTTCTTCAATATGCACAAAATTATATATTTCCCTTAAGGCAGCTTGTTTCTTATGAGCAGGGAAATATTTAGCAGAGAAGTAATAAATCATATCCTGGGGACTACGCACACAACCAGGATCAAGAGAATTATACCATGTTTTAGCATCACCCTTTAATGAGAACAGAAACAACTTAAGGATAAAGTAATAGCGAGTTTTCTCATCGTGAGTAAACAGGGTGGCTATGTCATTTAATTTAGTAAGATGTGCCACAACAATTTCAGATTCATAGCCATAAAAAGGATCACATTCAACCAAAGTAATTAACTCAGGATCAACAGAGTAATCATAATCCTTATCAGTAATAAATATAGGTGAAGTAGCAAAAGCAGGGTCATATTTCATTCTAGAATTCAAAGACTTTTCTTTAAGCTTAGCTAATAATTTCTTAAGATCAGATCTATCATTGCATGCTAAGAAGTCTCTAGCAGTTTCTTCATCCATAACATAACCCTCAGGCACAAATAGGAAATTCATATCTAGTGGGAGAATCTTCATCATCACTTTCATCAATATTATTAGTTTCAATAATTTCATTCTCTCCAGCCCTAGCCAGTTGTTCATCAAGAAATTCAGCTAGTGGCATAGTATTATCAAGCATAGAAGTAGTTTCATCATAAGTATCATCCAAAGCAGAAGTGGAATCATCAATAACATACGACATATCAGAATGAATAGGAGGTGCAGGTGTCGCAAGACCCTTGTTACTAACATCAAATGACCCATTACAAAATGGGTACCTAAAACCAAGCATTGTTCTCTTGTATGTGTTTTCTTCTGGTGGGGGATCATGGTTGCTCGATAGTGGAGCCACAAATCATATGACCGGAAGCAAGGACTTGGTGGTGGACGTGCACAAGGTTTCATCTATGCCCACCTATGTCCAGTGGGGCGATGCCTCATCTTCTAAGGTATTTTTACATGGCAAGGTTGTCATTTCTCATGATCTCACGATCGAGAAAGTCATGCTTGTTGAGTCTCTTGCATACAACTTACTTTCCATTCGTCAACTTGCACTCATGGGCTTTGCCACTTTCTTTGATATTGATACCGTGGCCCTCTTGTGGAGCAAGACTCTTAAACTAGCCTTTGTTGGGCACGTCGAGAACGGTCTTCATGTGATTAACTTTTCGGAGCGACCCACAAAGACCGCGACATGCCTAATGGCTAAAGTTGACGTGGGATAGCTTTGGCATCGCCGTTTAGCCCACGTCAATATGAGATCTTTGCGAAGTCTTCTCAAGAGGGACCATGTTCGTGGACTAACAAATGTCAGTTTTGCCAAAGATCGTGCTTGCAGTGCTTGTATCAAAGGAAAGCTACATGAGAAGGCTCACCCACCCATGAATATCATCTACTCGGAAGAGGCCCTTAGAGGTCCTTCACATGGATCTTTTTAGGCCTCCATCCTTCGATAGTCTTGGGGGTAGAAAGTATTGCTTGGTGATTGTGTATGATTATTCAAGATACACTTGGGTATATTTCTTCAAGAGGAAGAGTAGGACCCAACAAACGGGCATCGACTTTGCAAATGAAGCTCAACGTCAACACAATGCAAAGATCTTGACAATAAGAAGTGACAACGACACTGAGTTCAAGAATTACACCTTGGATGAGTTTCTTAGTGATGAGGGGATCAAGCATCAATATTCCGCATGAGGGAGTCTTGGATTAGGGGGTGTCCAGATAGCCGGACTATAACCTTTGGCCGGACTCTCAGACTATGAAGATACAAGATTGAAGACTTTATTCCGTGTCCGGATGGGACTTTCCTTGGCGTGGAAGGCAAGCTTGGCAATACGGATATGTAGATCTCCTCCCATTGTAACCGACTCTGTGTAACCCTAGCCCTTTTCGGTGTCTATATAAACCAGAGGGTTTTAGTCCATAGGACGAACAACAATCATACCATAGGCTAGCTTCTAGGGTTTAGCCTCTTTGATCTCGTGGTAGATCTACTCTTGTACTACCCATATCATCAATATTAATCAAGCAGGAGTAGGGTTTTACCTCCATCGAGAGGGCCTGAACCTGGGTAAAAACATTGTGTCCCTTGTCTCCTGTTACCATCCGCCTAGACGCACAGTTCGGGACCCCCTACCCGAGATCCGCCGGTTTTGACACTAACATTGGTGCTTTCATTGAGAGTTCCTCTGTGTCGTCACCTTTAGGCCCGATGGCTCCTCCGATCATCAACAATGATGCGGTCCAGGGTGAGACCTTTCTCCCTGGACAGATCTTCGTGTTCGGCGGCTTTGCACTGCGGGATAATTCGCTTGGCCATCTGGAGCAGATTGAAAGCTACGCCCCTGGCCATTAGGTCAGATTTGGAAGTTTGAACTACACGGCCGACATCCGCAGAGACTTGATCTTCGACGGATTTGAGCCACAGCCGGGCGCGCCACACTGTCACGATGGGTATGACCTAGCTCTGCCGCCAAACAGTACCCTAGAGGCCGCGCCTGCATCAGCTCCGACCCTTAGCTCAGAGCCAACTGCGCTGATAGAGGACGGGTGGCTAGACACCGCCTTGGGGGCTGCAGTCTCAATGGCGATCGAGCCGAACACCAGCCTCATCCTCTGTGAAGCCCGTGACTCCAAGGTGTCGGACTCTTTTCCGGACTCCGAACCTTCCGCGCCCCTGCCAATCGAATCCGATTGGGCGCCGATCATGGAATTCACCGCCGCGGATATCTTTGAGCACTCGCCCTTCGACGACATTCTGAATTCACTAAGGTCTCTCTCTTTGTCAGGAGAGCCCTGGTCGGACTATGGCCAACAGGATTGGGATGCGGACAACGAAGAAATTCGACGCCCACCCACCACCCACTTTGTAGCCACTGTCGATGATCTAACCGACATGCTCGACTTCGACTCCGAAGACATCGACAATATGGACGACGATGTAGGAGACGAACATGAACCAGCGCCTATAGGGCACTGGAAAGCCACCTTGTCATATGACATATATATGGTGGATACACCCAAAGAAGGCAATGGCGACGGAACAACAGGGGACGACCCCTCCAAGAAGCAACCCAAGCGTTGGCGTCAGCGGTGCCGCTCTAAGTCCCGCCAAAGCAAAAATGGTGATGCTGGCATGGGAGATAATAACACCCCGGACAGTGCCAAAGACAATTCCCTCCAGCAAGATACAGCGCAAGAGGATGGAGAAGCCAGCCCCCCTGAGAGAGCGGCAGACAAAGAAGAAGAGGATGATAATTACATGCCTCCCTCCGAAGATGAGGCAAGCCTCGGCGACGACGAATTTGTCGTTCCTGAGGATCCCGTCGAACAAGAGCACTTTAAGCGTAGGCTTATGGCCACGGCGAGTAGCCTTAAGAAAAAACAGGAACAGCTTATGTGCGACCACTAGACACCGATGACCTGAGCCACATAATTCAGCAGCCAGAAGAATCTGCCAGACAATTTTGGACACGGTTCCTAACCAAGAAAAATCAAATCGTCGACTATCCGGACGCAGAGGCCCTAGCAGCCTTCAAGCATAACATCCGTGACGAGTGGCTTGCCCGGCACCTTGGACAGGAAAAGCCGAAATCTATGGCAGCCCTCACGACACTCATGACCCGCTTTTGCGCGGGAGAAGACAGCTGGCTGGCTCGTAGCAATAATATGACCAAGAGCCCTGGTAATTCGGATACCAAGGATAGCAATGGCAGGTCGCGTTGCAACAAGCACAAGCGCCGCATTAGCAACGACAACGCTGAAGATACGATAGTTAATGCCGGATTCAGAGGCTCTGAGCCCGGTCAGCGGAAAAAGCCATTTAAGAGGAACACTCCGGGCCCATCCAGTTTGGACCGTATACTCGATCGCTCGTGCTAGATACATGGCACCCCTGAAAAACCAGCCAATCACACCAACAGGGATTGTTGGGTGTTCAAGCAGGCCGGCAAGTTAAATGCCGAAAACAGAGACAAGGGGCTGCACAGCGACGAGGACGAAGAGCCCCGGCCGCCGAACAATAGTGGACAGAAGGGCTTCCCCCCACAAGTGCGGACGGTGAACATGATATACGCAACCCACATCCCCAAAAGGGAGTGGAAGCGTGCACTCATGGACGTATACACATTGGAGCCAGTCGCCCCAAAGTTCAACCCATGGTCCTCCTGCCCGGTCACTTTTGATCGAAGGGACCACCCCACTAGCATCCGCCATGGCGGATTTGCCGCATTGGTTCTAGACCCAATCATTGACAGATTTCACCTCACTAGAGTCCTTATGGACGGCGGAAGTAGCTTGAACCTGCTTTATCAGGATACAGTGCGGAAAATGGGCATAGATCCCTCAAGGATTAAACCCACAAAAACAACCTTTAAAGGCGTCATACTAGGTGTAGAGGCCAACTGTACAGGCTAAGTTACACTTGAAGTGGTCTTCGAATCCCCGGATAATTTCCGAAGCGAAGAGTTAATCTTCGACATAGTCCCGTTCCACAGTGGCTATCACGCACTGCTCGGACGAACCGCATTTGCAAAGTTCAATGCGGTGCCGCACTACGCATGTCTCAAGCTCAAGATGCCAGGCCCTCGAGGAGTCATTACGGTCAATGGAAACACCGAACGCTCTCTTTGAACGGAGGAGCACACGGCGGCCCTCATAGTGGAAGTACAAAGCAGCCTCTTAAGGCAATTCTCCAGTCCGGCTATTAAACGTCCGGACACCGTCAAGCGCGCCCAGAGTAACCTACAACAAGACTGCCTGGCACGTTCCGAGCAAGCGTAGCAATACGGCCCCAACCCCAGCCCTTGCGAAACTGCGAAATCAGTACTACGTGTACACAACTACGCTCTAAAAATACCATGGGCACAGGGGGAGGGGCACGACCATGGCACGCCCAAAAATGCGGCTCAACCGCACTAGGGGCTCCCGATTTTGTCATTATTTCCTACTTTCAGGACTCCACTCTTCGGAAGGCCTGTCCGGCAGTACAACCGCCGAACACACGTTGCAACAACCAAGGAGGCAGAAACCTACGTCGAATTCCCAGGTGGTCTCTGTAACGAGCAAAATACCTGTCTTACATACCGTCTCGCAGCTCGCCCCTAGAGGGGACATGTCAAATAGTCCCATCTCTTGCTTATCGCGCTATTTGTATCATTCTGCTTTCACATCAGCCTTTTAAAATAAACAATGCTTAGCTTCAGCTTATTATTGCATTCTCTATTCATTTCTTTTTCAATACATATGTTCAGTTATGACATTTAGCACCCATACACTTTGGTACGATCCATACGCCAGGGGCTCAAGCACCCCATAATACGGCGTGAGAAGTCTGAACACTTTCACAAAGTGCGGCCCTCCAAACTTATAGCATTATATGCATCAGCTCCGAATCATGTCTTTGGTCAATAGTTGGGTTTGCCCGGCTCCCATGTTTTGGTACCTTACGTTCCGCTATATCGGCTAAGGTAGCGCTGGGAGAACTACTGCGATTGTGCCCCGGTTGAGCCGGGCTAAGAACCTCAGTAGAGAAAGCTAAAACTGATTGTCATGATAGGGCGAGAGTTGGTCGCTATCCGGGAGGTTTCGAGTCCCTAAAGACTTATGCCGCTTAGAGCGAGGAGTTGGCTCTGTCCGGCCTAGGCGTGTATAGCGCCCCGAACTCGATCTTCCGAACACTAGGGGCTTCGCCGAAACTTAAAATTATATAATTCTCTGGCTAAGTGAGAGTGATAACGCATTATAGTCTGATTGCCTTGTTCGTTGTGCTGAGCACCTCCCTCGAAGGACCCAAGAATGGGAAAAAGAGTGCTCAGGTTTATCCCGAACACCCCAGCACTCGTGGCATGGGGGCAGAAGCCGACGACTCGCCATCTCTCAGACTCGATAGACGGCCGCATAGAAGGTAATATTTTAAATTAAAACAAGCGTTGCATAGCGCATATGAACAAGTTTTCAGCGCACAGGATAAAACGAACAAGTTCACTCAAATATTACATCTTTGGAACATTCATCCGCCACAAGGCGGGCGCCCTTCGGGACGCCCTCATAATACATCTCGGGGTGGCGATGCTCCTTGCCCTGCGGTGGCCCGTCCTTCACAAGCTTCTCCGCATCCATCTTGCCCCAGTGCACTTTAGCACGGGCAAGCGCCCTACGGGCACCTTCGATGCAGACGGAGCACTTGACGACTTCAAGCCACGGACAGGCATCCACCAGCCGCCTCACCAGGCCGAAGTAGCTCCCAGGCAGGGCCTCTCCAGGCCACAGCCGAACTATAAGGCCCTTCATGGCCTGTTCGGCCACCTTATGGAGCTCGACCAGTTGCTTCAGTTGGTCGCTCAAGGGCACCGAGTGCCCGGCCTCAGCATACTAAGACCAGAACACCTTCTCCGCCGAGCTGCTCTCCTCGGCCCGGTAGAAGGAGGCGGCATCTGACATGCTACGGGGCAAATCTGCAAATGCTCCTGGAGAGCTCCGGATTTGGGTAAGTAACAAGTAATTCACTTTCACATGCTTGCTTTGCATAAAGAATGCCTTACCCGCCGCTATCTTCTTCATCGCCTCAACTTCCTGGAGGGCTTTCTGGGCTTCGACCTTGGCAGACTTGGCGCTTTCAAGGGCCTCCGCGAGCTCGGACTCTCGCGTCTTTGAGTCAAGCTCCAAACTCTCATGTTTTTTCATGAGAGCCTGGAGCTCTTGCTGCACCTCGCCAACCCGTGCCTCATATTTCTCCCGCTCGGTGCGCTCCGTGGCCACCTTCTTTTCAGCCTCGGAAAGCGCTTGCTTAAGGGTCGCCACCTCAGTCGTGGCCCCTAGGACACCAATAGCGATCCTGTCATTTTTTGCAAGGCCGAGCTCTTGCTCAGACCGCTCGAGGCTCTGCTTCAGCGCATCCACCTCCGCAGTCAGTGCGGCAGAGGCCAGTAGCGAAGCCTGCATACACATATTGACTTAATTATATTAGACTCCTGCGAATGTTGTTAGATCCTCTATTCGGCTTTTCTTTCCGAACGCGAAACAAAGCATCAGGGGCTACTGTCTACGCGGTAATATTTTCACATATTTTTCACATACCTCAAAGCCTGTTAGCAGGCTGGCACATGCTTCAGTCAGCCCGCTTTTGGCGGACTGAACCTTCTGGATCACCGCACTCATAATAGTGTGGTGCTCCTCGTCGATGGAGGCGCCGTTAAGCACCTCCAGCAAATTATCCGGTGCCTCCGGTTGGACGAAGGTCACCGGCGTCGTAGGCTTGCCCTTCCTACTAGGGGGCCGCCTGCCAGACTCTGGGACCATTGAAGGTTCCGGTGCGGTGTCCGGCCCAGGGCTGGACTTGGGGCCCTTGGGGGTTTTTTCCCCTTTGCGCCTGGAGTCCGGGAGGTCGCCTTGCGACGCCTCCAGGACCACCTCCTCCTGGCTTGGAACCTTTTGGGACAAAACCTCGGCGTCATCCGTAGGGCGGGGGGAGGTAGCGGTCGGAAGTGAAAAACTATTCACATCTGACGAATCCAGGGAGCCGCTCGACGACACGTCGAGCCGGGCTTTGGGCGGACTGCATAATTATATTCGGCGTCAGGAGAAGCTGTGCAATAAAGGAACACCATGAGTCACTCAGGTATCCGAATACTTACGATTTTGCTACGGGCTTGGCCCTGAGAAGCCACTCCTCTTCGCTGTCGTCGGCGTTGGTGGAGTAGTCCGTAGGGAGGGTCCTCCCTTTCTTGGACCCTCCGGCCCCACTAGTTGGGGTGGCCTTCCATTTCTTTTCTCCCCTTGCTGGGGAAGACACCTCTCTTTCCTCCTCCTCGTCTTCGTGGGAGGAGTGCGCCTCAGAGTCATCGGACGATGAGTCCGACTCCACCGGACACCGGGAACTCTTCTGGGTTCTCGTGGCCTTCTTCTTGGCCTTCTTCTCCGGCACCACGTAAGGTGCCGGAACCAGCAGCTCCGCCAAGCGGGCGTCCGCTGGGTCTTCGGGCAAAGGAGCCGGATAGTTGATCTGTTCGGTCGTCCTCTGCCAGTCCTGTCAAAGGCATGGGGGATTAGATCCCGCATACAACCAAACTATGAAAGACAAATATCCTGTAAGAGGTAAAAACAGCTTACCGTGTTGGCTTGACGCTGCGCGCTGAATCCGCGATCCTCGGTAGCGGATGCGGGAGCCTCGGCGCCCTTGAATAGCACCTTCCAGGCATCTTCGTACGTTGTGTTGAAGAGCCTGCTCAGAGTTCGGTGCTGGGCCGGGTTGAACTCCCACAAGCTGAAATCCCGTTGTTGGCACGGGAGGATCCGGTGGATGAGCATGACCTGGACTACGTTAACAAGTTTGAGCTTCTTGCTCACCAGGTTTTGGATGCATGTTTGGAGTCCGGTCAGCTATCCTTTTTTACCCCACGGCAGGCCCTTCTCTTTCCAGGAGGTGAGCCGTGTAGGGATTCCAGATCGGAATTCGGGGGCTGCGACCCATTCAGGGTCACGCGGCTCGGTGATGTAAAACCACCCTGATTGCCACCCCTTTATGGTCTCCACGAAGGAGCCCTCAAGCCATAGGACGTTGGGCATCTTGCCCACCATGGCGCCTCTGCACTCTGCCTAGCGGCCGCCCACTACCTTCGGCTTGACATTGAAGGTCTTCAGCCATAGGCCGAAGTGGGGCTGGATGCGGAGGAAGGCCTCGCACACGACGATGAACGCCAAGATGTTGAGGATGAAGTTCGGGGCCAGATCGTGGAAGTCCAGGCCGTAGTAGAACATGAGTCCCCAGACAAATGGGTGGAGAGGGAAGCCTAGTCCGCGGAGGAAATGGGTGAGGAACACCACCCTCTCATGGGGCCTGGGGGTGGGAATGAGTTGCCCCTCGTTTGGGAGCCGGTGCGCGATGTCGTCAGACAAGTATCCGGCTTTCCTCAGCTTCTTGATGTGTCCCTCCGTAACGGAGGAGACCATCCACTTGCCTCCCGCTCCGTACATGGCTGGAGAAGGTTGAGGTGGGGAATGAGGACTTGGGCGCTGGAGCTTGAGTGCGCGAAAATGGATGAGCAAAGGAGGAAGAAGGCATGGATCGAAAGACGGGTCATTATCCCCTTATATGGGCGGACGAAACTATGCGTCCCCACCAGCCTGGTAAAACTCGCTTATCTCCCAAGCGCCGTAATCAATGGCGCGGTGGGGTTACCCACGCCCGTATTGATGAGAATCCCGGGATAAGGGGACACGATCTCTACTTTGACAAGACGTGCCAAGGAAACTGCCTCGCAAAACGCGCTGAGGTGGGACAGTAAAAATGGTTCAAATAAAGGCTTGGCTGTGGCGTGATGACACGCTAACGAATACGTCAGCAGATTAGGTTTGTGTAAATATTATTCTCTCTACGACAGTATGTGGAACTTATTTTGCAGAGCCGGACACTATCCTTGTGTTCAAAATCTTCTATGAAGTATTCGGAGGAGGAACCCGCCTTGCAATGCCGGAGACAATCTGCGTGCCGGACTCGTCGTCATTGAAGCCTGGTTCAGGGACTACTGAGGGAGTCCTGGATTAGGGGGTGTCCGGATAGCCGGACTATAACCTTTGGCCGGACTCTCGGACTATGAAGATACAAGATTGAAGACTTCATCCCGTGTCTGGATGGGACTTTCCTTGGCATGGAAGGCAAGCTTGGCAATACGGATATGTAGATCTCCTCCCATTGTAACCGACTCTGTGTAACCCTATCCCTCTCCGGTGTCTATATAAACTGGAGGGTTTTAATCCATAGGACGAACAACAATCATACCATAGGCTAGCTTCTAGGGTTTAGCCTCTTTGATCTCTTGGTAGATCTACTCTTGTACTACCCATACCATCAATATTAATCAAGCAGGAGTAGGGTTTTACCTCCATCGAGAGGGCCCGAACCTGGGTAAAAACATTGTGTCCCTTGTCTCCTGTTACCATCCGCCTGGACGCACAGTTCGGGACCCCCTACCCGAGATCCGCCGATTTTGACACTGACACCGCACCTTATACCCCTCAACAAAAAGGTGTAGCGGAGAGGAAGAACCGGACCTTGATGGACACGGCAAGAATCATGATTGCGGAGTTCAAGTCTCCTTACGACTTTTGGGCCGAAGCCATCAACACCGCTTGTCATGCATCCAATCGGCTCTATCTCCGCAAAGGCTTGAACAAGACTCCATATGAGATACTCACCGGCAAAGCCCAACCTCAAGTACTTCCAGGTGTTCGGTTGTAAATGTTTCATTCTCAAGAAAGGTGTTCATTTGTCTAAATTTGAGGCTAGAGCTCATGACGGCATATTTGCTGGTTATGCTACAAACTCTCATGCCTACCGTGTCCTCAACAAGTCCACCGAACTAATTGAGGAGACGTGTAACGTGGAGTTTGATGAGAATAATGGCTCCTAGGTGGAGCAAAGTGGTACTTGTGATGTAGGTGATGAAATTCCTCCCTAAGCCACAAGAATAATGAGTGTTGGTTATATCCTACCCATTGAGGAACCCCTTGTGGCTGAAGAAGAAGGACAATGTTCCACTCAAGTGGAACCATCACCAACCCAAGACCCACACACTTCCGAAGAACAAAGTGAAGTCCCTCAAACAAATGAACAAGATCAAGGGCAAGATCAACCTCAAGATGGTGGTGAACCACCATGTGATGCCCAAGGTCAAGTTCTTACCACCGAGCAGGTTCAAGATCAAGAGCAAGCTCAAGATCAAGAACAAGCTCAAGACGGCGCTCAAGATGATCAAGTTACCGCTCCTCAACTCTCTCTTGAGGAGGAATTGGAGCGTCGTGCCGCCAAGATTGCATCCAAGCTCACTACCAAAGATCATCTCATGAAGAATGTGCTTGGAATCTTAAGAAAGGGGGTAAGCACTCGTAGACAATTAACAAACTATTGTGAACATCACATGTTTGTCTCTTGTGTTGAACCCCAAAAGGTCTATGAGGTGCTAGAGGATCTAGATTGGCTTAATGCCATGCATGAAGAACTCAACAACTTCGAGCACAACAAGGTGTGGAGATTGGTGCCAAGGCCAAAGGAGAACCATAATGTTATTGGAACCAAGTGGATATTCAAGAACAAGCAAGATGCTCATGGGATTATCATTCGCAACAAGGCTCGTTTGGTAGCACAAGGCTACTCCCAAGTCGAGGGTATAGACTACGATGAATCCTTTGCTCCCGTTGAGGGAGTACTGGATTAGGGGGTGTTCAGGTAGCCGGACTATACCTTCAGCCGGACTCCTGGACTATGAAGATACAAGATTGAGGACTTCGTCCCATGTCCGGATGGGACTTTCCTTGGCATGGAAGGCAAGCTTGGCGATGCGGATATTCAAGTTCTCCTACCATTGTAACCAACTCTATGTAACCCTAACCCTATCCGGTGTCTATATAAACCGGAGGGTTGTAGTCCGAAGGCAATCGACTCCATATACAACAATCATACCATAGGCTAGCTTCTAGGGTTTAGCCTCCTTGATCTCGTGGTAGATCTACTCTTGTACTACCCATATCATCAATATTAATCAAGCAGGAGTAGGGTATTACCTCCATCGAGAGGGCCCGAACCTGGGTAAAACATCGTGTTCCCTGCCTCCTGTTACCATCCGGCCTAGACGCACAGTTCGGGACCCACTACCCGAGATCCACCGGTTTTGACACCGACATTGGTGCTTTCATTGAGGGTTCCTCTGTGTCGTCGCCTTTAGGCCCGATGGCTCCTTTGATCATCAACAACGATACGGTCCAGGGTGAGACTTTTCTCCCCGGACAAATCTTCGTCTTCGGCGGCTTCGCTCTGCGGGCCAATTCGCTCGGCCACTTGGAGCAGATCGAAAGCTACGCCCCTGGCCATCAAGTCAGGTTTGGAAGCTTAAACTACACGGCTGACATCCGCGGAGACTTGATCTTCGACGGGCTCAAGCCACGGCCAAGCGCGCCGCACTATCTCGAGGGGAATGATCTAGCTCTGCCCCCGGACAGTGTCCTGGAGGCTGCACACGCATCGGCTCCGACCCCTAACTCGGAGCCTATTGCACCAATTGAGGATGAACGGTTGGACGTCACCTCGGGGGCTGCGATCCCGAAAGTGATCAAGTCGAATGCTAGCCCCGCACTCTACACGACCCGTGACTCCGAGGATCCGGACACCTCCCCGGACTCCGAACCCCCCGTGCCCCTGCCAATCGAATCCGATTGGGCGCCGATACTGGAGTTCACCACCACAGACATCTTTCAGCACTCGCCTTGTGACGATATCCTGAACTCTCTCAAGACTCCCTCCTTATCAGGAGAGCCCTAGCCAAACTACGATCAGCGAGGATGGGATACGGACGATGAAGAAATTCAAAGCCCACCCACCACCCACTTGGTAGCCACTGTCGACAATTTAAACGACGTGCTCAACTTCGACTCCGGAGACATCGACAGCATGGATTACGATGCAGGAGATACCGATGAACCAACACCCATAGGGCATTGGACAGCCACCTCATCTCACGATGTGTACATGGTGGATACCCCTAAAGGAAGCGACAATGAGGAAAAAGGGGATGGGATGGGAGATCGACCCCCCGAAAAGCAATCAAAGCATCGGCGTAAACGCTGACCCAAGCCCCGCCTCAACAAAAACCCAGCCATAGAGCAGGACGAGCCGGTAGACGACGAGCAGGCCTTAGAGCAACCGTCCGAACAGGGCAACATGGATAGAGAAACCGAACATCCCTCCTCCGGCGAAAACGGCATTCCGGACGACCTCACGCCGAATAAACCTATGGAGCAGAAGAATCTCCACGAGAGGCTCGTTGCAACTGCACGCAGCCTAAAGAAGCAGAAGCGGAAGCTAAAAACAGCGGAAGATGCACTCCGGATCAGATGGAGTAAAGTAATCAATACCACAGATAAGTACGGCGACAGTCGCCGCACTAAAAGCTATCCGAAAAGAAAGCTACTGCCTGAATTCAACGAAGAGGCCCTAGAGCCCTCGCATTCAAAAAATGAAAAAGCCACACGGTCGGATAGACGACCCCATAAAGCGGCAAGCGGCGCCGCACCTAAATCGGCATGCGACCCACTTAAGGATTTGCATCACGGTCCAGTCAGGTCCATTTATGGGCCAAGAAAGCAAGCTCTCGTAAGCAACGCTATGAAGCCATCATCAGAATCCGGCACACCCAAATACAGGGGCGCCGCACACCCCCTATGTTTCACCGATGAGGTCCTGGACTATGAATTCCCAGAGGGATTCAAACCCGTAAACATAGAGGCATATGATGGAACAACAGACCCTGGAGTCTGGATCGAGGATTATATCCTCCACATACACATGGCTAGAGGAGATGATCTCCACGCCATAAAATATCTACCCCTTAAGCTTAAAGGGCCAGCCCGGCATTGGCTTAAAAGCCTTCCCGAAAACACAATTGGAAGCTGGGAAGAGCTCGAGGATGCTTTCCGAGCAAACTTTCAAGGGACCTATGTCCGCCCTCCGGATGCAGACGATCTTAGTCACATAACTCAACAACCCGGAGAATCAGCTCGGCAGTTCTGGAATAGATTCCTCACTAAAAAGAATCAGATAGTCGACTGTCCGGACGCCGAAGCCTTAGCAGCTTTCAGGCATAACGTCCGAGACGAATGGCTCGCCAGACACCTCGGCCAAGAAAAGCCAAGAACAATGGCCGCACTAACAAGCCTCATGACCCGCTTTTGTGCAGGGGAGGACAGCTGGTTGGCAAGGTGCAGCCCCAGCGACCCAAGTACATCCGAAACTAGGGATGGAAACGGAAAACCGCGACGCAACAAGGACCGTCGCTGGACTAAGGACAAAAGTCCGAAGAGCACGGCAGTCAATGCCGGATTCAAAGGCTCACGACAAAATCAGGAAAAATCGCCCCCCCCCAGGATAACAGGGACGATCCATCCAACCTAAATAAAATCCTGGACAGGATATGTCAGATACACAGTACTCCCGGGAAGCCTGCTAACCATACCCACAGAGACTGTTGGGTTTTCAAACAATCCGGCAGACTCAATGCCGAACACAAGGGGCTCGACACACCAAGCGAAGACGAGGACGAACCCCAAAAGCAGAGCACCAGGAAACAAAAGAACTTCCCACAAGAAGTAAAAACAGTGAACTCACTTCACATAACAAAACGTGCGGCGCCCGTAAAGGTACGCACCACACGGCCCCCAAAGGGTCCTGCCACTGGTTGTCAAAACCGATCATCTTCGATCAGCTAGATTATTCTAGGAATATCAAGAATGTAGGCTGGACTGCCTTGATACTCGATCCAATAATTGGCGGACTCCAGTTTTCAAATGTCCTTATGGACGGCGGCAGTGGACTAAACCTGATATATCAGGATACAATCCAGCACATGGGGATAAACCCAGCAAGAATCCGCCGCAGCAAAACCTCCTTTCAAGGGGTAATACCTGGTCCGGACACCCATTGTATGGGTTTTCTCCGGCTCGAAGTCATATTCGGCTCTGCCGATAACCTCCGCCGCGAAAAGCTGACCTTCCATATCGTCCCGTTCTCAAGTCGCTATCAAGCACTACTGGGACGCGAAGCTTTCGCTCGCTTTAACGCAATACCGCATTATGCATCTCTTACGCTTAAGATGCCCGGTCCACGAGGCATCATCTCTTTGAAGGGGAAGCACTAAAGTGCGCCTCCCCAAGCGGAGGACTGTGCGGCCGCTTTGACAGCCCCACAGCAAAATGGCCTCACCGGCCAAAAAACTTCGAAATAGGTCATTCAAGACCACGAACGCGGATAGACGAGTTCGGTGCAAAATCATCATTGATGCAGGCCTAGAAGCCATATACCCCCGCACTAGGGGCTCCACGCATATACAATAAGAGACAATAAAGCTCAATCTTATATATCTTACTTTATACTTTGCTTATTTTAAACTTTTTCGGCACGACCCGTTTTCAACTCAGTTCCTCTCTTTTACAGATGAACGTCGTGCGGCGCCCGTCCAGGATACGGCACAACGGAGACACAGGCGCAGACGTGCAGTAGGGACCCGTCCTAAAGGATTCTTTTTAGATTAAGACCCTGCGTAAACCTTTTTTACTGTCTCTTGTTGCTACACATCCCCTGGTTTTTTCTTTCTGATATAACCAAGGAGGAGGCTGGCGTCTTGGCATGTGGCCACGTCAGAATTTTTGCACGTACCTGGACACTAGGGGCTTTTTTAATAAAGAGTGTTGTTTCGCCCGCACTCATAAAGACCGAACACCTTAGGGAGTGTTCGGCGTCGCGAGTTTTGGCATTATATGCATCAGCTCCGAATCATGTCTTTGGTCAAATGTTGGGTTGCCCGGCTCCTGAGTTCGGCTACCTTACGTTCCGCTCTATCGGCTAAGGTAGCACCAGGAGAACTACTGCGATTGTGCCCCCGGTTCGGCCGGGCGAGCACCTCAGTAGAGAAAGCCGAAAACTGACTGTCATGATGTAGCGTGAGACTGGTCAGCCACTCGATGACCTATCGGAATCTATCGGATTCCTCCGCTTTAACGAAGGGCCGCTTCCCGGTCAGGCACATACGCGCCCCGAATTCGGACGAGCGCAGTTGCCACCAAGGAGCTACCTAAAGAGTCTCATTGTCAAACTCCTATGGCTAAGTGAAAGTGTTAAAGCATTATAGTCCGGTTGCCTGGCCCGCTGCGCTATCACCTCCTTTGTAGGACCAAGACGTTGGGTTAAGTGTGAAAATGCGTCTTCTGCGAGCACCCCCGCACTATGTGCGTGGGGGCTGAAGCCAACGACTGCCATCTTTCAGATTCTATATATATATATATATATATATATATATATATATATATATATATATATATCTTAAAACGGCCGCACAGGAGGTGTTCCCAATACTTGGAGGCACAAGTATAAAAAAGGCCACTACAGTTTATCAAAATATTACTTTATAATTACATATGCTATCATAACATAGCATCTTTCGGGCACTGCGTCTCTATTACACGAGCGCCTTCAAGAACTTCCTGAAAATAGTGCTCGGAGGGTACTCGGCTTTTGTCCGAATCTCGGGACGCAACAACGGTGGTCTCCATCTCTGCCCAGTATGTCTTAACACGGGCAAGAGCCATCCTAGCGCCCTCTATGCATGCTGACCTCTTCATTGCATTTATACGCGGCACCGCGTCAAGGAATTGCTGCACCAAGCTGAAATAACTCTTCGGCTCCGATCTCCCCGGCCACAGGTGACCCATGACGTACTTCATGGCGAGTCCAGACAACCTATTCAGTTCGGCCCATTGAGCCAAACGATCATCCACTGCCAGTGGACGCTCTGGATTGTGAAACTGCGACCAGAAAAGCTTTTCCACTTCGCGATCTTTCTGATCTCGAAAGTGTTCGGTCGCATCAGCAGCACTCGCTGCCAAGTCCAGATAGGTATCCTCCACACTCCACATCCAGTCCAACGGAGCAAACTTCAGATCACAAAATTTCCTTCGCAGCATAAAGGGCTTTCCAGCCACAATCTGTTCGGCCTGACGCAGCTCCTCCTTCGGAGCTCTCATCGCAGAGCGCGCGCCCTTGGCATTGGCAACGGCCTTCTCTAAGTCCGTCTGTTCTCCCTGGTCTTCTTTTTCAAGAAGTCTGCAACGGTCTGTAGCGCTTTTTAACTTTTCGGCCATCTCGGCCATCTCCTCCTTGCTTCGGCAATGAGCAGCCTGTTCGACTCTCAGCTCTTCAAGGGCCTTCTCGGCAGCCGCATCGCTTTTTCTGGCTTGCTCCTTAGCTCGGGCAAGTTCTGCCCTAAGATTCTCCACGACGGTCGTACCATCTGCGTTAAGCACACACATTGTAAGACACTGGCATGAAGCTCCTCTTACCCTGATGCCGCCCGAAGAATTACATACCTTGAGCCTCATCAAGCCGCTTGTTGACAAGCGCGATGTCGGCATCTGCCACGTCCAGTTGCCGCTTTAGTTCGGCCACATCATCAGTTTGGCTTGATTCCGGACACCTCGCCACCTACATTCAAAGGCGACATCTTAGACCTGGGATTGTGATCCTCTGCGTGTCGTCATTTCTTGACAACGCGCAGAGTCTCAGGGGCTACTATCTACATAGGGCGCACCTTACTTATGCGCAACTGACAAAAGTGTACATTATCTAACGTACCTCAAAACCCGTCAGTAAACTTTTGACGGCCTCATGCAATCCGCTTTCTGTGGATGAAATCCTTTCAATCACCGTGCCCATCAATGCACGGTGCTCCTCTGAGATGGAAGCTCGCCCCAGCAGAATCTTTAGCTCCTCCGGCCGAGCACCAGACGGTGTCGAACTTGTCCTATGGCCTCTTTCGAAGGCCGGACGCGGAGAGCCTTGGGGGGCCACATAGCTATCTTCCACCCCTGCCGGATTCAGAGAAACCCTCCACGACGACACCTCAGGGTCGCCCGCCTCGCTAGGCGGTACGGCAGGGGGAGGCGTCCCGCTCTCCATCATCTCCGGAAGAAGATCCCCCGAAGACGAGCTCTGCTGAGAAGGGCTGAGGTCGAAGCTACAAGGTAAAATTTCAGTTAATCTTCTCAGATATAAATCAAGGATTTCTCTCATCCCTCAAGAGGAAAACCTCTCTCTACTTACGGCTCGCTGGAGGGCTGATCCCTTTGAGGGCGTAGTTCGGCCGAGGAACTCCCCGGCGTCGGACCCTCTGACGAGGATTTTCTCCCCCGCTTTGGGGCCATGGTCTCCGGGTCGTCAGAGGCGGCCCTCTTCTTCCCCTTGGGAGAGGAATTGTCGGTTCCTCCCTTCGGAGCAGCCTCCTTTGAGGAGGCCATAGTTCCCTTGTCCTTCCCCTTACTTCCCTCCAAAGGCATTATCTTCAACATCCTGACAAGCACGGGATCCAGCCTGGTTTCGGGAAGGGGAGCCGGACACCTGATCAGCTTTGCCTTCGCTATCCACTCCTGTTTAAAAGGACAGCTCCTTTAGGGGCAAGTTTATGACGATTATATGGATAGTAGGTCCGGGCACAAGGTTACTTACTTCGGTATCCGGGCGATTGCAGCTTAGGCCTGCGTCCTCGGTCAAACCCAGACACATCATTTGTGATCCGAAGAACAGTTTATACATCTCCACGGGCGTTGCGCCCATAAAATGATGGAGAGCTTGTGGTCCCTCCGGATTAAACTCCCACAGACGAAGGGAGCGACGTTTGCCGGGCAGTGTTCGGCAAATCAGCATGACCTGCGTCACCTTGACCAGGTTGAGGTCTCTTTCTAAGAGATCCCTGATGCGGCCCTGCAACAAGGGCACGTCTTTGGATAACCCCCAATCTAATCCCTTGTTGACCCATGACGCTAGCCGTGATGGGGGACCCGAGCGAAAGGCGGGAGGCGCCGCCCACTTGGCGCTCCTGGTTGCGGTGATATAGAACCATTCTCGTTGCCACAAGCCGAGCTCCTCTTGAAAGGAGCCCTCGGGCCATGGAGCATCAGCATTCTTACTTATGACAGCGCCTCCGCACTCTGCGTGCCGTCCCTCGATCATCTTCGGCTCCACTCCAAAAGTCTTGAGCCATAATCCAAAGTGAGGAGTAACACAGAGGAACGCTTCGCACACAACGATGAATGAGGAAATGTGGAGGATGGACTCCGGAGCTAAGTCATGAAATTCCAGCCCGTAATAAAACAGCAGCCCCCTCACGAAGGGATCCATCGGGAAGCCTAACCCCCGAAGGAAGTGAGACATGAACACTACGCTCTCACCGGGCTGGGGACTGGGAATAGCCTGCCTTTGAGCAGGCAACCTATGCGGAATTTCGGCGGTCAAGAACTTAGCCTCTCTCAACTTTAGCACGTCCTCCTCCGTGACGGAGGAGGGCATCCATCGGCCTTGAAGGTCGGAACCGGACATTGTCGAAGGTCCGAAGCGCCTGGAATCTGGAGCCTAGGGTGTTGGAACTCGAGGCGACGGGCGAACTCGTTTGAGATTGGAAAAAGGAGTAAGGCCCTGGTCTCTTTATAAGAGGTTGAATACCAGGAGCCCTCCCCGTAACCGTTTGGGACTCGCCTTTAATCGAGAAAACATGCTAACGGGCACGATTGGGTTACCCACGTCCGTATTGATGAGAATCCCGTAAAAGGGGGGCACACGATCTCTGCTTTGACAAGACGTGCCAAGGAAACCGCCTCGCAAAACACGCTGAGGTGGAAAAGTGAAAAAGATTCGAGTGAAGGACTTGGCTGTAGTGTGATGACGCACTGCGGAATACGTCAGCAGATTTGATTTGTGTTAATATTATTCTCTCTATGGCAATATGTGGAAGCTTATTTTGCAGAGCCGGACACTACTCTTGGTGTTTACAATCTTCTATGAAGGACTTGGAGGAGGAACCCGCCTTGCAATGCCGAAGACAATTTGCGCGCCGGACTCGTCGTCATTGAAGCCTGGTTCAGGGGCTACTGAGGGAGTCCTGGATTAGGGGGTGTTCGGGTAGCCGGACTATACCTTCAGCCGGACTCCTGGACTATGAAGATACAACATTGAAGACTTCGTCCCGTGTCCGGATGGGACTTTCCTTGGCGTGGAAGGCAAGCTTGGCGATGCGGATATTCAAGATCTCCTACCATTGTAACCGACTCTATGTAACCCTAACCCTATCCGGTGTCTATATAAACCGGAGGGTTGTAGTCCGTAGGCAATCGATTCCATATACAACAATCATACCATAGGCTAGCTTCTAGGGTTTAGCCTCCTTGATCTCGTGGTAGATCTACTCTTGTACTACCCATATCATCAATATTAATCAAGCAGGACGTAGGGTTTTACCTCCATCAAGAGGGCCCGAACCTGGGTAAAACACCGTGTTCCCTGCCTCCTGTTACCATCTGGCCTAGACGCACAGTTCGGGACCCACTACCCGAGATCCGCCGGTTTTGACACCGACACTCGTTGCTCGCCTTGAATCTACTTGTTTGTTGATTGCTTATGCTTATCATCATAACTTCAAGTTGCAACAAATGGATGTGAAGAGTGCTATAAAGTAAACATAACTAAAATAAACATCCAATTACATAAGTGACTATATAGATCATTCGCACACACCTCCATAAACAATTGCATGCATTCTAAAGTAGGAGAAACGATTGTCTAGTCATCTACTTCTTGTGACGCTCCCGCCACTGCTATGTGGCTTGATCCCTCGTCTGGGTCAGGAAGAAGACAGCTCCTCATATCAATGATCCGCCTGTACATCTCGTAGCTTGTGTACGCATCCATGGCCGAGTACTTGACATGTTGTTCATCCAGTCTCTCATGCCACACACTGGGCCAGGCGTTTGATACGTCTCTGTCGTATCTAGTTTTCCAAACACTTTTTCCCTTGTTTTGGACTCTAACTTGCATGATTTGAATGAAACTAACCCGGACTAACGTTGTTTTCAGCAGAATTGCCATGGTGTTATTTATGTGCAGAAACAAAAGTTCTCGGAATGACCTGAAACTTCACGGAGCTTCTTTTTGGAAATAACAAAAAATACTGGCAAAAGATGAAGACCAGGGGGGGCCACACCCTAGCCACGAGGGTGGGGGCGCGCCTGCCCCCCTGGGCGCGCCCCCCTACCTCGTGAGCCCCCTGGAGCTCCTCCGACCTCAACTCCAACTCTATATATTTGGTTTCGAAGAGAAAAAAATAAGGAAGAAGGATTCATTGCGTTTTACGATACGGAGCTGCCGTCAAGCCCTAAAACCTCTCGGGAGGGCTGATCTGGAGTTCGTTCGGGGCTCCGGAGAGGGGAATCCGTCGCCATCGTCATCATCAACCATCCTCCATCACCAATTTCATGATGCTCACCGATGTGTGTGAGTAATTCCATCGTAGGCTTGTTGGACGGTGATGGGTTGGATGAGATCTATCATGTAATCGAGTTAGTTTTGTTAGGGTGTCGGTGTCAAAACCGGCGGATCTCGGGTAGGGGGTCCCGAACTGTGCGTCTAGGCCGGATGGTAACAGGAGGGAGGGAACACGATGTTTTACCCAGGTTCGGGCCCTCTTGATGGAGGTAAAACCCTACGTCCTGCTTGATTAATATTGATGATATGGGTAGTACAAGAGTAGATCTACCACGAGATCAAGGAGGCTAAACCCTAGAAGCTAGCCTATGGTATGATTGTTGTATATGTTGTGTATCTATCGACTAGCCTGGCCTCGGTTTATATAATGCACCGGAGGCCTAGGATATCAAGAGTCCTAGCCGAATATGCCGGTGGGGAGAAGTCCTTGTCTTGATCGCCAAGTCTTGTGGAATCTTCCTTGTATGCGGTAGTCGTCCGAACTGGCCCATGAGTATACGGCCACGAGGGTCCTCGGCCCAATCTAATAGATCGGGAGACGACGTGGTGAGTACCCCCTAGTCCAGGACACCGTCAGTAGCCCCCTGAACCGGTCTTCAAGTTAGGGACGCTCCTCGATTCTTCCAAACTGTTCTTCATCTTTGGTTGCCGGTCTTGAAAATTGGTTCAACAAATCTTCTTTATCTTCGATCTTGAGGATCGCCGAAATGCATTCGACGAGTTTACACGTCGGGTATCCGAGGAGCCCCTTTAGGTTTCCGGCCTTTATCAATGCCTTGTTTATTTTTATGCCACACCTCGGGTTTGAAGTTGTTCCCGGGAGGCACGGTTCTCTTGCGTCCGAGCTCCAACGCCGGACTGCATTCGAGGTATCTTTTGCAGCCGAGCACCAACACCGGACCGCTTCCCAGCTCTAGCGCCGGAATGTATCCGAGCTCCAACGCCGGACTATGTATCCGAGCTCCAACGCCGGACTGTATATCCGAGCTCCAACGCCAACATATATCCGAGCTCCAACGCCAGACTGTGTCCAGGATCCAATGCCGGACTATATCTGAGGTGTCATATCACCTTGGTTCAAAAAAGTTGAAGGAGTTTAGCCAAGCTTAATGCCGGAAATGCCCTCTATGGAGCCAGCCACTAGCGCCCGAGCTTTATGACGGACTGCTTCCGAGGTGGTGCACCACCCTGACTATGGGCCGATTTTTTGTCAATATTTTTTATTGGTGCAATTTATTCTCTGCCGAGATATATAGCCAGTAGCCCTCAAGGTGTGTATCGGTCTAAAACCCGAGATGCACATGAAGGATGACATAAGACCGCTGATCCCAGTAGCCGCTGAGACTCAGGTTGATTTGCAAAATCGGCCTGAGGATCAAGTCCTAGCTCGGCAGAATACTTCGGGACACAAAAGCGGCGTGCTCAGTCCTCAAGACTCACGTTGGGTGCGGCCGACCAACCTGAGGATCAAAATCTCCTCGGAAACTATATTGCACATAAATTTTTCTGCATTGGACAAGCAATGCAGTAGCCCCCGAGACACTGGTCAGGTGGCAACACCAGATCAGGGGATCGATGTGCCCCTTTAATATTTGTAAATAATAAGCCCGAGGCCCAGTAGCCCCCGAGCCTTAATGTGGGCACGGGTGGCCGAATTAAGGATCAATATCCATAGTAAAATCACAAATTATGTGTAATGACTCTATGTATCCAAGTACTTTACATCATTAATGCTCGGATCCGCATTGTACAAAACTTTGTTGACTGACCATCGGCTTCCACCTCCTTGGCCAGTAGCCGAGGAGTGTTTGTCCTACTTTATAAAGCCTTTATGAGGCCAAAGATTTGTTGGAAATATGCCCTAGAGGCAATAATAAATTGGTTATTATTATATTTCCTTGTTCATGATAATCGTTTATTATCCATGCTAGAATTGTATTGATAGGAAACTCAGATACATGTGTGGATACATAGACAACACCATGTCCCTAGTAAGCCTCTAGTTGACTAGCTCGTTGATCAATAGATGGTTACGGTTTCCTCACCATGGACATTGGATGTCATTGATAACGGGATCACATCATTAGGAGAATGATGTGATGAACAAAGACCCAATCCTAAGCCTAGCACAAGATCATGTAGTTCGTATGCTAAAGCTTTTCTAATGTCAAGTATCATTTCCTTAGACCATGAGATTGTGCAACTCCCGGATACCGTAGGAGTGCTTTGGGTGTGCCAAACGTCACAACGTAACTGGGTGGCTATAAAGGTACACAACAGGTATCTCCGAAAGTGTCTGTTGGGTTGGCACGAATCGAGACTGGGATTTGTCACTCTGTGTAAACGGAGAGGTATCTCTGGGCCCACTCGGTAGGACATCATCATAATGTGCACAATGTGATCAAGGAGTTGATCACGGGATGATGTGTTACGAAACGAGTAAAGATACTTGCCGGTAACGAGATTGAACAAGGTATCGGGATACCGACGATCGAATCTCGGGCAAGTATCGTACCGCTAGACAAAGGGAATTGTATACGGGATTGATTAAGTCCTTGACATCATGGTTCATCCGATGAGATCATCGTGGAACATGTGGGAGCCAACATGGGTATCCAGATCCCGCTGATGGTTATTGACCGGAGAGTCATCTCGGTCATGTCTGCATGTCTCCCGAACCCATAGGGTCTACACACTTAAGGTTCGGTGACGCTAGGGTTATAGAGATATTAGTATGCGGTAACCCGAAAATTGTTCGGAGTCCCGGATGAGATCTCGGACATCACGAGGAGTTCCGGAATGGTCCGGAGGTAAATATTTATATATGGGAAGTCTTGTTTTGGTCGCCGGAAAAGTTTCGCGCATTATCGGTATTGTACGGGGAGTGCCGAAAGGGGTCCGGGGGTCCACCAAGGGGGTCCACCTGCCCTGGGGGCCACATGGGCTGTAGGGGTGTGCGCCCTGGCCTATATGGGCCAAGGGCACCAGCCCCAAGAGGCCCATGCGCCAAGAGATAAGGGAAAGAAAGAGTCCTAAAGGGGGAAGGCACCTCCTAGGTGCCTTGGGGAGGATGGACTCCTCCCTGGCCGCACCCTTCCTTGGAGGAAGGGCCAAGGCTGCGCCCCCCCCCTCTCCCTTGGCCCTATATATAGTGGGGGGAAGGGAGGGCAGCAGCACCTAAGCCCTGGCGCCTCCCTCTCCCTCCCATGACACATCTCCCTCCTCCCGCAGTGCTTGGCGAAGCCCTGTTGGAATCCCGCTACTTCCACCACGCCGTCGTGCTGCTGGATCTCCATCAACCTCTCCTCCCCCCTTGCTGGATCAAGAAGGAGGAGACGTCGCTGCTCCGTACGTGTGTTGAACGCGGAGGTGCCGTCCGTTCGGCGCTAGGATCATCGGTGATTTGGATCACGACGAGTACGACTCCATCAACCCCGTTCTCTTGAACGCTTCCGCGCGCGATCTACAAGGGTATGTAGATCCACTCCTCCCTCGTTGCTAGATGACTCCATAGATTGATCTTGGTGATACGTAGGAAAATTTTGAATTATTGCTACGTTCCCCAACAGTGGCATCATGAGCTAGGTCTATGCGTAGTTTCTATGCACGAGTAGAACACAAAGTAGTTGTGGGCGTTGATTTTGTTCAATATGCTTACCGTTACTAGTCCAATCTTGATTCGGCGGCATTGTGGGATGAAGCGGCCCGGACCGACCTTACACGTACTCTTACGTGAGACTGGTTCCACCGACTGACATGCACTAGTTGCATAAGGTGGCTAGCGGGTGTCTGTCTCTCCCACTTTAGTCGGATCGGATTCGATGAAAAGGGTCCTTATGAAGGGTAAATAGCAATTGGCATATCACGTTGTGGTTTTTGCGTAGGTAAGAAACGTTCTTGCTAGAAACCCATAGCAGCCACGTAAAACATGCAAACAACAATTAGAGGACGTCTAACTTGTTTTTGCAGGGTATGCTATGTGATGTGATATGGCCAAAAGGATGTGATGAATGATATATGTGATGTATGAGATTGATCATGTTCTTGTAATAGGAATCACGACTTGCATGTCGATGAGTATGACAACCGGCAGGAGCCATAGGAGTTGTCTTAATTTATTTATGACCTGCGTGTCAACATAAACGTCATGTAATTACTTTACTTTATTGCTAACCGTTAGCTGTAGTAGTAGAAGTAATAGTTGGCGAGACAACTTCATGAAGACACGATGATGGAGATCATGATGATGGAGATCATGGTGTCATGCCGGTGACGATGATGATCATGGAGCCCCGAAGATGGAGATCAAAAGGAGCAATATGATATTGGCCATATCATGTCACTATTTGATTGCATGTGATGTTTATCATGTTTATACATCTTATTTGCTTAGAACGACGGTAGTAAATAAGATGATCCCTCATTAAAATTTCAAGAAAGTGTTCCCCTAACTGTGCACCATTGCGAAGTTCGTCGTTTCGAAGCACCACGTGATGATCGGGTGTGATAGATTCTTACGTTCACATACAACGGGTGTAAGCCAGATTTACACACGCAAACACTTAGGTTGACTTGACGAGCCTAGCATGTACAGACATGGCCTCGGAACACAAGAGACCGAAAGGTCGAGCATGAGTCGTATGGTAGATACGATCAACATGAAGATGTTCACCGATGTTGACTAGTCCGTCTCACGTGATGATCGGACACGGCCTAGTTGACTCGGATCATGTAATCACTTAGATGACTAGAGGGATGTCTATCTGAGTGGGAGTTCATAAGATGAACTTAATTATCCTGAACATAGTCAAAAGGTCTTCGCAAATTATGTCGTAGCTCGCGCTTCAGTTCTACTGTTTAGATATGTTCCTAGAGAAAATTTAGTTGAAAGTTGATAGTAGCAATTATGCGGACTAGGTCCGTAAACTGAGGATTGTCCTCATTGCTTCATAGAAGGCTTATGTCCTTAATGCACCGCTCAGTGTGCTGAACCTCGAACGTTGTCTGTGGATGTTGCGAACATCTGACATACACATTTTGATAACTACGTGATAGTTCAGTTAAACGGTTTAGAGTTGAGGCACCGAAGACGTTTTGAAACGTCGCGAAACATATGAGATGTTTCGAGGGCTGAAATTGGGATTTCAGGCTCGTGCCCACGTCAAGAGGTATAAGACCTCCGACGATTTTCTTAGCCTGCAAACTAAGGGAGAAAAGCTCAATTGTTGAGCTTGTGCTCAGATTGTCTGAGTACAACAATCATTTGAATCGAGTGGGAGTTGATCTTCCAGATGAGAAAGTGATGTTTCTCCGAAGTCATTACCACCAAGCTGCTAGAGCTTCGTGATGAACTATAATATATCAGGGACATATATGATGATCCTTGAGATATTCGCGATGTTTGACACCACAAAAGTAGAAATCAAGAAGGAGCATCAATTGTTGATGGTTGGTGAAACCACTAGTTTCAAGAAGGGCAAGGGCAAGAAGGGATACTTCATGAAACGGCAATTCAGCTGCTGCTCTAGTGAAGAAACCCAAGGTTGAACCCAAACCCGAGACTAAGTGCTTCTGTAATAAGGGGAACAGCCACTGGAGCAGAATTACCCTAGATACTTGGTAGATGAGAAGGCTGGCAAGGTCGATAGAAGTATATTGGATATACATTGTGTTGATGTGTACTTTACTAGTACTCCTAGTAGCACCAGGGTATTAGATACCGGTTCGGTTGCTAAGTGTTAGTAACTCGAAATAAAAGCTACGGAATAAACGGAGACTAGCTAAAGGTGAGCTGACGATATGTGTTGGAAGTGTTTCCAATGTTGATATGATCAAGCATCGCACGCTCCCTCTACCATCGAGATTGGTGTTTGCGTTGAGCATAGACATGATTGGATTATGTCTATCGCAATACGGTTATTCATTTAAGGAGAATAATGGTTACTCTGTTTATTTGAATAATACCTTCAATGGTCTTGCACCTAAAATGAATGGTTCATTGAATCTCGATCATAGTGATACACATGTTCATGCCAAAAGATATAAGATAGTAATGATAGTACCACCTACTTGTGGCACTGCCACTTAAGTCATATCGGTATAAAACGCATGAAGAGGCTCCATGTTGATGGATCTTTGGACTCACTCATTTTTGAAAAGTTTGAGACATGCGAACCATGTCTATTGGTGTATATGCATGAAGAAACTCCATGCAAATGGACCGTTTGGACTCACTTGATTTTGAATCACTTGAGACATGCAAATCATACCACATGGGCAAGATGACTGAAAGCCTCGTTTTCAGTAAAATGGAACTAGAAAGCAACTTGTTGGAAGTAATACATTTTGATGTGTGCAGTCCAATGAGTGCTGAGGCATGTAGTGGATATCGTTATGTTCTTACTTCACAGATGATTTGAGTAGATGTTGAGTATATTTACTTGATGAATCACGAGTCTGAATTATTGAAAGGTTCAAGTAATTTCAGGGTGAAGTTGAAAGATCGTCGTGACAAGAGGATAAAATATCTATGATATGATCATAGAGATGAATATCTGAATTACGAGTTTGGCACAGAATTAAGACATTGTGGAAATTGTTTCACAACTAATACAGCCTGGAACACCATAGTGTGATGGTGTGTCCGAACATCATAACTGCACCCTATTGGATATGATGCATACCATGATGTCTCTTATCGAATTACCACGATAGTTTATGGGTTAGGCATTAGAGACAACCACATTCACTTTAAATAGGGCACCACGTAATTCCGATGAGATGACACTGTATGAACTATGGTTTAGAGAAACCTAAGCTGTCATTTCTTAAAAGTTTGGGGCTGCGACGCTTATGTGAAAAAGTTTCAGGCTGATAAGCTCGAACCCAAAGCGGATAAATGCATCTTCATAGGACACCCAAAACAGTTGGGTATACCTCCTGTCTCAGATCCGAAAGCAATAAGGGATTGTTTCTAGAATCGGGTCCTTTCTCGAGGAAAAGTTTCTCTCGAAAGAATTGAGTGGGAGGATGGTGGAGACTTGATGAGGTCATTGAACCGTCTCTTCAACTAGTGTGTGACAGGGCATAGGGAGTTGTTCCTGTGGCACCTACACCAATTGAAGTGGAAGCTTATGATAGTGATCATGAAACTTCAGATCAAGTCACTACCAAACCTCGTGGGATGACAAGGATGCGTACTACTTCAGAGTGGTACGTAATCCTGTCTTGGAAGTCATGTTGCTAGACAACAATGAACCTATGAGCTATGGAGAAGCGATGGTGGGCCCGAATTCTGATAAATGGCTCGAGGCCATAAAATCCGAGAGAAGATCCATGTATGGAAACAAAGTGTAGACTTTGACAGAACAACTCGATGGTCGTGAGGCTGTTGAGTACAGATGGATTTTAAAAGGAAGACGGACAATGATGGTAAAGGTCACCATTAAGAAAGCTCGACTTGTCGTTAAGATGTTTTCCGACAAGTTCAAGGATTTGACTACGATGAGACTTTCTCACTCGTAGCGATGCTAAGAGTCTGTTGGAATCATATTAGCGATTACTGCATTATTTATGAAATCTTGCAGATAGGATGTCAAAACATTGTTTCCTCGACATTTTTTTGAGGAAAGGTTGTATGTGATACAAACCGGAAGGTCTTGTCAATCCTGAAAGATGCTAATAAGTATGCAAAGCTCCAGCAATCCTTCTAGGGACTGGAGTAAGCATCTCGGAGTTGGAATGTATGCTTTGATGATGATCAAAGATTTTGGGTTTATACAAAGTTTATGAGAAACTTGTATTTCCAAAGAAGTGAGTGGGAGCACTATAGAATTTCTGATGAATATATGTTGTTGACATATTGTTGATCAGAAATGACGTAGAATTTCTGGAAAGCATATAGGGTTATTTGGAAAGTGTTTTTCAATGGAAAGCCTGGATTAAGCTACTTGAACATTGAGCATCAAGATCTATAAGGATAGATCAAAACGCTTAATGGTACTTTCAAATGAGCACATACCTTGACATGATCTTGAAGGTGTTCAAGATGGATCAGTCAAAGAAGGAGTTCTTGCCTGAGTTGTAAGGTATGAAGTTAAGACTTAAAGCTCGACCACGGCAGAATAGAGAGAAAGGACGAAGGTCGTCCCCTATGCTTAAGACATAGGCTCTACAGTATGCTATGCTGTGTACCGCACCTGAAATGTGCCTTGCCATGAGTCAGTCAAGGGGTACAAGAGTGATCCAAGAATGGATCACAAGACAGCGGTCAAAGTTATCCTTAGTAACTAGTGGACTAAGGAATTTTCTCGATTATGGAGGTGGTAAAAGAGTTCGTCGTAAAGGGTTACGCCGATGCAAACTTTGACACTAATCCAGATTATTCTGAGTAGTAAACTGGATTCGTATAGTAGAACAGTTATTTGGAATAGCTCCAAATGTAGCGTAGTAGTTGCATCTACAAGATGACATAGAGATTTGCGAAGTACATACGGATCTGAAAGATTCAGACCCGTTGACTATAACATCTCTCACAAGCATAACATGATCAAACCCAGAACTCATCGAGTGTTAATCACATGGTAATGTGAACTAGATTATTGACTCTAGTAAACTCTTTGGGTGTTAGTCACATGGGGATGTGACCTTGAGTGTTAATCACATATCGATGTGAACTGGATTATTGACTCTAGTGCAAGTGGGAGACTGTTGGAAATATGCCCTAGAGGCAATAATAAATTAGTTATTATTATATTTCCTTGTTCATGATAATCGTTTATTATCCATGCTAGAATTGTATTGATAGGAAACTCAGATACATGTGTGGATACATAGACAACACCATGTCCCTAGTAAGCCTCTAGTTGACTAGCTCGTTGATCAATAGATGGTTACGGTTTCCTGACCATGGACATTGGATGTCATTGATAACGGGATCACATCATTAGGAGAATGATGTGATGGACAAAGACCCAATCCTAAGCCTAGCACAAGATCATGTAGTTCGTATGCTAAAGCTTTTCTAATGTCAAGTATCATTTCCTTAGACCATGAGATTGTGCAACTCCCGGATACCGTAGGAGTGCTTTGGGTGTGCCAAACGTCACAACGTAACTGGGTGGCTATAAAGGTACACTACAGGTATCTCCGAAAGTGTCTGTTGGGTTGGCACGAATCGAGACTGGGATTTGTCACTCCGTGTAAACGGAGAGGTATCTCTGGGCCCACTCGGTAGGACATCATCATAATGTGCACAATGTGATCAAGGAGTTGATCACGGGATGATGTGTTACGAAACGAGTAAAGAGACTTGCCGGTAACGAGATTGAACAAGGTATCGGGATACCGACGATCGAATCTCGGGCAAGTATCGTACCGCTAGACAAAGGGAATTGTATACGGGATTGATTAAGTCCTTGACATCGTGGTTCATCCGATGAGATCATCGTGGAACATGTGGGAGCCAACATGGGTATCCAGATCCCGCTGTTGGTTATTGACCGGAGAGTCATCTCGGTCATGTCTGCATGTCTCCCGAACCCGTAGGGTCTACACACTTAAGGTTCGGTGACGCTAGGGTTATAGAGATATTAGTATGCGGTAACCCGAAAGTTGTTCGGAGTCCCGGATGAGATCCCGGACGTCACGAGGAGTTCCGGAATGGTCCGGAGGTAAAGATTTATATATGGGAAGTCTTGTTTGGTCGCCGGAAAAGTTTCGCGCATTATCGGTATTGTACCGGGAGTGCCGAAAGGGTCCGGGGGTCCACCAAGGGGGTCCACCTGCCCCGGGGGGCCACATGGGCTGTAGGGGTGTGCGCCTTGGCCTATATGGGCCAAGGGCACCAGCCCCAAGAGGCCCATGCGCCAAGAGATAAGGGAAAGGAAGAGTCCTAAAGGGGGAAGGCACCTCCTAGGTGCCTTGGGGAGGATGGACTCCTCCCTGGCCGCACCCTTCCTTGGAGGAAGGGCCAAGGCTGCGCCCCCCCCTCTCCCTTGGCCCTATATATAGTGGGGGGAAGGGAGGGCAGCAGCACCTAAGCCCTGGCGCCTCCCTCTCCCTCCCATGACACATCTCCCTCCTCCCGCAGCGCTTGGCGAAGCCCTGTTGGAATCCCGCTACTTCCACCCATGCCGTCGTGCTGCTGGATCTCCATCAACCTCTCCTCCCCCTTGCTGGATCAAGAAGGAGGAGACGTCGCTGCTCCGTACGTGTGTTGAACGCGGAGGTGCCGTCCGTTTGGCGCTAGGATCATCGGTGATTTGGATCACGACGAGTACGACTCCATCAACCCCGTTCTCTTGAACGCTTCCGCGCGATCTACAAGGGTATGTAGATCCACTCCTCCCTCGTTGCTAGATGACTCCATAGATTGATCTTGGTGACACGTAGGAAAATTTTGAATTATTGCTACGTTCCCCAACAGTGGCATCATGAGCTAGGTCTATGCGTAGTTTCTATGCACGAGTAGAACACAAAGTAGTTGTGGGCGTTGATTTTGTTCAATATGCTTACCGTTACTAGTCCAATCTTGATTCGGCGGCATTGTGGGATGAAGCGGCCCGGACCGACCTTACACGTACTCTTACGTGAGACTGGTTCCACCGACTGACATGCACTAGTTGCATAAGGTGGCTAGCGGGTGTCTGTCTCTCCCACTTTAGTCGGATCGGATTCGATGAAAAGGGTCCTTATGAAGGGTAAATAGCAATTGGCATATCACGTTGTGGTTTTTGCGTAGGTAAGAAACGTTCTTGCTAGAAACCCATAGCAGCCACGTAAAACATGCAAACAACAATTAGAGGACGTCTAACTTGTTTTTGCAGGGTATGCTATGTGATGTGATATGGCCAAAAGGATGTGATGAATGATATGTGATGTATGAGATTGATCATGTTCTTGTAATAGGAATCACGACTTGCATGTCGATGAGTATGACAACCGGCAGGAGCCATAGGAGTTGTCTTATTTATTTATGACCTGCGTGTCAACATAAACGTCATGTAATTACTTTACTTTATTGCTAACCGTTAGCTATAGTAGTAGAAGTAATAGTTGGCGAGACAACTTCATGAAGACACGATGATGGAGATCATGATGATGGAGATCATGGTGTCATGCCGGTGACGATGATGATCATGGAGCCCCGAAGATGGAGATCAAAAGGAGCAATATGATATTGGCCATATCATGTCACTATTTGATTGCATGTGATGTTTATCATGTTTATACATCTTATTTCTTAGAACGACGGTAGTAAATAAGATGATCCCTCATTAAAATTTCAAGAAAGTGTTCCCCCTAACTGTGCACCATTGCGAAAGTTCGTTGTTTCGAAGCACCACGTGATGATCGGGTGTGATAGATTCTTACGTTCACATACAACGGGTGTAAGCCAGATTTACACACGCAAACACTTAGGTTGACTTGACGAGCCTAGCATGTACAGACATGGCCTCGGAACACAAGAGACCGAAAGGTCGAGCATGAGTCGTATGGTAGATACGATCAACATGAAGATGTTCACCGATGTTGACTAGTCCGTCTCACGTGATGATCGGACACGGCCTAGTTGACTCGGATCATGTAATCACTTAGATGACTAGAGGGATGTCTATCTGAGTGGGAGTTCATAAGATGAACTTAATTATCCTGAACATAGTCAAAAGGTCTTCGCAAATTATGTCGTAGCTCGCGCTTCAGTTCTACTGTTTAGATATGTTCCTAGAGAAAATTTAGTTGAAAGTTGATAGTAGCAATTATGCGGACTAGGTCCGTAAACTGAGGATTGTCCTCATTGCTTCATAGAAGGCTTATGTCCTTAATGCACCGCTCAGTGTGCTGAACCTCGAACGTTGTCTGTGGATGTTGCGAACATCTGACATACACATTTTGATAACTACGTGATAGTTCAGTTAAACGGTTTAGAGTTGAGGCACCGAAGACGTTTTGAAACGTCGCGAAACATATGAGATGTTTCGAGGGCTGAAATTGGGATTTCAGGCTCGTGCCCACGTCAAGAGGTATAAGACCTCCGATGATTTTCTTAGCCTGCAAACTAAGGGAGAAAAGCTCAATTGTTGAGCTTGTGCTCAGATTGTCTGAGTACAACAATCATTTGAATCGAGTGGGAGTTGATCTTCCAGATGAGAAAGTGATGTTTCTCCGAAGTCATTACCACCAAGCTGCTAGAGCTTCGTGATGAACTATAATATATCAGGGACATATATGATGATCCTTGAGATATTCGCGATGTTTGACACCACAAAAGTAGAAATCAAGAGGAGCATCAATTGTTGATGGTTGGTGAAACCACTAGTTTCAAGAAGGGCAAGGGCACGAAGGGATACTTCATGAAACGGCAATTCAGCTGCTGCTCTAGTGAAGAAACCCAAGGTTGAACCCAAACCCGAGACTAAGTGCTTCTGTAATAAGGGGAACAGCCACTGGAGCAGAATTACCCTAGATACTTGGTAGATGAGAAGGCTGGCAAGGTCGATAGAAGTATATTGGATATACATTGTGTTGATGTGTACTTTACTAGTACTCCTAGTAGCACCAGGGTATTAGATACCGGTTCGGTTGCTAAGTGTTAGTAACTCGAAATAAAAGCTACGGAATAAACGGAGACTAGCTAAAGGTGAGCTGACGATATGTGTTGGAAGTGTTTCCAATGTTGATATGATCAAGCATCGCACGCTCCCTCTACCATCGAGATTGGTGTTTGCGTTGAGCATAGACATGATTGGATTATGTCTATCGCAATACGGTTATTCATTTAAGGAGAATAACGGTTACTCTGTTTATTTGAATAATACCTTCAATGGTCTTGCACCTAAAATGAATGGTTCATTGAATCTCGATCATAGTGATACACATGTTCATGCCAAAAGATATAAGATAGTAATGATAGTACCACCTACTTGTGGCACTGCCACTTAAGTCATATCGGTATAAAACGCATGAAGAGGCTCCATGTTGATGGATCTTTGGACTCACTCATTTTTGAAAAGTTTGAGACATGCGAACCATGTCTATTGGTGTATATGCATGAAGAAACTCCATGCAAATGGACCGTTTGGACTCACTTGATTTTGAATCACTTGAGACATGCAAATCATACCACATGGGCAAGATGACTGAAAGCCTCGTTTTCAGTAAAATGGAACTAGAAAGCAACTTGTTGGAAGTAATACATTTTGATGTGTGCAGTCCAATGAGTGCTGAGGCATGTAGTGGATATCGTTATGTTCTTACTTCACAGATGATTTGAGTAGATGTTGAGTATATTTACTTGATGAATCACGAGTCTGAATTATTGAAAGGTTCAAGTAATTTCAGGGTGAAGTTGAAAGATCGTCGTGACAAGAGGATAAAATATCTATGATATGATCATAGAGATGAATATCTGAATTACGAGTTTGGCACAGAATTAAGACATTGTGGAAATTGTTTCACAACTAATACAGCCTGGAACACCATAGTGTGATGGTGTGTCCGAACATCATAACTGCACCCTATTGGATATGATGCATACCATGATGTCTCTTATCGAATTACCACGATAGTTTATGGGTTAGGCATTAGAGACAACCACATTCACTTTAAATAGGGCACCACGTAATTCCGATGAGATGACACCGTATGAACTATGGTTTAGAGAAACCTAAGCTGTCATTTCTTAAAAGTTTGGGGCTGCGACGCTTATGTGAAAAAGTTTCAGGCTGATAAGCTCGAACCCAAAGCGGATAAATGCATCTTCATAGGACACCCAAAACAGTTGGGTATACCTCCTGTCTCAGATCCGAAAGCAATAAGGGATTGTTTCTAGAATCGGGTCCTTTCTCGAGGAAAAGTTTCTCTCGAAAGAATTGAGTGGGAGGATGGTGGAGACTTGATGAGGTTATTGAACCGTCTCTTCAACTAGTGTGTGGCAGGGCACAGGGAGTTGTTCCTGTGGCACCTACACCAATTGAAGTGGAAGCTTATGATAGTGATCATGAAACTTCAGATCAAGTCACTACCAAACCTCGTGGGATGACAAGGATGCGTACTACTTCAGAGTGGTACGTAATCCTGTCTTGGAAGTCATGTTGCTAGACAACAATGAACCTACGAGCTATGGAGAAGCGATGGTGGGCCCGGATTCCGATAAATGGCTCGAGGCCATAAAATCTGAGAGAGGATCCATGTATGAAACAAAGTGTAGACTTTGGACAGAACAGCTCGATGGTCGTAAGGCTGTTGAGTACAGATGGATTTTAAAAGGAAGACGGACAATGATGGTAAATGTCACCATTAAGAAAGCTCGACTTGTCGTTAAGATGTTTTCCGACAAGTTCAAGGAGTTGACTACGATGAGACTTTCTCACTCGTAGCGATGCTAAGAGTCTGTTGGAATTATTAGCGATTACTGCATTATTTATGAAATCTTGCAGATAGGATGTCAAAACATTGTTTCCTCGACGATTTTTTGAGGAAAGGTTGTATGTGATACAACCGGAAGGTTTTGTCAATCCTGAAAGATGCTAATAAGTATGCAAAGCTCCAGCAATCCTTCTAGGGACTGGAGTAAGCATCTCGGAGTTGGAATGTATGCTTTGATGATGATCAAAGATTTTGGGTTTATACAAAGTTTATGAGAAACTTGTATTTCCAAAGAAGTGAGTGGGAGCACTATAGAATTTCTGATGAATATATGTTGTTGACATATTGTTGATCAGAAATGACGTAGAATTTCTGGAAAGCATATAGGGTTATTTGGAAAGTGTTTTTCAATGGAAAGCCTGGATTAAGCTACTTGAACATTGAGCATCAAGATCTATAAGGATAGATCAAAACGCTTAATGGTACTTTCAAATGAGCACATACCTTGACATGATCTTGAAGGTGTTCAAGATGGATCAGTCAAAGAAGGAGTTCTTGCCTGAGTTGTAAGGTATGAAGTTAAGACTTAAAGCTCGACCACGGCAGAATAGAGAGAAAGGACGAAGGTCGTCCCCTATGCTTAAGACATAGGCCCTACAGTATGCTATGTTGTGTACCGCACCTGAAATGTGCCTTGCCATGAGTCAGTCAAGGGGTACAAGAGTGATCCAAGAATGGATCACAAGACAACGGTCAAAGTTATCCTTAGTAACTAGTGGACTAAGGAATTTTCTCGATTATGGAGGTGGTAAAAGAGTTCGTCGTAAAGGGTTACACCGATGCAAACTTTGAAACTAATCCAGATTATTCTGAGTAGTAGACTGGATTCGTATAGTAGAACAGTTATTTGGAATAGCTCCAAATGTAGCGTAGTAGTTGCATCTACAAGATGACATAGAGATTTGCGAAGTACATACGGATCTGAAAGATTCAGACCCGTTGACTATAACATCTCTCACAAGCATAACATGATCAAACCCAGAACTCATCAAGTGTTAATCACATGGTAATGTGAACTAGATTATTGACTCTAGTAAACTCTTTGGGTGTTAGTCACATGGGGATGTGACCTTGAGTGTTAATCACATATCGATGTGAACTGGATTATTGACTCTAGTGCAAGTGGGAGACTGTTGGAAATATGCCCTAGAGGCAATAATAAATTAGTTATTATTATATTTCCTTGTTCATGATAATCGTTTATTATCCATGCTAGAATTGTATTGATAGGAAACTCAGATACATGTGTGGATACATAGACAACACCATGTCCCTAGTAAGCCTCTAGTTGACTAGCTCGTTGATCAATAGATGGTTACGGTTTCCTGACCATGGACATTGGATGTCATTGATAACGGGATCACATCATTAGGAGAATGATGTGATGGACAAAGACCCAATCCTAAGCCTAGCACAAGATCATGTAGTTCGTATGCTAAAGCTTTTCTAATGTCAAGTATCATTTCCTTAGACCATGAGATTGTGCAACTCCCGGATACCGTAGGAGTGCTTTGGGTGTGCCAAACGTCACAACGTAACTGGGTGGCTATAAAGGTACACTACAGGTATCTCCGAAAGTGTCTGTTGGGTTGGCGCGAATTGAGACTGGGATTTGTCACTCCCTGTAAACGGAGAGGTATCTCTGGGCCCACTCGGTAGGACATCATCATAATGTGCACAATGTGATCAAGGAGTTGATCACGGGATGATGTGTTACGAAACGAGTAAAGAGACTTGCCGGTAATGAGATTGAACAAGGTATCGGGATACCGACAATCGAATCTCAGGCAAGTATCATACCGCTAGACAAAGGGAATTGTATAGGGGATTGATTAAGTCCTTGACATTGTGGTTCATCCGATGAGATCATCGTGGAACATGTGGGAGCCAACATGGGTATCCAGATCCCGCTGATGGTTATTGACCGGAGAGTCATCTCGGTCATGTCTGCATGTCTCCCGAACCCGTAGGGTCTACACACTTAAGGTTCGGTGACGCTAGGGTTATAGAGATATTAGTATGCGGTAACCCGAAAATTGTTCAGAGTCCCGGATGAGATCCCGGACATCACGAGGAGTTCCGGAATGGTCCGGAGGTAAAGATTTATATATGGGAAGTCTTGTTTTGGTCGCCGGAAAAGTTTCGCGCATTATCGGTATTGTACCGGGAGTGCCGAAAGGGGTCCGGGGGTCCACCAAGGGGGTCTACCTGCCCCGGGAGGCCACATGGGCTGTAGGGGTGTGCGCCTTGGCCTATATGGGCCAAGGGCACCAGCCCCAAGAGGCCCATGCGCCAAGAGATAAGGGAAAGAAAGAGTCCTAAAGGGGGAAAGCACCTCCTAGGTGCCTTGGGGAGGATGGACTCCTCCCTGGCCGCACCCTTCCTTGGAGGAAGGGCCAAGGCTGCGCCCCCCCCCCTCTCCCTTGGCCCTATATATAGTGGGGGGAAGGGAGGGCAGCAGCACCTAAGCCCTAGTGCCTCCCTCTCCCTCCCATGACACATCTCCCTCCTCCCGCAGCGCTTGGCGAAGCCCTGTTGGAATCCCGCTACTTCCACCACGCCGTCGTGCTGCTGGATCTCCATCAACCTCTCCTCCCCCCTTGTTGGATCAAGAAGGAGGAGACGTCGCTGCTCCATACGTGTGTTGAACGCGGAGCTGCCGTCTGTTCGGCGCTAGGATCATCGGTGATTTGGATCATGACGAGTACGACTCCATCAACCCCGTTCTCTTGAACGCTTCCGCGGGTGATCTACAAGGGTATGTAGATCCACTCCTCCCTCATTGCTAGATGACTCCATAGATTGATCTTGGTGATACGTAGAAAATTTTGAATTATTGCTACGTTCCCCAACAAGATTTACGACAAACAAGGCAATCTGGCCACACGGTTTTATAAACAAAGGTACGCAGAGAGATATGTTATATTACTGTTTAACAGAAGAAATGTATTCCAAAGAAAATAGTCCCGCTATCGGGTATTTAGTTTGGGAGGCCAGTTAATAGCCCCCGGTAGTGTTCGGCGACAATCGAGGTCAAGCCGTAAACACTTCGGCCAATGTTATGAATGGCCTGTCATAGTCATCGGATCGCTGACCAGTTTACGCTTATTGTGACAGTCAGTTTTCGGCTTTCTCCACTAAGGTGCTTAACCATGTGAGCTGGAAGCACAATCGCAGTGGTTCTCCCTTTGCACGCCTAGCCGAACAAAACGGAACGTAGGAAGCAAGTGTAGGAGCCGGGCAACCCAACTATTGACCGAAGACACAATTCAAAACCGATGGATATATAGCAATATCTGAGAATGTTTTTGCCGAATCCCTAAAGGTGTCCGGCGTTGCACTGCGAGACTAATGCTGGAAAAGCACAAATAGTTTAAAAGTGCCAAAAAGCTTGGAAAACCAAGAAACGTCAGTAAAAACATGACGTCCGAACAAGATCAAGTGTTCGGTGCAAATCCGAAAATTGGTCTTAGAAAAAAGAAGTGCTTCTGTCGTCCTTTAACATGACACATCCTATCTCAAGACTTCGAGCGGGTCAGCCTACGGCTTCAACCTCCTATCCCGAGGGCGGAGTACTTCTCATTAGGCCAGTTTAGCAAACTAAACTCTAGCGGCTTTGAGAGAGAAATTAGGCTCCCCGGCTAGTGACCGCACACGTGTCGAAAAAAGGAGTGATAAATAATGAAGAACACTTATTATAAAATGGCTCAAATAAACTTAAGAGCCCCCAAGTGACTTGGGTAGAAGAATGATTGCATGTACCGAAGTACTTATATCATATCTATGTTCAACCGAACTTTAAACGCGTCTTAACCGACCATCGGCTTCTTCCTCTTCGGTTAAGGACTGAAAAGGGTTATGTACTCCATCGGTCGAGAATATCGACGGTGTTTCCAATAACCAGGCAATCAGGCCATAAGGCTGTAACAGACAAAGCGCGCTCAGGGAACTTATGCTATATTACTGCGAAGAGTAAGAAGCATCTTCGAAGAAAATAGTACCCCCACCGATACCTTTCTTCGGTGCTCATTGTTATTATGAGACTTGTGCAATAGATTTTTTGTACTCATGAGTTCCGTTGTGTGCCGACCATCATTGAATAACTATAAGAGCGCTAGCTTTCGGCTTCACCCAGTCTGAGGTCCGGCTCGGGTGACCCGATCGTGACAATCGAAGAGGTGCTCCCTTTACTCCCTAGCCGAACAATCGGGAACATAGGGGTAAACACAGGAGCGAGGCAACCCAGCTTGCAAATCGCTTAAGTCAATGTGGTGCATATTGTGGTGTAATACACGAACAAGGAACGAAGCCATACAAGTATAACCATATGCAACAGGAAAAGCTTCATAAAGGAAGCCCCCAAGTAAAGGGGGTATTTGAATTTATGCGTCACAAACAAAGTTTGGACAAGGGAATTTTTTAGAAGCAACTTTTTTCCAAAAAAGTATAATGCTTGGTCGAACCAAACACAAGTTAGAAATTAAAGCTTTGAGCATGAAAGCGACTTAGCTGGTTAATGTGTTCGGTATTGATGACGCGGTCCGAGCTTGATGCGGGATAAGGTGCCATCCCCCAAGCCGGTCCCGAGGTGGCGGGGCGAAGAGCTCGGCACTCCGAAGTGGTGACATAGCACGGTCAATGCAGGCCGGCAGAGTGATGCCGAAGTCCTCGGCATGGGGTAATGAAGTGTTGACGAAGCCCCCCGTCCAGCCGAGGTGGCGCCAAAGGATATAGTCCGGCTGGATCATTTTCCTGTGCCACATAAAATAGTGCAAACTGGAGATAATAGTAATAATGATAAAAAAATCATTGCATAATCAATAATTTATGCAAAGTGAGTAATAAAAGAAATATGGCCTGGCGCCGAAGTCAATGTCGATGCAGGGCGTCGGCGTGATGCGGTAAGGGCGTGGCAAAGCCTGAATTCACAGGTCGGTCCGAGCTCCGGATGCGGCGTTCGCCGGACTATGTATGGAGACTGACCGGACCACCATGCGACCGTCGTTAATGCGGCCACCATTTGATAGACTTGTGTACATATGATGGACAAACCAGGGTAATAATTCCTTGGAAAAAATTGAACCCAAACAAGCAAAAAATACTAGGATTAATAGCACCAGGTTTATTTGTTGTAGCAATCCGGAGGAAGGTGATTCCAAAATTGGGACCCGCTCCGCACACCCATTGCCTGATGGGCGATAAAACGACAGCATGGCAATGCTGGTAAAGGTTGACTCGCCGAGGCAAAGCCCTCGGCCCAGCTAACATGACGGAGCTGGTCGGCTAGTGACGCCGAAGTGTCCGGAGTAGGTTGATGAAGAGATGGCGAAGCCCCCGGTCCAGCCGAGATGTCGAAGCCTCGATGTCAGCCGATGAGTCGAAGTAGGTCGGCGTGATGGACACCAGCTTGAAGAAGCAATAGTGCGGCCCTGTCGATGCAGGTCGTGATGTGGTCGATGCCGGCTTGATGAAGCGACCGTGCGGCGATGTCAGTATGCCCGCTCCGTGTAATCCGTGGGGCGGCGATGTTGGTGATGATTTATCCTTCGCGATGCTGGGCTCTTGTTCGGCTTGCCGAGATGATGATCCGAAGAAGTTGAGCTCGTCTCGACAAAGTGACGCCGTGTCTAGCGCAGGTCGGCAGCCGTGGAGTAATATTGCCAGACTGGTTTGACACCAGCATGATGTTGAAGATCATGTTCAAAAGATCTTACAATCAGTGGGATGTGTTCGTGAACAAAACCCAATACCCCATACAAAACTTCCTTCAAAAGAGATGTCCGAAATCCTGTTCATAAAAAAGATGAACTCGGGTCGGATTCGTTTTCGCGCAGAAAACAGATCCGAAAAGTGATGCACTAATCGGAAGGTTCCCGGAGTTTGGACGGTCGAATCTAGCCGAAATTTTGAGAGGTGGTAGATATAGGAATTCCGCAGCCGATCAATGGTTGGATCTTCTAAAGGACGTCCGAGCTAGAAGCTGGACCCCACGCCCTAAACTCATCCAAATTCTCGTCCAGATTTGACAGGGCTCCGGTATATCGTGGATTGCCAGAGATTCCTCCATCGGAACTCGATGAAGTTTTTCAGGGTTGTTGTGGACTCAATTCCGCACAATTCCACCAAAGCGATACTCGAGGAGGTGGTGGTGGCAGATACGAGTTCGCTGTTCAGAAAAACAGCACGGTCGCTTGAGGGCAATGTTGACATTGAGCCCCCGAGCTCCATAAATGATTCCTCCGTGATCTTGATAGAGATCGGAGTTGATGTTTGATGAAGGCCCTCGTCCGGACATGGTGATCCGAACACGGGGCGCAATTCTTGGTCGAACCAAGGTGACCAGTCGAGCTGGTGACGAAGATGCCGAAGTCGCAGTTGATCTGCAGGCGAGCCATCGATCCTTTTGTCGATCACACAGCGGAACTCTCAATGAAAGCACCAATGTCGGTGTCAAAACCGGCGGATCTCGGGTAGGGGGTCCCGAACTGTGCGTCTAGGCCGGATGGTAACAGGAGGCAGGGAATACGATGTTTTACCCAGGTTCAGGCCCTCTTGATGAAGGTGAAACCCTACGTCCTGCTTGATTAATATTGATGATATGGGTAGTACAAGAGTAGATCTACCACGAGATCAAGGAGGCTAAACCCTAGAAGCTAGCCTATGGTATGATTGTTGTATATGTTGTGTATCTATCGACTAGCCTGGCCTTGGTTTATATAATGCACCGGAGGCCTAGGATAACAAGAGTCCTAGCCGAATACGCCGGTGGGGAGAAGTCCTTGTCTTGATCGCCAAGTCTTGTGGAATCTTCCTTGTATGCGGTAGCCATCTGAACTGGCCCATGAGTATACGGCCACGGGGGTCCTTGGCCCAATCTAATAGATCGGGAGACGACGTGGTGAGTACCCCCTAGTCCAGGACACCGTCATAGGGTTTGATCCCTAGTGTCCACTATGTTGTGAGATTGATGTTGCTATGACTTTGCTATGCTTAATGCTTGTCACTAGGGACCGAGTGCCATGATTTAAGATCTGAACCTATTATGTTTTCATGAATATATGTGAGTTCTTGATCCTATCTTGCAAGTCTATAGTCACCTACTATGTGTTATGATCCGGCAACCCCGAAGTGACAATAATCGGGACCACTCCTGGTGATGACCGTAGTTTGAGGAGTTCATGTATTCACTATGTGTTAATGCTTTGGTCTGGTACTCTATTAAAAGGAGGCCTTAATATCCCTTAGTTTCCGCTAGGACCCCGCTGCCACGAGAGGGTAGGACAAAAGATGTCATGCAAGTTCTTTTCCATAAGCACATATTACTATATTCGGAATAAATGCCTACATTACATTGATGAATTGGAGCTAGTTCTGTGTCACCCTAGGTTATGACTGTTACATGATGAACCACATCCGGCATAATTCTCTATCACCGATCCATTGCCTACGAGCTTTCCATATATTAATCTTCGGTTATTTACTTTTCTGTTGCTATTGTTACAATCACTACAAAATACCAAAAACATTACTTTTGTTATCATTACCTTTTGCTACCGTTACCACTACTATCATATTACTTTGCTACTAAATACTTTGTTGCAGATATTAAGTTTCCAGGTGTGCTTGAATTGACAACTCAGCTGCTAATACTTGAGAATATTCTTTGGATCCCCTTGTGTTGAATCAATAAATTTGGGTTGAATACTCTACCCTCGAAAACTGTTAGGATCCCCTATACTTATGGGTTATCAGTGTTCCTGTCCTTATTGCTCTCATTCTTCATCTTCATGTAGTAGTGGTCGATGATGGCCGAGGCGAGGTTAACTAGGGAGTTTAGTTTGTTTTTGTCGCTGCCCCAGACGGTCCCCGACCGCCACTCATAAGGAGGACAATGGAAAAACATCTCATGCTCCAACTTCGTTACATAACGGTTCACCATACATGCATGCTACGGGACTCACAAACCTTAACACAAGTATTTCTCAAATTCAAAACTACTTACTAGCACGACTCTAATATCACCATCTTCATATCTCAAAACAATCATAAGGAATCAAACTTCTCATAGTATTGAATGCACTTTATATGAATTTTTTTATTATATCCCTCCTGGATGCCTATCATATTAGGACTAATTTTATAACCAAAGCAAATTACCATGTTGTTTAAAGACTCTCGAAATAATATAAGTGAAGTACGAGAGTTCATCAATTTCTACAAAATAAACCACCACCATGCTCTAAAAAGATATAAGTGAAGTACTAGAGCAAATTTGCCTAGCTCAAAAAATATAAGTGAAGCACATAGAGCATTCTAATAAATCACGATTCATGCATGTCTCTCTCAAAAGGTGTGTACAGCAAGGATGATTGTGGCAAACTAAAAAGCAAAGACTCAAATCATACAAGACGCTCCAAGCAAAACATGTATCATGTGGTGAATAAAATATAGCCCCAAGTAAAGTTACCGATAGACGAAGACAAAAAGAGGGGATACCTTACCGGGCATCCCCAAGCTTAGGCTTTTTGACATCCTTGAATATTACCTTGGGGTGCCTTGGGCATCCCCAAGCTTAGGCTCTTTCCACTCCTTATCCCATAGTCCATCAAATCCTTACCCAAAACTTGAAAACTTCACAACACAAAAGTCCAACAGAAAATCTCGTAAGCTTCATCAGTATAAGAAAATAAATCACCACTTTTGGTACTGTTGTGAACTCATTATTTATTTATATTGGTGTAATATCTACTGTATTCCAACTTTTACATGGTTCATACCCCCCGATACTAGCCATAGATGCATCAAAATAAGCAAACAACACGCGAAAACAGAATCTGTCAAAAACAGAATAGTCTATAGCAATCTGGAGATTCTGAATAATTCTGTAACTCCAAAAATTCCGAGAAATTAGAAAGTCCTAGATGATTTGTTTATTAATCCTCATCTAAAAGAATCAGCATTTTATCACGCTTCCGTTAAGAATTAAAACTAATCTCCTGGGCGTAAAAGTTTATGTTTTTCAGCAGGATCAAATTAACTATCATAGTAAGCTATCCCAAAGGTCTTACTTGGCACAAACACTAAGTAAAACACAAAAACACATCTAACCATAGGCTAGATGATTTATTCAAAGCAAAACAAGACCTAAAAAGCAAGAACAAAAATAAAATTGGGTTGCCTCCCAACAAGCGCTATTGTTTAACGCCCCTAGCTAGGCATTGATAATTTCAATGATGCTCACGTGAAAGACAAGAGTTGAAGCACAAAGAGAGCATCATAAAACATGTGACAAACACATCTAAGTCTAACATACTTCCTATTCATAGACATTTTATAAGCAAACAAATTATCATGACAAGCAAAAACTAGCATATGCATGGAAGAAGAAAGAAACAATAGCAACCTCAACATAACAAGAGGTAATTTTGTAACATGAAAATTTCTATAACCATATTTTCCTCTCTCATAATAATTACATGTGGTATCATATTCATATTCAACAATATAACTATCACATAAAATATTCTCTTCATGATCCACATGCATGCAAAGTTGACACTCTTCCAAAATAGTGGGAATATCATAAAATAAAGTCATGATCTCTTTGAACCCACTTTTATCAAAAATTTCATAAGATTGAATATTCTCCAAATATGTGGGATCTAAAGTCGACACTCTTCCAAATCCACTTTCAATATTATTTGCAAACATTATTATCAATCTCAAATTCATCATGGGGCTTAAATAAATTTTCAAGGTGGTAAGAAGAATGTGACGCCCTCGATTCAACCGTACACTAATCATACACGCAAATGTGTACGATCAAGATCAAGGACTCACGGGAAGATATCACAACACAACTCTAGACACAAATTGAAAATAATACAAGCTTTATATTACAAGCCAGGGGCCTCGAGGGCTCGAATACGTAAGCTCAAAAACACAAGAGTCAGCGGAAGCAAAAATATTTGAGTACATACATAAGTTAAACAAGTCTGCCTTAAGAAGGCTAGCACAAAAGTAGCAACGATTAAAAAGGCAAGGCCTCCTGCCTTGGACCTCCTAACTACTCCTCGAAGTCGAACTCAACGTAGAATCATCATCGGGATCCTCTGGCTCCTAGACTCCAGCATCTGGTTGCGACAACTGACGTCAAGAAGGCTTCGCCTGATACCACGACGTCGAGTGCCCATAACTGTTCCCGCGTAATTGGTTAGTGCATATAGGCCAGTGGCTAGACTCAAATCAAATACCAAGATCTCGTTAAGCGTGTTAATTGATGTAACCGCGGACGCCGACCAGGGCCAGGCCCACCTCTCTCCTAGGTGGTCTCAACCTGCCCTGTCACTCCGCCACAAAGATCCACTCAAAGGGTCCTCGGGACAAACGTCCTTTTAGTCCAATTCCGTGAATCACTCGCGGGTACTCCACGAGCCGACCCGACTTTAGTCACCACAAGCATCATATATTATATATAAGTATATACCTGTGATCACTTCCCGAGTGATCACGGCCCGATAGTATAGCATGGCAGACAGACAAGAATGTAGGGCCACTGATGGAATTCTAGCATCCTATACTAAGGATTTAGGATTGCAGGTAAAGGTAACAACAATAGTAGCAAAGACAGGCTATGCATCAGGATAGGATTAACGAAAAGCAGTAACATGCTACACTACTCTAATGCAAGCAGTAGAGAGAAGAATAGGCGATATCTGGTGATCAAGGGGGGCTTGCCTGGTTGCTCTGGCAAGAAGGATGGGTCGTCAACACGGTAGTCGGTCGGGGCACCAGCAGCGACGTCAGTCTCGAAGTCTACCGGAGAGAAGAGGGGGAAGAAACAATGAATACAGTGCAAACAGATGCATATCGATGCATGGCATGACAAGTAACAGTGCTAGGAGTGCCCTAACGTAGTAGGAGGTGATACCGGTGACGCGGGGAAACATCCGGGAAAGTATCCCTGGTGTTTCGCGTTTTTGGACAGATGAACCAAAGGGGAAAAGTTGTGTGTTTGCTATGCTAGGGGTGTGTGGCGGACGAATGGGCTGTGTATCCGGATTCGTCTCATCGTTTGATCAACTTTCATCTACAAAGTATTTTCATCCGAGCTACGGTTTATTTTATATTAATTTTAAAAGTTTTAAATCATTTTCTAAATTGTTTTAATTTGAAAATTAAACATTAAATTGCTATGGGTACACAGAATTGTACCCAACAGAATGCATGTGTGGCTGGCAGGTGGGGTCAAGGGGGTCCAGTCAGCATTTGACCAATCAATTGTTGACTGGTCAACAGTTAATAAAAATTGGACACGGGGCCCACATGTCATTGACTCACGACTAATTAACCTAGTTAATTAGTTCAATTAACAGATTAATTAGGTTTAGTTAATTAGGTTAATTAGACATAATTAATTAAGTTAATATTTTTATTTATTATTATTATTTAAAAAATATTTTTTTATTAAACATTCTGGGCGTGGGTTCCCATGTCATAGGCACAGGGGGCTTTAGCGAGTTACGGGCAGGAGGACGACAGGTAGGAGGACGACAGGCAGGCGCCCGTTAACGAGCGAACTCGAGCGGCCGCCGCAGGCGCTCGCGCCAGCGCCGGCGAGGCGGGCTGGGCCCGGCTGCAGGCGAGGGGGAGGCGGGCAACGGCAGGGCAAGGAGCCAAGGCGGGGCGCGGTAGTGGGGGCGAGCCGCAACAGCAGAGAGCGGAGCCGGCGCGGCGCGGCAGAGGCTGGCGGCGTGACTAGGTGGCGCAGGGGAGGCAGCGAGATGCGGGGAGGCGGCCAGCGCGGCGGCGGAGCAAGACGGCTGCAGCGAGCGGCAGCAGGGCGCAGGCGATGCGGCGCGTGCTCGCGCGGCGAGGCAGAGGCGAGGCCAGGAGGGCGCGGGCCGGCGCGAGGGCGCGCACAAGAGCGGCCAGGGCGCAGCCGGAGCGGGTCGGAGGCAGGGAAGCGGAGAGAGGCCGAAGGAGGAGGCGCGCGGCAGGAAGCGGGCTAGGAGCGGCGTGCGCGTGCGAGACGGCCCGTGCGCAATGACCGGGTGAGGAGAAGGGGAGCTCACAGGGGGCCATAGGATTCGGGGCAGTGAGGCACGTGAAGGATGTCGGGGACGACGGCGACGTTGGTGAGGACGACGACGATGGCGTCCAGCGAGGAGGAGGGCGGCAACGCAACTCCGGGTGGCGGTGGTCGGTGATGGGCGTCAGGGACGACGAGACACCGGCGATGGGCGCGGGGGCAAGGCACCCCGATCTAGATCACGTTTGGGAGGAGGAGCGAGGGGAGACGGGTTCGTGGGGGAAGTGGGGTTCGGTTGGGCTAGGGTTTCCTAGGGGGTTATGGAAAGGAGTGGGGGTAGGCCGGCCTGGTGGCCCGGTTGGGCCGAACGGCCCACGGGAGGGGGGGATCTTTTGCTTATTATGTTTTTGGTTTAGTTTAGTTTTTTCCTTTTCTGTTTTTTTTCTAGTTTCTCTTTTACTTTAATTTTGTAAATTATATAATTAGAATCTAAATTAGCTCTTCTAAATATACTGCTGCCAGCAAAAGTTTGGTACCCAAATAATTTTACTTAGAACATATGTACTATTATAAAAGCATTAAATTAATAGTTTAAGCCATCGTTTATTTATTTTAGAGCATTTGGATACTTTATAAAAGTGTGATTTCTCCACCAATATTACCCATGACTTATTTGCTACAATTTGAACATTTTAGTGCTCATGTTTGAGAAGTTTAGAATTTCACTTGTTATTTGAATTTGAATTTGAACGGGACTTGATTCACCGCGAGATTAACAACAGTAATCGGGGTGACGTGGCATCGTTAGCAGAGGGTTACTGTAACTTAACTAACCGGACTTCACAAAGAGTCACCCCAATCATGATCATTTCAATAAGTAGCGGACATAGCAAAACAAGCATCCCCAAGCTTAGGGTTTTGCATATCATTAACATAATTGACATTAATAGAATTTATATTAAAACCATTGCAATCATGCTTTTTATTCAAGGAGGTATCGTGAATCAATTCATAAATTTCTTCATCACAATTTTCAGATTCAAGAATTTCAAGCAAAACTTCATAAAGATAATCTAGTGCACAAAACTCACTAGCAATTGGTTCATAATAATTGTATCTCTTAAAAAGATTAGCAAGTGGATGAGGATCCATAAGCCCTAGGTTCTCTGATTTGCAATAAATACACAATTATTCCAACCAAACAGGGAAACGAGCCTAGTAAGACATAAAGGCAAACAAAAAGACGAACGGAAAGAGGGCGGAGAAAAGGGAAAATCTTTTCGAAAATCATTTTAGAAGTGGGGGAGAGGAAAACGAGAGGCGAATGGCGAATAATGCAATGCGAGAGATGAGAGTTTATGATGGGTACTTGGTATGTCTTGGCTTGGTGTAGATATCCTCGGCAACGGCGTCAGAAATCCTTCTTGCTACCTCTTGAGCTTGTGTTGATTTTCTCTTGAAGAGGAAAGGGTGATGCAGCAAAGGAGCATAAGTATTTCCCTCAGCTTTGAGAACCAAGGTATCAATCTAGTAGGAGACTACGCAACAAGCCACTGAATACCTGCACAAAAAAACACCAACTTGCAACCAACGTGACAAAGGGGTTGTCAATCCCTTCACGGTTATTCGCAAAGTGAGATCAGATAGAGATGGATAAACGGTAAAGTAATATTTTTGTTTATGGAATGGAAAGTAAAAGATTGCAAAGTAAGGGAACGGCGACATAAATTAGCAAGTTGATGGGAAACTAATATGATGTAAAATAGACCCGGGGGGCATAGGTTTCACTAGAGGCTACTCTCAAGATAGAAATTATTATGATGGGTGAACAAATTACTGCCGAGCAATTGATAGAAAAACGCAAATTTATGACAATATCTAAGGCAATGATCATGAATGTAGGCATCACGTCCGTGTCAAGTAGATCGAAATGATTCTGCAGCTACTACTATTACTCCACACATTGACTGACTCTTACCTACATCTAGAGTATTAAGTTCATAAGAACATAATAACGCATTAAGCAAGATGACATGATGTAGCGGGATTAACTCAAGAAATATGATGAAAACCCCATCCTGTTATCCTCGATGGCAATAATACAATACGTGCCTTGCTGCCCCTACTGTCACTGGGAAAGGACACCGCAAGATTGAACCCAAAGCTAAGCACTTCTCCCATTGCAAGAAAAACCAATCTAGTTGGCCAAACCAAATCGATAGTTCGAAGAGACTTGCAAAGATATCAAATCATGCATATAAGAATTCAGAGGAGATTCAAATCATATTCATAGATAAGCTGATCATAAATCCACAATTCATCGGATCTCGGCAAACACACCGCAGAAGAGTATTACATTGAATAGATCTCCAAGAACATCGAGGAAGACTTTGTATTGAGAATCAAAGAGAGAGAAGAAGCCATCTAGCTACTAGCTATGGACACGTAGGTCTGAAATAAACTACTCACGCTTCATCGGAGAGGCAATGGTGTTGATGTAGAAGCCCTCTATGATCGATTCCCCCTCCGGCAGGATGCCAGAAAAGGCCCCGAGATGGGATCTCACGGGTACAGAAGGTTGTAGTGGTGGAAAAGTGGTTTCGTGGCTCCCCTAGATGTTTTTGGGGTATAAGAGTATATATAGGCGAAAGAATTAGGTCAGGGGAGCTACGAGGGGCCCATAAGGTCGGGGGGCGCGCCTCGCCCCCCTGGGCGTGCCCTCCACCCTAGTGGCCGCCTCGAGGCTCCTCTGACTTGTACTCCAAGTCTCCTGGGTGTCTTCTGGTCCAAGAAAAATCATGGCGAAAGTTTTATTCCATTTGGACTCCGTTTGGTATTCCTTTTCTGTGAAACTCAAAAACAAGGAAAACATAAACTGGCACTGGGCTCTAGGTTAATAGATTAGTCCCAAAAATCATATAAAATAACATATTAATGCATATAAAACATCTAAAACAGATAATATAATAGCATGGAACAATAAAAAATTATAGATACATTGGAGACGTATCAATGAAGATCACGGACAAGACGAGAGAAACTTCACAATGCAATTTTATTTTACACATACAAGACGTTGTGTCAAAGGATTTCATTGATACCTTCACCAAATACCTGGGGCTGCAAGGCTCATGCCTCACCCCCATACCTTACCGGATTACTCACATATGGAGATTAGATCGCAAGAAGAAATAATTAAAGAACGCATCTTGAGATTGATCGATTGCAATATGCCTTACAATAGATGCCTTGTGCGATACATGATTACAAGTATGAACTAGATGAGAGAGGGTTGTGGTGGTGGAGATGGCTATGGAGGTGAAAATGGCGCAACTAGGGTTTGTGGATGAAAATGAAGATGAATGGGTTGTGGTTGTGCTTGACACTCCTCCTCTGCTCCGTCTATTGACATTTCAATGGGGTCCCCTTAATAAAAGTTGTTCAGGTGGATGAGTTGCCTCGGTTTCCGTGCCAAACGACCGCTTATGTGAGCACTTGCGGTCGCATGGAATGTCGTCTTTTGCTTTGGAGTCCTTATGACGCCTCCTGATGATTTGTTTCTTCTCCATTTTCCTTCCTTCCCTTTTTAGCCCATTTCCCATGGGAAAAATATTAAAGAGAGAATATGTGAAATTCTTTGCATTCATTAGTCATTAGTGAAAATATCGGAGCGAATATCTCTCTCTTTTAGTGAAATATCGCGGTTTAAACAAGGTTGAAATGAGTGCAAAATATCACTCATCAACTGCCTAGATCTGGCATGAATGGTGGCTCAGGCCTGCCAGGACTCACTCGTAGCTTTGGCTACGAGCTGCTGGGCGTGTCGGTGGCTTCTTCTTAGTGGCATGGTGGTGGATTATCATGGGAGCACGACTAGTCATGATAGAAGGGGGAGGTTGGTGGCGGTGGTGGTATGGCTCTGGACTGTGCAGCGATAGGGCGGCTGGGACACAATGCTTGTGCTTGTGCAGGTGAGTAGTCTATCTAGATCAATCGACACTTAGGATGTGTCCGCTCAACCCAACGAATGTCGTGCTTTCTGAGATCCTGCGACGGTGATGCCCTGAGGCGTCGTAGACCCTTCTTGAAGGTGTCGTGGTAATGTTGAGTTCGCCATCAGTGTCGTGACTTTGGGGAAACCCAGGTTCCAGGACCGCTGGAACAGGTGATGTGCTCAAACTCCGGGTGAGATCCCTACATTTACTATGTTAATGTCGGTAGTAACAACGCCCATGGACATTGCTTTCATCGCAGGAGGTGTCGTTGTGGAGCTCCAACTCCTTATATTAGTACTTTGCTCTGTGGTCTTCGAATGAAAACCTAAGATCTGGCTTGCCGGGTCGGATGACGGTGTTGTGTCCTCCACAACACTACATGTCTACCTCCTTGGAGGCGGCATCTTAGAGACCCAAATGACGGTTTGTGTTGCTGCGTGTGGTTGAGGGTGGTGCATTTAGTGGTGGTGGTGTGGTCAGCTCAGGACCGATGGCGGTGTTTTCTTCATTGTTTCTCTTCATTTGGCCTTTGTGTGATCTCTGTCATGTTGTTGTGCATGCTCAAGACCCTCCCTTCGTTGTCATTGTGTTGCAGCGAGCTTCAGGCTCTTGGTGTCGTCTTCGTTCACCTTTGCTCAATGACGACTGAATGAAACCTCCCCAACTTGCTAATCGTCCTGACTTCCCGTGCCGGAGCTCTTAATCAAGGTTTGTGTTAAGGTTTGGCACTCGTTGATTGTGTATGATCCTCTGTTGTGCCGTGGGGTTCGGTATGCGCGCCGGTGTGATGTGTTAGGCTATTTGTAGAGTCTTGGTATTATGATCCCTTGAGGGCACCCCTCATGTACTTGTGCCTCTCATGGTGATTGTCTTTCTATCTGCTAACTAGATCGTGCCTTCTCTTGGGCGTCCATCTATTCTCTTCTTTAACTTTGATACTTGTATGGTTTTCAACCCGATTTTCTTCATAAATGGGATCAACTTGTTAAGATTTTTGATCTGTTTTTTCCTATAAACCAGATCAACAAAAGCCTAGGGATGACTCTTGGCTTTTGCCGCTTTTGAGCAATATATATTGAAGTGGGAGAACTCTCCCCTGTGATTCCTCAAAAAATAATTATGACTACTCTGCTGGAGTTACTCTTAGCACAATAAATAGCCAGGGTGCACGTTGTCGTGGGAATGATTCCGACAATAAGAGAGGGGTAGGATAAAGGATCATGATCTATCAAGATGCAAATGGGTGACACGATGGTTTAGCGAGTTTGGGCCTCTCATGGTGGAGATAACAATCCTACGTCTCATGCTCCGGAGAGGCTTTGCTTTATCTGACTATGTATCCAGAGATTACAATGAGAGAGAGAAGGAACAGATCCCCATGCCAAAGCTAAGTTCTGAGACTAATGGCGAGAGATTATAGGGAGAAGAATGAGAGAGGAAAAAGCCTCGAGTCTAGTGGGGGTGGCTTATATAGAGTGCGCCACCCCCCCACCTCCTATGTTACAAAGTGGGGCATGAATGCCATAATGTCAGCTCACTACCAAGCCTTCACTATGTGAATGATGCTTTGACTGCTTTGTTGTTTGCTGGTCTTCGTATACCCAAGTGAGTCGTATGGTCGAGTGGATGGTATCTTGCTTGTCCGAGTGGATAATATGCATGTATGAAATTTATCTGGACCCACATGTTGTGTGGACCCCATGCTTTATGATATTTCGACCCTTCGTGGGCCTACCTGTTATGTGTATCCCCAACATTAGCCCCCGAATCGATTGCGATTTTGCAGAACGAGTTTGTGAAAGACACAATTTGGCCCGAGTGATTACAGAAATACTCGGTACCTGTCATCGTGCTTTCAGACAACCAAGGTTTGAACAAAATCTCAATGGATTTCGGCATTGCACTTCCCGACTGATCGAGGGTAGGTTCCTGCGAGGAGGAACTTGGTGACATTCGTTCATCTCTCAGAAGAGGTTAACTCGTGATCAGAGTATGGGTGTATCATTAAATCTGTGCAACAAGATTGACGCATGGCCTGCTGTCTCGGAGAGATGCCATTCTTATCCCGGAGGAACATCAATACAAGTCGGTTGGAGATCCATACTTATGAGTTTCACGCTTTGAGTCCTAGAAGAAGGCTCAAAACATGTTCACGGAGGAGCGTTAAACTCACCTTATAGCAATTTTTTTGGTAGCCGACGGGAGCCTTAGAACATGTTTGTTTGTTGTTCGCCACTCGGACCGGCCGGGCCGTATCGAGTGGAGATTACTCCAGTGGGGGCACGCTAAGTGCACCCACTGGGTGTAGTCCCCGAGACCGCCGTCGACTGCGGGCAGTCGGCGGGGATCTGAGAGAACTAAAAATCTTCTTAACTGGTACTGATAGAACTTGTTCCTCTCCGACTCGGAGGTCGAGTATTACTTGAGGATCTGGTACTGGTCTAGCTTGCCCTTCCTTGACTTGGAAGTCGAGTAGCACTTGGGTGATCTGGAGATGGTCTTGCATCGAGCAAAATGTTTCTTTCTGAGTTCTCTTCCAGTGGGGGCATGCTGAGTGCACCCACTGGGTGTAGTCCCCGAGCCTCTATCGGACAAGATAAGTCGGTCAAAGGGTTTAAGTCTCCAGGTAAACCACCACGCAGTCAACACGGTAAATATCTTTCAGTATGAAATTGAGTCAATCAGATGCATCTTCAGGCGCTTGACATGGCAAATAAGCTCAGCCTGGAGCTGAGTCAGTCGGACTGATCTTCGTGCACTTGGCACGGAGTAAATTCAGCCTGGAACTCAGTCAAGCAGGTGAATCTTCGTGCTCTCGACACGGTGAATGAATTTGGCTTTGAAACTGCCGACTATAGAAAAAAGCTGGACACTCCAGGGAGTAATTGTTCCAGTAGTACTTCTTATATTGACCGTTAGATTTTGCATGAAAGGGGTATTTGTAAGAGTACATTGTATCCGTAGGAGAGCTTCATTTTGACCCTTTTGCATGAAAGGGGTATTTTTCCGAGTGGACGTACTTCCCGACTGATCGGGGTATGTTGACTGCAAGGAGAAACTTGGTGGTACTCGTATGTCTCCCGAAGGAGATGGACTAGTGGTCTGACATGGACGTGCCATGAAACCTGAGTGGCGAGGCTAGTGTGTGGGCTGACTCTCCGGAGAGAGGCCACTCATTATCCCAGGGGAACACCAACACATGCCATCTCTGAGTCCAAGTTTGTGAAACTGACGCCTTGGAGCCTAGGATAGGGCCAAGTGTATCCGTAGAGGAGCGTCGTTTTCACCCTTTTGCAGTCCTGAAGATGACTTCAGGTAATGATTTGGGCGATCGTCCGAGTGGACAGTACTACCCTTATAGATTTTTGGCGGACCAAGCATGTATGGTCAGAAAGATATTCCTGATGTGATCAATGGGCGTAACCCCTGAGGGCGGCATGGCCAATGGATGTGCGTAGCCCCCGAGTGATGTTCGAAAGAGGTAAGCTTGCTACAAAGTGTGATATGAGGTTTGATCATATGAGTAACTTAGTCGTTCCTGTGTTGGGGGTGTAGAGGTAAAGACATGTCCAACTGATGGTGGCGCGCGAGGTAGCCGAGGGGCAATGATGCGTACAACCGAGTGACGACACACAGGGCGGTCCGAGTGGTGAAGACGTGCACAACCGAGTGGCGACGCGCGGAGCGGCCGAGTGGTGAAGACGTGCCCAACTGAGTGGCGATGCACGGGGCGGCTAAGTCATGATGTGCGAGGTGGTCGAATGATGAAGACATGCACAACTGAGTGGCAACGCGCGGGGTGGCTGAGTGGTGAAGACGTGCACAACCGAGTGTCGACGCGTGGGGCAGCCGAGTGATGATGACGTGCGAGGTGGTCGAATGTAGGACTACATATCCAGCCAAGTGGCGACATGTGGGGTGGCCGAGGGGTACGGATGTGTACAATAGAGTGACGATGCGCGGGGCGGCCGAGTGGTGAAGACGTGCACAATGGAGTGGCACCTCGTGGGGCGGTCGAGTCAGAATGCGCGAGGTGGCCAAGTGAAGGACTACATGTCCAGCCAAGTGGCTGAAATGGTCTTCGAAGGAGTTAGCCAGATGCTTTTGAAGCTGATGTAGTGACGAGGTCGGTGTAGTGTGGTTGCGATACAACAAGACCGGCGTGACAACTGAGTCTGAGTAGGAATGAAGATGGCGCATAGAGCGCCTGGGTGATTATAAAACTTTTCAAAGTGACGGATCAAATGCACTTGTTGAAGTGAACGATCTGACTGGTGATGAAGTACTCGACCACTCAGGAGAGTGTCATTCCAAATGAGATGCAGCCCCCAAGTGCGGTATAGTCTCCGAGCGTACTACAGGCTTCGACAACAGACATGTCGGAATACGAGAAATATAGTTTTGAATGGATGATATGCAATTCATCGAGTCGGACTCGGGTAAAGGTGAGGAGAAGCTTCCGAGTGATGCTCGAAAGACGCACACTCGGAAGGGAGTGAAGTGTGAAGTTTAATTATAAAAGGGACTTATCTGTCTCATGCCTAACGAGGTCTATATCATTGATACGATGAAGAGGATTCCACAGAGGGGTTGGCCGGATGTGTTTGAAGTCAACAGAGCGACAAGGTCGGTGTTGTGGTGCGCTAAGACCGGTATGGTGACCGAGTCTGAGTAGAGATGAAGTTGGCGCATAGGGCCGTCGAGTGGTCGTGTAACTTGTGCATGAAAAATAGCAGAAGCCAATGTAATAATTTCTCGAGGAAATTTGATGTGTGCTGAAATGATTTGTGTGAATGACACCCATAGACATCCGCTGGGAGTGCAAGGGGCTTGCTGGTTAACCAGCAAGAGTCTGAAAGAGCGAAGGATCCATTCGCACTTGTCGAAGTGAAGGATCTGACTGAACCCATTGGAATACTGGCTCAAATAAAATGGAAGTGTAGTGTTTTGACTGAGTTGCGGCCCCGGAGGACCGATGCAAACTCGAAATGAAGAATGACACATAGTGTTCATGAATGATGTATGCGAAAAATGGAAATTGGACTCGGGAGTCACATAAGCAGTACTAAGCAAGTATGTGAAAATAAGCAGCCGAGCGTAGAGGTACACACGGTGGCGTGGCCCGGGTGAACGTGAAGTGTGAATTACAGGATACTCGGGAACGCAGAAATAACAGAATGTAGTGCACGTAGAATGACTTAGCTGTCTGAAGGCGCGCGAGTGGCCGAGTGGTGAACCGATGGCAACGCGCGGGGCGGCCGGGTGGTGAAGACGTGCACAACCGAATGGTGATGCGCGGGGCGGCCGAGGGGTGAAGACGTGCACAACTGAATGGCGACGCGCGGGGCGGCCGAGTGGTGATGAGGTGACCAACTGAACGACGACGCGCGGGGCGGCCGAGTGATGATGAGGTGACCAACCGAGTGGCGACGCACGGAGCAGCCAAGTGGTTATGAGGTGACCAACCGAATGGCGACGCGCGGGGCGGCCGAGTGGTTATGAGGTGACCAACCGAGTGGCGATGCGCGGGGCGCCCGAGTGGTGATGAGGTGACCAACCGATGGCAACGCGCGTGGCGGCGGAGTGTGGTGAGGTGACCAACTGAGAGGCGACGCGCGGGGCGACCGAGTGGTGACGAGGTGACCAACTGATGGTGACGCGCGGGGCGGCCGAGTGGTGATGAGGTGACCAACCGATAGCGACGCGCGGGGCGGCCGAGTGGTGATGAGGTGACCAACCGATTACGATGCGCGGGGCGGCCGAGTGGTGATGAGGTGACCAACCGATGGCGACGCGTGGGGCGACCGAGTGGTGATGAGGTGACCAACCGATGGCAACGCGGGGACGGCCGAGTGGTGATGAGGTGACCAACCGAGTGGCGACGCTTGGGGCATCCGAGTGGTGATGAGGTGACCAACCGATGGCGACGCGTGAGGCGGCCGAGTGGTGATGAGGTGACCAACCAAGTAATGACGCGCGGGGCTGCCGAGTGATGATGAGGTGACCAATCAAGTGGCAACGCGCGGGGCGGCCGAGTGGTGACGAGGTAACCAACCAAGTGGCGATGCGCGGGGCGGCCGAGTAGTGATGAGGTGACCAACGGATGGCAACGCGTGGGGCGACCGAGTGGTGGTGAGGTGACCAACCGACGGCGACGCGCGAAGCGGCCGAGTGGTGATGAGGTGACCAACCAATGGCGACGCGCGGGGCGGCCAAGTGGTGATGAGGTGACCAACCAAGTGAGGGTGCGCGGGACGGTCGAGTGGTGATGAAGTGACCAATCGATGGCGATGCGCGGGGCGGTCGAGTGGTGATGAGGTGACCAACTGAGTAATGACGCGTGGGGCGAGCGAGTGGTGATGAGGTGAGCAACCAAGTGACGACGCGCGGGGCGGACGAGTGGTGATGAGGTGACCAACCAAGTGGCGACGCGCGGGGCGGCCAAGTAGTGATGAGGTAACCAACCGATGGCAACGCGCGGGGCGGCCGAGTGGTTATGAGATAACCAACCGAGTGGCGACGCACGGGGTGACCGACTGGTGATGAGGTGACCAACCGATGGTGACGCGCGGGGCGGCCGAGTGGTGATGAGGTAACCAACCGAGTAACGACACGCAGGGCGGCCGAGTGGTGATGATGTGACCAACCAATGGCTACGCGCGGGGCGGCCGAGTGGTGATGAGGTGACCAACCAAGTGGCGACGCGCGGGGTGGGCGAGTGGTGATGAAGTGACCAACCGATGGCGACGCGCGGTGCGGTCGAGTGGTAATGACCAACCAAGTAATGACACGCGGGGCGACCGAGTGGTGATGAGGTGACCAACCAAGTGACAACGTGCGGGACAGTCGAGTAGTGATGAGGTGACCAACCAAGTGGCGACGCACGGGGCGGCAGAGTAGTGATGAGGTGACCAATCGATGGCAACGCGCGGGGCGGCAGAATGATGATGAGGTAACCAACCGAGTGGCGGCGCGTGGGGTGGCCGAATGGTGATGAGGTGACCAACCGATGGCGACGCGCGGGGCGGTCGAGTGGTGATGAGGTGATCAACCGAGTAACGACGCGCGGGGCGGCCGAGTGGTGATGAGGTGACCAACCAAATGACGACGCGCGGGGCAGCCAAATGATGATGAGGTGACGAAGCAAGTGACGACGCGCGGGGCGGCCGAGTGTTGAAGACACATCCAGCGGAGTGGCGACGCACGTAGTGACCGAGTGAAGTAGACGCTTCCCGCAGAATGACGACGCTCGGGATGTCCGAATGATGTAGAGGTCTCCCATGGAGTGATGATGCGCGGGGCGTCCGAGTGAAATAGACGCGTCCCGTAGAGTGACGATGCGCGGGGCATCCGAGTAAAGTAGACGCATCCCGTAGAGTGACCATGGCGGGGCATCCGAGTGAAGTAGACACATCCTGCGAAGTGACGACGCGCGGCGTGCCCGTGTGAAGTAGATGCGTCTCACGAAGTGACTATGCGCGAGGCGTCCAAGTAAAGTAGAGGCTTTCCATGGAGTGGCGACGTTGCGGTAGTCCGAAAAAAGTAGACGCGTCCCGCGAAGTGATTATGTGCGGGACATCCGAGTAAAGTAGACGTGTCCCGTGAAATAACGACGCACGACGCGCTTGTGTGAAGTAAATGTGTCTCGCGGAGCAACGACACTTGGGACATCTGAATAATGTAGACACGTCTCGCGAAGTGGGTCACACGGAGCGTGTGAGTTATCCAACACTCGTCCGAGTGCATAGAACATGATCTGTACGTCATGCATGTCCGAGTGGTGTGCCTCAACCCGTCCGAGTGAAAAATACGCAGGAGACCTGCAGATACTCAGTTCTACTAGGTCGGTGAAACTCGGAGGTCATGGCAAAGCATTAATGCTAATTACGTGAGTTTTGAAAGTGTGGCAACAGTAAATGGTATTGGCATGCAATGATGGCTGCATGCTACCAATCAAGTCCCAATTCAGTGCTGACTGAGCCTAACCGATCCATTGGCTGCAATCACGACGTGTATTGGCGGCAGGGCTCGGGAGCCTAACCGATCCCGTGTACTTTCTCCCTCCGCGAATAAGGGGTGTTTGTTTTTAGAGACTTTTTTTGTAAGGACTAGAAAAAGTCTCTTTTAGAGACTTTGGTGGTGTTTGGTTATCTAGTCCTAAGATTTTTTTTAGTCCCAACTAAAAAGTCTCTAGTTCTTAAAAAGTCCCTTCCTGTTTGTTTCCAGAGACTAAAAAGTCTCTAGTCCCTTCCTAGAGGTTATTAAATGACCATGTTGTCCCTAGTATATAGAAAAATAACAATTGAACAATACCATGGGGTGGCGGGCCAATAGGTGCATGAAGGGGTATTGTTGGAAAAGTCCAAAAAAGACTCTTCTTGAGAGTCTTTTTCATTTAGTCCCAAATGCCTAGTTTAGTCCCTAAAAATTCCCTCCCGTTTGATAAAAAAAGTCTCTAAGAGGGACTTTTTCTAGTCTCTACACAAAAAAGCCCCTGGAAACAAACACCCCGTTTTTTACCAAACGGGAGGGACTTTTTAGGGACTAAACCAGGCATTTGGGACTAAATGAAGAAGACTCTCAAGAAAAGTCTTTTTAGGACTTTTTGGGACTTCTCCATAATGCTCCTCCATGCACCCATTGGCCCGCCACCCCATGATGTTGTTTGATTGTTATTTTTCTATATACTAGGGGCAACATGGTTATTTAATAATCTCTAGGAAGGGACTAGTGACTTTTTAGTCTCTGGAAACAAACAGGGATGGACTTTTTAGGGACAAGGGACTTTTTATTTGAGACTAGAAAAAGTCCTAGGACTAGAGAACCAAACACCACCTAAGTATACTTCTAGCTTTTGTTTTAGGTCAAAGTTTTAAAACTTTGACCAACTTTATAGGGAAAAGTACTAGCATTTATGACACTAAATTAATATCACTAGATCTATTTTGAAATGTACTTTCATAGTATACCAATTTGATGTCATATACTCCCTCCGTCTAGGTGTGTAAGTCACCTTATGAAAATCAAATAATCCCAAAACACTTAGGCACGGTACGTTAACTTACTTCTCGTTTCTTATTTCATGACATATCAACCAATAAGAGATGTGAACCGTGCATGCTTTGAATGACTTGAAACTACCAAATATGACATGCAGTGGTTAGTTCATTGCATGTGATGCTATTAATTAGCAAAAAGGCATTAAGTTCTCTTGTTTTCCCATTCGCCTAGTTCGTGGTGCACAACCTAAGATGACTTAGGCTGGTCATAGTGGAGAATAACTTAGACTAGTGTCATGCATATGACACTAGTCTAAATTACTACCTTCATAGTGCAAAATAACATAGAAGTAGTGTCATACACTAGTGCAGAACCGGGCAATAGCACCAGTTCGTAAGGCCCTTTAGTGCCAATTTGGTAACCGGCGCTAAAGTATAGGCACTAAAGCCCCCCCCCCCCTTTAGTACCGGTTCAGCATGAACCGGTGCTAAAGGGCAACCACGTGGCACGAGCCAGCTTCGGGGGCAGGGAGCCCTTTAGTACCGGTTGGTGTCACCAACCGGTATTAAAAGGTTGGGGGGTTTGGGTTTATGATTTCTTTTTCATTTAATTTTGTGTTTTCCATTTAATTCTTTTTCGTTTGCTGGTATTTTACGATACTACATATTGTACACGTTATGCATATATATAAATAGAATTTCTAGTAGAACCGATCATTATATATATATATATCATCGAATGTCTCACAACCACCATTAATTAATTCACACATGTATATATATATACACAATTTCTCCTAATTGGTGCCTTCAGAGCCAGTGGCATTAGCCTAATTGGTGCCTTCGGAGCACGATAACAATTGGAAGTGGTTTCATGGGGGCGGTAGCGGGTAATAGTATTCTCCTTTGGGATCTATGACCTGGTCGAGCAAAAATCACGCTATTTTCTGTTGAATTGCTTCTATGCGGTCCTCTGTTAGGAGCTTCTCCCGCACCTCTCTGAACTGTTAAGAAGGAGATCAATATGCATGTGTATTAGTTGTGTGACTAGATATCGATAATGGTGTAAAAATTGTGAATAGTGTTCTGACAAACGTACCCACTCCTGTCTTTGAGATTTGCTCCTTTCGGACGCCATCATGCGAATGTTCTCGCAAACGTAGTATGCACACAGATTATTCCCCGGCGCCTGCTTAAGGGGTTTAGGGCCTTTACGAGAATGGAATTTGATCAGATAATAATTAATCAAGCATGATAATTAAAGAGATGGCAGCTAGCTAGTACTACTTAATTACTTACCTGGGGTCGATACCATTTCAGATTTTGTTTCCATGGGCCTGGAGTGACCCTGATGAACTTTGCCCAAGCCCTGCCTGCCGACAAAGAAAATGAATAAATGGGTTATTAAATAGTTGTTATCAAGAAATGACGAACTAATTAAATAGGACAAGATATAGTTAATAATGATTGAAATTACCTATTGACTATCCCCTTCACGATGGTGTAGTCACTTGCTTTCTTAAGTAGTGAGTCTAGTACTTCAACTGTTCCTTCATCAACTTTAATGATTAACAAGATCCAGTGAAATCTGCATGCACACACGTTTGCATGTCTTAATTAAGCGGGCATATGTAAGCAAAAACATGTAGCTAGCTAGTAGGCAAAAACAGAATTTGTAGTACAAGACAGTGTGACTCACTCGAAGTTGTAAGGAAGTAGTATATCTTCATTGTATTTGAGGTGCTTGAAGAACTCTAGCATGCTTTCCTCTACATTTTTTTCGTAATATGAATCTATTTTCCATGTGTATTCATTAATGGTATTTGGGTCAACGAACCCAATGCCATAGCATCCACCTTTTTTCATTTCATAAATCTTCATCCTGCATAATACCACAGAAAAGAATATTGCATAATACCATAGAAAAGAATATAGTGAGGATAATTACAGGTAATGATTGATCAAAATGATCACTACAGCTAGCTTGAGACTTAAATTACAGAAAGAAATCACTTATAGACAATAGCAACTGACAATAGATTTGTCGAGTGCGTCTTGATTGTATAGCTGAAATAGTTCTGAATACTCAATGGTCACAGCTTTCTCATGGTAGTAATGATCCTTCTTGACATTCACCATGAGGGACTCTCGATTGGAAATCTTGGTAATGTCCATGTACCATTGATGCAATTCACACATTCTCGTTGGGAGCTTATTGACCTCGTCTGGCTCGACCAAAGGTTGGCCCCGGACATATTTCCGTTTTATTTCCTCCTCTCTAGTCGGGGACATGGGCTCGATATCGAGGAGTTGTCCAACAGTGATCCCGATCGTTTCAGCCTGCGCAATATGCTCCTCGGTTATTACCACATCGCCCACCCCGGGAACGTTAACGGTTTGCCCACAATAATATTGGGCGCGCCTACTCTCATGTGTTGTTGGCACAACAAGCGGGGGGGTTGATTGCGCCGCCTGTTCTCCCAGCTGGGGAACGGTTTTATCGCTCCTTTTGCCAGCTGATTTGCTCGAGCTCGAGCTCGCCTCTTTCTGTAGACGTGCTCGATTTAACTTCTTGATGTGGCGCTCATAGTCTGTGTCAACAGGCTTGGGAGCTGGTGCTCTAAGCCATATGAATGAAGTGGTCAATCTTTTCCACAGGCACTTTCTCCCTTGGCGGCAGTGGCGGTTTCGGTGCAAAATGGGCTTCCACCTCGGCCTTTGATATGGCTATGTTTTCCTCCTCAGACTTGTCGTAAGGCCTCTGCGGAAGAGGCGCGAGGCTTGGACCATATTGAAATCGCTTGCCTCCGCCTGTACCTCCAGTACTACCTCGACTTGTACCGCTACGCACCATAGCTGAGGCGGTTCTCTTCCGTGATTGCTGAGGCGGCGAAGACGGCTGACGTGGCTGAGTTGGAGGAGGAGGAGTGGCCTGAAGCTGTGCCAGACTTGGAGGAGGAGTGGCCTGACGCTTTGCCGGACTTGGAGGAGGAGGAGTGGCCTGACGCTTTGCCGGACTTGGAGGAGGAGGAGTGGCCTGAAGCTGTGCCGAACTTAGAGGAGGAGTGGCCTGACGCGTTGGTGGACTTGGAGGAGCGGGAGTCTGCTGACTCGGTGGCAGACTTCGACGAGGAGTCGGATGACGCGGTGTCAGTGGCCTTCGAAAGATGATGCAATCCTTTCTCCATAGGATGATACGATGGTTGGCCTCTCCCAGTGTGTGCTCATCATCACCTCCAGGAATGTCAAGCTCTAGCCCCGAATATTGGTCAACCACCTCATCAATCAAGACACGAGCATAGCCCGCTGGAATCGGGTTGCAATGGAAGGTTGCCTCGGGGGGATTTGTAAAAGCAGGGGCGTCCGCCACCTTCATGGATATGTTCTTCATTTTGAAGTGTAGCTCGCAGTTAGTGTTCTCCATGATGTCATCCACTGGGTAGCTATCCAGCAATGCGTCGCCCGGGGCGGAACCCACACTGCTTCTCGGCATGGATGGGACGGTGCTATCCAATGGTGGATCATCCGCTAGCTGCTGAGACCCCCTTTGCTGGCTAAGTGAGTCGATCTGCTCCTGCTGCCGCTGGAATTTGACTGCCAAGTCTGCATGCACTGATTCTAGGCCTTGAAGGCGTTCATAGTCTAGCTTCCTCTGCTCCTCCTCCGTCTTCCTCTTCTTCTCCTCCGCAATCTTCTTCCTCGCACGGGGTTCTGTAGTCGGCCTTCCAGCCCGAAAACCCCTCATACCACGGAATAGCGCCTATGCCTCGTGTTCTTCCCGGGTGTTCAGGATTTCCTAGGGCACGCGTAAGCTCGTCATTCTCTCTGTTGGGCTCGAACACCCCCGATCGAGCCTCTTCTATTGCAACAAGTAGCTTATCTTCGACTCCGTCCAGACATGCCTTCTTCGAAACTTTGCCTGTCTTCGGGTCCAACTCCCCCCCATGCGCATAGAACCAAGTCCTGCACCTGGGGGGCCAGCTCAATGTTTCTGGAGTGACACCTGCATCCAGCATCTCTTTCACAAACTTATCCCACTTAGGCATTCCCACCGCATAGCCACCTGGCCCCAACTTATGGAACTTATCCTTTTTTGCAGCATTGGCCTTGTTTATTCTCGACCATTCCTTAGATAATTACGAATCCTTGAATTTCACGAAATCGTCCCAGTGAGCACTTTGCTTCTCTAGTGTTCCCTCGAATACTGGAGTCTTCCTTCCTCCCTTAACGTACTTGGCCCATTCACGAATCTTGTGGTTCTTGAATGCAACCGCCATCTTCCTAAGAGCAGCGTCCTTGACTTTCTCCACATCTGCATCTGTGAAATGATCTGGTAGGGTGAAATGTTCCATGAGTGTTTCCCAAAGTAGAAGTTTTTGTTTGTCGTCGACAAAAGTAACTCCTAGACGTGGCTTTGCTGGCTCTCTCCATTCTTGAAGGGACATCGGGAGTTGGTCCTTCATAAGAACTCCGCACTGACAAATGAACTTGTCCGCAATCTTCTTAGGCGCTAATGGTTCGCCATTAGGTTTGATGGCCTTGATATTGTACTTTACACTCTCCTTCAACTTTTTGTTCGGGCCTCGTTTCCTATTGCCTGAAGATTTGCTCGATCCGGATGGCTGAAAGAAGAAAGATCGATTCGTTAATATATCTTCAAGTCATTTAAAACATGTGATGATCACCAGATGCCTGCTTATATAAATATATATACCTCGCCGGTCTTTGTTGTTTCAAGATCAACATTTTCTTCGTCATGTTCATAGTTCATGACTTCATCAATTCGGTCGTCGCGATCGAATATCATATCACCCTCCCCGGTGTTGTTTAGATATTCGGAGCCGTCATAATCTTCTTCATTCTGATCATCATCTGGCCCGCGAGGATTGCGTATGATATTTAACAGGGCCTCTTCTCCCTCTCTGCCAGTATTGTCCGCCATAGGTTTTGTTTAACTAATCCAAAAGAAATATATTCAAATTACAATGCATGGATGCAATCAATTAATAAGGAAAAACTGAATCAATCATAGTACATAATAAGCATCATCGAATATAATCCCGAATACATCGTCTCGAATAATAGACATAATCTCAAATACATCGTCTCGAATAATATATATAATCTCGAATAAATCATCTCGAATATTATATATCGAATACATCACTAGCTAGCTAGCTAGCTAGCTAATAAAGATCGAATACTAGAGAGTAATCTAGGCGGTGGACAACTAAAGTGAAGGAACCATCACTAGATCATAGCTCGGGTGATCTCCCCGAAGAACCTGCCAGGTATTGGAGAACCTGACGTCCATAGCAGCCATGTAGCGATGGACGTGCTCGTCCTCCTCCCTGACACGGCGACGTACCACCTCCGGCAGGGCCGGCTCCCTCCGCACCGAAAGTGGCCCATGCGAACGCCACCAAAGGAGATGAGGGTCGACGACGGGACCTGGGGCCGGGTTCCTCACCAAGCGTCGCACCCCTGAACGTAGCACCTCCCAGTGCCAGCCCGGCGGAGCCCAGTCCCGGACATGGGTCCTCTGAAGCAGGACGTCATCGCGAACGGGTCGACGGCGAGGATGCGGGCCGGGCATCGTCGACAACAAATACTATATGCCGCGAAAGTAAAGTAACATTTTTAAATGATGGATTGTGATTTCATATATGCAAATTCTAAATTTTATAACTAAAACTAACATTTCTAATATTTCTATAAATAAAACTAACATTTCTAATATTTCTATAACTAAAAAACATTTCTATATAACTAACATTTCTATGTAACTAACATTTCTAATATAACTAACATTTCTATATAACTAACATTTCTATATAACTAACATTTCTATATAACTAACATTTCTATAAATAAAACTAACATTTCTAATAATTCTATATAACTAAAACTAACATTTCTAATAATTCTATATAACTAACATTTCTAATAACTATAACCAAAACTAATATTGTGTGTGTGTGGTTGGCGGCTGAGGCAGGAGCTCACCGGCGAGGCGCGACGACGGTGGGCGGCGAGGGGGACGGAGACGGCGACGGGGACGGGGCGGCGACGACGGGGACGGGGCGGCGACGATGGGGACGGGGATGTGCCGGGCGGAGACGATGGGAGGACGGGGCGTGGCGTGGTGATGGGGCACGGCGCGGCGACAGGGACGGCGACGGGGGGCTGCGACGAGGGGCGGCGGTGAGGGGCGGCGGCGATGGGGCAAGGGAGAAAGAAGCAGGGAGAGATGAGAAACTGACAATTTTTTTGAAGTGTTTTCTTATATAGAACCCACCTTTAGTACCGGTTGGAGCCACCAACCGGTACTAAAGGTCTGTTTTGGCCAGGCGAAGCGGCGGGAACCGCACCCCCTTTAGTACCGGGTCGTGGAGCCAACCGGTACTAAAGGCCCCCCCTTTAGTACCGGTTGGAGCCACGACCCGGTACTAAAGGGTGTGCGCTGCCAGGTGAGGGGCGCAAAAGTTTAGTCCCACCTCGCTAGCCGAGGGGCACTCGCACCTGCTTATAAGCCCCGCCGTCGCTGCTGTCTCGAGCTCCTCTCTTAAGCAGGCCATCTAGGCCTACTTGTGCTGCGATGCCCTGTTGGGCCTACTGGGCTAGCGGGCCTGCATCCTGGCCCAACTAGAATTTGGGTTTCTAGTCGTATGCAGGCCGATGTGGCCCAGTAGGTGGGCTTTTTTCCTTATTTTTTGCTTTATTTATTTTTGTTTTATTTATTTTTGAGTTGTTTTTGCTGTATTTAGAGTTTCTTTGTGAATATTTTTGCTTTAGGTACAAAAAATTACAAACTTTCTGTTAGTACCGGTAGTTTACAAATTTGAATAGTTTAAATTTTGAATTATTTGAAATTTGTGTGAATCACTAGTTTGTGAATAACTTAACTTTGAAAATAGATTTTTCAGTGATTCTTTTTTCTTATGTTTAATATTAGTGTGTTTTATCATTATATTCAATTTGGTAATGCTTACTTATTTAAAAAATGAAATGCCTTTGTAACGGATGAGTTTTAGTCCGAAACCCTGATACTTCAAAAGAGATTGTCCATTTTGTACACAAAGTGCATCCAGTTTTTGCGGTAACCCTCTCTACTTTTTTGCACATGCTATGTGGGTGAAATTATGATACCATGCCAACTTTTAACCTTTTCTGAGTTCATTTGAAATGCTTTTCAATTTCAGGGTCATTTAGCTGAAAAAATCAGTAAATGCATGAAAGAATTTGCTTGCACATAAAATTTCTTCGCGTTTCAAATGCCAAAACACATAACTAGCTACCCTAACTATTACAGAGATTCCCTCCTAGGTGTGAAACACAAAAGAAAGTGATGATAGTGAAGCCGATCACATCCCAGATCTTTCGGTGTGAAACTTTTTCTTTGCGTGTGTCCCTTTGCGCCGTAGCCATGGAAAATCTTCATCATTTAACTGGATGCTCAGGTCAATATTCACTGTGAATGGAGAAATTTCATCAAACTTTACATAATCTCTTGACATGTCTGTCTTGTCATCCACTCCCACGATGTTTCTCTTCCCAGAAAGAACTATGTGCCGCTTTGGCTCATTGTACGATGCATTCGCTTCCTTATCTTTTCTTTTTCTCGGTTTGGTAGACATGTCCTTCACATAGAGAACCTGTGCCACATCATTGGCTAGGACGAATGGTTCGTCTACATACGCAAGATTGTTGAGATCCACTATTGTCATTCCGTATTGCGGGTCTTCTGTTACCCCGCCTCGTGTCATATTAACCCATTTGCACCGAAACAAAGGGACCTTCAAACCACGTCGATAGTCAAGTTCCCATATGTCCTGTATATAACCATAATATGTTTCCTTTCCCGTCTTGGTTTCTGCATCAAAGCAGACACCACTATTTTGGTTGGTGCTCTTCTTATCTTGGGCGATCGTGTAAAATGTATTACCATTTATCTCGTACCCTTTGAAAGTCATTATATTCGAAGATGGTAACTAGGACAGCAAGTACAGGTCATCTTCAATAGAGGCGTCATGCATGGTACGTGACTGCAACCAGCTGGCGAAACTCTTGGTTTGTTCATGTGTAATCCAGTCATTAGACCGCTCCGGGTGTTTGGAGCGTAGCAAATTCTTGTGTTCATCCATATACGAAGCCACCAAGGCGGAATTCTGTAGAACTGTGTAGTGTGCTTCAGTGAGAGAATGTCCGTCCATACATATTATTTGTTCCCCTCCTAGCGTGCCTTTTCCGTCCAGTCTGCCCTTATGCCGCGATTCAGGAACACCAATCGGCTTAAGGTCAGGAATAAAGTCAATACAAAACTCAATGACCTCCTCATTTTCATGGCCCTTGGAGATGCTTCCTTCTGGCCTAGCACGGTTGTGAACATATTTCTTTAAGACTCCCATGAACCTCTCAAAGGGGAACATATTGTGTAGAAATACAGGACCCAAAACGTTAATCTCTTCACATAGGTGAACTAGGACGTGCGTCATGATGTTGAAGAAGGATGGTGGGAACACCAACTCGAAACTGACAAGACATTGCACCAAATCATTCTCTAACCTTGGTATGATTTCTGGATAGATTACCTTCTGAGAGATTGCATTGAGGAATGCGCATAGCTTCACAATGGCTAATCGAACGTTTTCCGGTAGAAGCCCCCTCAATGCAACCGGAAGCAGTTGTGTCATAATTGCGTGGCAGTCATGAGACTTTAGGTTCTGGAACTTTTTCTCTGCCATGTTTATTATTCCCTTTATATTCGACGAGAAGCCAGACAGTACCTTAATACTGAGCAGGCATTCAAAGAAGATTTCCTTCTCTTCTTTGGTAAGAGCGTAGCTTGCATGACCCTGATGTATGCCGTCTTTTCCGTGCATACGTTGCTGGTCCTCCCGTGCCTTAGGTGTATCTTTTGTCTTCCCATACACGCCCAAGAAGCCAAGCAGGGTCACACAAAGATTCTTCGTCACGTGCATCACGTCGATTGCGGAGCGGACCTCTAGGTCTTTCCAATAGGGCAGGTCCCAAAATATAGATTTCTTCTTCCACATGGGTGTGCGTCCTTCAGCGTCATTCGGAACAGGTTGTCCACCAGGACCCTTTCCAAAGACCACCTTCAAATCCTTGACCATATCATGTACATCAGCACCAGTACGGTGGCGAGGCTTCATCCGGTGATCCGCCTCACCTTTGAAATGCTTGCCTTTCTTTCTTACGGGATGCCTGCTCGGAAGAAATCGACGATGTCCCAGGTACACATTCTTCTTACAATTAGCCAAATATATACTGTTGCTATCGTCCAAACAGTGTGCGCATGCGCGGTATCCCTTGTTTGTCTGTCCTGAAAGGTTACTGAGAGCAGGACAATCATTGATGGTCACGAACAGCAATGCCTTTAGTTCAAATTCTTCCCCCATGTGCTCATCCCACGCACGTACACCTGTTCCATTCCACAGTTGTAAGAGTTCTTCAACTAATGGCCTTAGGTAAACATCGATGTCGTTGCCGGGTTGCTTAGGGCCTTGGATGAGCACTGGCATCATAATGAACTTCCGCTTCATGCACAACCAAGGAGGAAGGTTATACAAACATAGAGTCACAAGCCAGGTGCTATGGTTGCTGCTCTGCTCCCCAAAAGGATTAATGCCATCTGCGCTTAGACCAAACCATACGTTCCTTGCGTCATCTGCAAACTCCTTCCCGTACTTTCTTTCAATTTTTCTCCACTGCGACCCGTCAGCGGGTACTCTCAACTTTCCATCTTTCTTACGGTCTTCTCTGTGCCATCGCATCGCCTTGGCATGCTCTTTGTTTTGGAACAAACATTTCAACCGTGGTATTATAGGAGCATACCACATCACCTTGGCAGGAATCTTCTTCCTGGGGCGCTCGCCCTCGACATCACCAGGGTCATCGCGGCTGATCTTATAGCGCAATGCACCGCATACTGGGCAAGCGTTCAAATCCTCGTACTCACCGCGGTAGAGGATGCAATCATTAGGGCATGCATGTATCTTCTGCACCTCTAACCCTAGAGGGCAGACAGCCTTCTTTGCTTCGTACGTACTCTCGGGCAATTCGTTGTCCTTTGGAAGCATATTCTTTATCATTACCAGCAACTTTCCAAATCCCTTGTCAGATACACCATTCTCTGCCTTCCATCGTAGCAATTCCAGTGTGGTGCCCAGCTTTTTCTTGTCACCTACGCAATTCGGGTACAACAATTTTTTGTGATCCTCTAACATGCGCTGCAACTTCTTCTTCTCCAAATCACTTGCGCAGTTTCTCTTTGCATCGGCAATGGCCCGACCTAGATCATTGTGACGCCCCAAGACCGGAGCTTCAGATGCCTTCCAGGGTTTCCGGGTTTCATTGTGTGTTTTGTTTGGTTCGTTGCATTCATCATTGCATCATGTGCATTGTGTCATGTCATCATGCCATCATCTCATAAATCTTTTGCAACTCAAATAAATAAACCGTATGGATTTTCAGTCCATTTAAACCGAGGGAATTCACATGGTGATTCTCTTTATAACATATCCTCTCGATATTTAGAGAGCTATAGTAAATATTCCAATTATTTGGATTTACCGCAAACACACTTGCAAAATATCCCAATGCCTTTGTTATCTTAAGTCTTGGACTCCAACCTTGTCATATTTTCGTTCATCTTATTCCGGTGCTCCACCAAAAACCTCAACATTTTTGGACCCCCCCTATCACCTACTTCATATGCAAAACCATTTGAATTAAATTCAAATGAGTTCGATTCAAACTTCACCCATGTGTTCATTTCCATTTTTCTTGGATCAAGCTCATTTTTGTGAGTCTGAGAAAATTTACTTCCTGCCCAAACTCCACTGTTATCCCTCTCGACATTTCTTCCAAGTTTGGGTTTTCTTTGAAATCATTAAAGAGAGAGAGAGAGAGAGAGAGTTTGAGGCAGAGGAGAGCCTGCCCAACTTGGGCCTCCTACCTCCCCGCACTAGGCCCAGCCAGGGCCGGCAGCGCAGCCAGGCCAACTTCCCACGCCGGCCCAACCTCCCTGGCCCACTCCCTCCTAAAACCTAACCCTCTGGTCGATCCTCTCTCCCCTCCTCCTCATTTTCCTAGCGCCGCCGCAAGAGAGGAGCAGTGCCCCACACGCTCGCCCCGATCCCATCTCTCCCTTCGTTCTCCTCCTGTGATCGCCGCCACCCACACGCACCAGGCACAGTCCCGCTCGGTCCCCCTCGTCCTCCTTCCGAAGGAGCCCTCACAGCCGCGCCTGGCCTTCTCCTCCAGCGCGCGCCTTCGCCTCCCAGCGCTCCAGCCCTGCCGCAAGCCCCTGCACCGTGTCGCGAGACTGCCGCTACCTGTTCGCCTGCTTCCCCGGCACCCGCGTCCGACCTCTCCGGTCACCTCCTCTGCGCCTCCAGCGTGCCATGGCCTCTTCTACCTCAGCGCCGCCCATGGTTGCCTCGCTGGCAAGCCCCGCCGCTGCTCCGACCGGCGAATCCAGGCCGCCGAGCTTGCCTTGCCTCGCCTCCTGCATCCCGCGTGCCCCGCTGGGCGCGGGGGTTCCCATGTCCAGCGCCCCCTGCTCGCTCCGCCATGGCCTCCTCGACGTGGTTGAGCCCGACCACGACCCTCTCCACATGCCACCTAGGTCTCGCCTCCTCCCTGTGGCATCGCGCGCCCGAAGCCTGATGTCTACTACATGACCTTCTTCTTGTAGACGTTATTGGGCCTGCAAGTGCACAGGTTTGTAGGACAATAGCAAATTTCCATCAAGTGGATGACCTAAGGTTTATCAATCCGTAGGAGGCGTAGGATGAAGATGGTCTCTCTCAAGCAACCCTGCAACCAAATAACAAAGAGTCTCTTGTGTCCCCAACACACCCAATACAATGGTAAATTGTATAGGTGCACTAGTTCGGCGAAGAGATGGTGATACAAGTGCAATATGGATAGTAGATAATAGTTTTTGTAATCTGAAATAATAAAAACAGCAAGGTAGCAAGTGATAAAAGTGAGCGTAAACGGTATTGCAATGATGGTAAACAAGGCCTAGGGTTCATACTTTCGCTAGCGTAAGTTCCCTCAACAATACTAACATAATTGGATCACATAACTATCCCTCAACATGCAACAAAGAGTCACTCCAAAGTCACTAATAGCGGAGAACGAACGAAGAGATTATGGTAGGGTACGAAGCCACCTCAAAGTTATTCTTTCCAATCAATCCGTTGGGCTATTCCTATAAGTGTCACAAACAGCCCTAGAGTTCGTACTAGAATAACACCTTAAGATACAAATCAACCAAAACCCTAATGTCACCTAGATACTCCAATGTCACCTCAAGTATCCGTGGGTATGATTATACGATATGCATCACACAATCTCAGATTCATCTATTCAACCAACACAAAGGACCTCAAAGAGTGCACCAAAGTTTCTACCGGAGAATCACGACGAAAACGTGTGCCAACCCCTATGCATAGGTTCATGAACCCGCAAGTTGGTCACCTTAACATACATCAAGTGGCACGCGGTATCCCATTGTCACCACAGATATCCACGGCAAGACATACATCAAGTGTTCTCAAATCTTTAAAGACTCAATCCGATAAGATTACTTCAAAGGGGAAACTCGATCCATTACAAGAGAGAAGAGGGGGGAAGAAACATCATAGGATCCAAGTATAATAGCAAAGCTCACGATACATCAAGACCGTATCATCTCAAGAACACGAGAGAGAGAGATCAAACACATAGCTACTGGTACATACCCTCAGCTCCGTAGGGGAACTACTCCCTCCTCGTCATGGAGAGCACCGGGATGATGAAGATGGCCATGGAGAAGGATTGCCCCCTCCGGCAGGGTGCCGGAACGGGTCTAGATTGGTTTTCGGTGGCTACGGAGGCTTCTGGCGACGGAACTCCCGATCTATCTTGCGTTCTGGAAGTTTTAGGTCACGTGGGTATATATGGGTGCAGGGAGGACGTCGGAGGAGCCACGGGGGTCCCACGAGACAGGGGGTGCGCCCTAGGGGGGCACCCTCATGAGCACCTCGTGTCTCCCCTGACGTGGGGTCCAAGTTCATCAGGTGTGTTTCCTTCCAAAAATAACTTCTCCAGTTGATTTCGTTCCGTTTCGACTCCGTCTGATATTCCTTTTCTTCGAAACACTGAAATAGGCATAAAACAGCAAATCTGGCCTGGGCCTCCGGTTAATAGGTTAGTCCCAAAAATAATATAAAAGTGGATAATAAAGCCCAATATTGCCCAAAACAGTAGATAATATAGCATGGAGCAATCAAAAATTATAGATACGTTGGAGACGTATCAAGCATCCCCAAGCTTAATTCCTGCTCATCCTCGAGTAGGTAAATGATAAAAAAGATAACTTTTGATGTGGAATGCTAGTTGGCATAATTCTAATGTAATTCTTCTTAGTTGTGGCATGAATATTCAGATCCATAAGATTCAAGACAAAAGTTTATATTGACATAGAAACAATAATACTTCAAGCATACTAACAAAGCAATTATGTATTCTCAAAATAACATGGCCAAAGAAAGTTATCCCTACAAAATCATATAGTCTGGCTATGCTCCTTCTTCAACACAGAAAGTATTGAAATCATGCACAACCCCGATGACAAGCCAAGCAATTGTTTCATACTTTTGATGTTCTCAACCTTTTTCAATCTTCACGCAATACATGAGCGTGAGCCATGGACATAGCACTATAGGTGGAATAGAATGGTGGTTGTGGAGAAGACAAAAAGGAGAAGATAGTCTCACATCAGCCAGGCCAACCTCCCACGCCGGCCCAACCTCCCTGGCCCACTCCCTCCTAAAACCTAACCCTCTGGCTGATCCTCTCTCCCCTCCTCCTCGTTTTCCTAGCGCCGCCGCAAGAGAGGAGCAGTGCCCCACGCGCTCGCCCCGATCCCATCTCTCCCTTTGTTCTCCTCCCGTGAACGCCGCCACCCACACGCACCAGGCATGGTCGCGCTCGGTCCCCCTCGTCCTCCTTCCGAAGGAGCCCTCACAGTCGCGCCTGGCCTTCTCCTCTAGCACGCGCCTTCGCCTCCCGGCGCTCCAGCCCTGCCGCAAACCCCTCCACCGCATTGCGAGACTTCCGCTACCTATTCGCCTGCTTCCCCGGCACCCGCGTCCGACCTCTCCGGTCGCCTCCTCCGCGCCTCCAGCATGCCATGGCCTCTTCTACCTCAGCGCCACCCATGGCTGCCTCGCTGGCAAGCCCCGCCGCCGCTCCGGCCGGCGAATCCAGGCCGCCGAGCTCGCCTTGCCTCGCCTCCTGCATCCCGCGTGCCCCGCTGGGCGCGGGGATTCCCATGTCCAGCGCCCCTTGCTCGCTCCGCCACGGCCTCCTCGACGTGGTTGAGCCCGACCACGACCCTCTCCACATGCCACCTAGGTCTCGCCTCCTTCCTGTGGCATCGCGCGCCTGAAGCCCAGGACCTCCTCCGCTTGCTATTGCCATTGCTGTCAAGTCAGATGACTACCGAACAAAGATTACCACCAAGTTCCATCATTGAAGATTTTGTCAAGTTCCCCTAGTTTCGGCAAACACCACCCCGCAAGCACTAAGTACCACGACGGTCCTTGAAGAGTTCATATTCGACAAGTCCTATGGTGCACTTGTACAACTACTTTGTCGAGACCGAGACCGGCAAGACCGATGACGCGGAAATGCCAAGTACCACTCATGTCGGCAAGACCCGCAAGTCGGACCCCGAACGATCGATGTCTCGTGGACCGTGTACAACTACCGTCGCCTCGAAGACGTTGGAGTCATCAAGTACCTCTCCGAACGAACGTGAACGACTACCGTCGCAAGAACGGGACCGGAAAGTCCGAAGACCACAAGTACCACGACAGCGATGACATGAACGTCTACGGAAATTCGTGCAATGATAAAAATGTACCACTACCGCTGCCGAGATCGCGAGAACCTCTACCGTCGACCCTAGAGCGTGCGAGAACGACTACTTCCACTACCGCCATCGCGAGAACGTCTACTTCCTCTACCTTGCACCGAACGAGAACTGTCCCGCTTGCACGCTTCGAAGGTATAACCTCGAGACGACGTCCGTGAATGAATGCTTGCGAGGTTTGAGATGCTCGTGTTTGCACCGTGTCCAAATTGTCACTCGTTTCCTTGTCGCCAACTCGTGGGACACCCGGAATCCGGGAGTGCCCCACCATCTTTTGCATGCATCCGCACACTTCTCCTTTGCTTCAGTATCTCAATCGAGTTACCAGAACCGGAACACTGCCGTGGCATCGTTTTTGTTATCGTTGCCATGGCACCCCTTTCGTTTCCGCCATGATGACAAATGCTTCATATAATGCTCTTGTCAACATTTTCATAAAACTTGCATAAACTTGCACATGTCATTCTCATCTTGATAATAACATTTAAATGATTAAAATTGTTGTTTGCTTTAAATTACTAATGCATATGGGGATTTACCGGGTTTGTTGTTTGTTATATCCGGCCCCATTTAAATTGTTTAGATGGTATAGTTTTGTTATGCTTCACCTCTTGCCATGTTAACCAACCTTTAATATTGTTGAGTACCTAACCGGGAGTGAACTAAATAATTGATGTGGTGTTCCGTCCATATGCAACTGGTTGCATATTGAGCTCCACTTAACTTGTAGTTTTGTTTGTGCCCTTTGCCATGCCATGCCTCATTAAACCGGACATGCATCATACTTGGTTGTGCATCATGTCATGCTTATGTGGTTGTTGTTTACTATGTTGTTTGCTTCTTTCCGGGTTGCTTCTCGCGTTAGCTTCGGTTTCGTTCCGGAGTTGTGAGGATTCGTTCGACTACGTCCGTTTGTCTTCTTCATGGACTCGTTCTTCTTCCTTGCAGGATCTTAGGCACGATGACCATACCCTCGAAATCACTTCTACCTTTGCTTGCTAGTTGCACGCTCTTTTGCTATGCCTATGCTGCGATACCTACCACTTGCTTATCATGCCTCCCATGTTGTTGAGCCAAGCCTCTAACCCACCTTGTCCTAGCAAACCGTTGTGTGGATATGTTACCGCTTTTCTCAGCCCCTCTTATAGCGTTGTTAGTTGCAGGTGAAGATTGGAGTATGTTCCTTGTTGGAACATGGATATTTGGTTGGGATATCACAATATCTCTTATTTAATTAATGCATCTATATACTTGGTAAAGGGTGGAAGGCTCGGCCTTATGCCTGGTGTTTTGTTCCACTCTTGTCATCCTAGTTTCCATCATATCGGTGTTATGTTCCCGGATTTTGCGTTCCTTACGTGGTTGGGTTATAATGGGAACCCCTTGACAGTTCACCTTGAATAAAACTCCTCCAGCAATGCCCAACATTGGTTTTACCATTTGCCACCTAGCCTTTTCTTTTCCCTTGGGAGTCGCGCTCCTGAGGGTCATCATTATTTTACCCCCCCCCCCCCCCCGGGCAAGTGCTCCTTTGAGTGTTGGTCCAAACTAGAGCCCTGTGCAGCGCCCCCTCGGGGAAACTCGAGGTTTGGTTTTAGTTGTATGGAGAGCTCATCTGAGTGTGCCCTGAGAACGAGATATGTGCAGCTCCTATCGGGATTTGTCGGCACATTCGAGCGGTGTTGCTGGACTTGTCTTACCTGTCGAAATGTCTTGTAACCGGGATTCTGAGCCTGATCGGGTCTTCCCGCTAAAAGGAATATCTTTCGTTGACCGTGAGAGCTTGTGATGGGCTAAGTCGGGACACCCCTGCAGGGATATGATCTTTCAAAAGCCGTGCCCGCGGTTATGGGCAGATGTGAATTTGTTAATGTCCGGTTGTAGAAAACCTAAAGTTGACCTTTATTTAAAATACATCAACCGCGTGTGTAACCGTGATGGTCTCTTCTCGGCGGAGTCTGGGAAGTGAACACGGTGTTGGAGTTATGCTTGACGTAGGTTGTTCTAGGATCACTTCTTGATCATAGATTTCTCGCACGTGCTTTGCCTTCTCTTCTCGCTCTCATTTGCGTATGTTAGCCACCATATATGCTAGTCGCTTGCTGCAGCTCCACATCATACCTTTATCTTACCCATAAGCTTAAATAGTCTTGATCGCGAGAGTGTGAGATTGCTGAGTCCCCGTGACTCACAGATACTTCCAAAACCAGCTTGCAGGTGTCGTTGAACCATGCAGATGGCGCAACCAAGCTCAAGGAGGAGCTCGATGAAGGCCTTGTCCTTTGTCTTGTTTTGTTTCTAGTTGATCGGTAGTGGAGCCCAGTTGGGGTCAATCGGGGATCTGTGTAGCATTTGGGGTAGTCTTCTTTTATTTTGGTTCCGTAGTCGAACCTTGTATATATTTGGTTGATGTAATGCTTTATTCATGTAATTGTGTGAAGTGGCGATTGTAAGCCAACTATGTAACTCTTTCCCTTATGTATTACATGGGTTGTGTGAAGATTACCTCACTTGCGACATTGCTTTCAATGCGGTTATGCCTCTAAGTCGTGCTTTGACACGTGGGAGATATAGCCGCATCGAGGGCGTTACAAGTTGGTAATCAGAGCCTTCCCCGACTTTAGGAGCCCCCTGCTTGATCGAATCATTGGCGTTATTGAGTCTAGAAATGTTTTGAGTCATTTAGGATTATATATATCGGAGAGTTAGGAATTCTTTTTACTCCTCAGTCCCTTCATCACTCTGGTGAGGCATCCTGACTTAGAGTTTTGACTCTTCTCTTCTCAAATTTCACTAAAAAAAATTAGGATCACGCGGGTATCTTGGAATCGTTCCGATGGTTTTGTGACGAGAACATTGTTCTTGGTGCCTCCTGTCATTTAGGGGTTGTGGTAGTGTCCCGGGAGTTGTGCTCCGAGGTGTTGTCGTCACAATTTCATCGTTGCAGTTCTAGAATACCTGAGATTAGTTTCGCCGACATCGAAAATCTCTTTTATACAGTTGTTGGTGAGATAACCTCGACGCCACCCAGTACTGGGGCGGGAGTTTGGGAGTATTGCCATAACTCGTATAATGGATGCTTTTCAAAGGTTGAGGTAAACGATTTCCAAAGGTTTCTTGGTTATGTGTTGAAGGGTGGATACAGCTGGATGTAGGATTTGCTAGATTTGGGTGAGATATTATGTTTCCCCTGTATCCCCAACACCTGATTGCATAACTGGAAGATTTCGGGAGTTTATAAGTGGGAATTCAAGTAGCTCTTAGGATATCTTTCCGGTAGATGTATGATATGAAATCGGGGTTCGACTTCTAGTGGTCCGCCTATTCACGGTTGGTTTTACAGTGGTCTCGTTGTGTCTTAAAGAGTCCTTGGCTATGCCGACTCGGGGACGCTTCGTATGTCATGTGCACTGCCTTGTACATGATGGTGATGTACGATCGAGCCCGTGTAGGCCCCACCACAAAAACTTCGGAAGAAATCTCTATCATATGTTTGTTCCGGCTTATTCTGCAAGCCAATCCTTTGTTTTGTTTTGAGTTGTGGTATTCGAGTTGCTTCAATGTCAAATGTTGATTCCATACCTTCCCTAAGCGGTGTTCTCACATTTCTATGTGAATACTAATCCTTCATGATAATCGAGATTGTCATGTCAATCCTTTTCAACCGACGTGTTTCTTTTCAAGTGGATCTGATCATTCCACATCGGCAAGATTCAATCTAAGATCTCAATGTTGGTTGTTTCATCCATCCCAAGTTGCCTTTGTTTTCCCACCCTCCCACCCTTGTTTCTTCAAGGACTCAGATTTCTTAATCAAGTATCCTTTTATTCATGTGAAGTCTCGCCATTCTTTTCCTTCATGTTCTTACCTGGATGGTTCTCATGAAGATGCTCTACTAGTTCAATATTCTCCATTCTTTTCTTCTCTGGTGGATTCAATTCAAGCTTTGTCGGTCATATCTGTCCTCGCTTCAAATGTTTTCTCATGCCGGTGCACCTCATAATCTTCCACTTCTTTCTATTTAATTGTTCTGGAGTGTTGAAGATATCTCAAAAGATTTGTGTCTCCATTATCAATCCGTCCAAGATATCTCGAGGTGTTATCTCATTCAAGCCGTTTAATTCAACCGGTGCTATCTCCTTTGCAAGTAATCGTTCAACGGTGTATCTTTTCAGTGGGCCCTAACCCACAGGTCTTTTCCCAGGATCTTACCTGACTCTTCTTATTTTCCCGGAGCTGTCCTCAAATCTCATTTCGAAGTTTGACGTAAGAATGAATTATCATCAGCCAGTTCGTTTCTCCAAGATCGGTTAAATTCTTTTCATCATTGGCTCTACCTTTCCAATTGCCATTCCGGAGTGCCTCAAAAATTCTCAGTGGTGGTTCTCGTCATCATTCTCAAACATTTGAAGACCGAAGAAGAATTTTCCTCCATATCTTGCTCCATTCTCTTCAAGATTCGTGATTCTAGCTTGTTGCCATCCTCTCATAATTGTTTTTTAGTCGTGATAATTCTTTTCATCCTTCTGGAGCATTTCAGGAGTACTTTAGCTTGTTTCTCCGGAGCCCATCATCTCAGAATTATTCATTCTCAGTGTGTAACTATCGTTCTCCAAATCTTACCGGTGCATCATTCAAATATTCTCTAATCGGTCCGTGATCTATTCGTTTCACTTGTATCTAAATTCTCTCAAACATCTTCGTTCTTTTGCTAATTCTTCCCGGTGCTTAGATATCTTTCTTTTGATCGTTCCCAATTCTTACGGTGGTTTGCTCAAGATTCTCTTCCATGGTGATCATATCAATTCATTCGTTGTTTCAATCCTACCGGTGTTTCATTGAAGACCTTATCAAGTTATCGATATCTCTCTTAATCCTTTTGAACGAGAATAAGTAGTATGCCAAATCCGTTTGCTCGTCATCAATTTAAATTGATGAAGGATAAGCATAATGTAATTCTTATTCTTGTTTCATCCAAGCAATTAATTCCCTATTCCGGAGGCTCATCAAATTCCTGATTTCAATTGTTTTCATCTTCTATTTTTCATGGAGTTCCAACCTTTTTCAATTATTTCACCATGGAGATTCATCTAAATCGGTACAAGGTTTCACTTTGTGTTTTCAACTTCTCTTTCTTCTCGTTATCCTTTTTGTTACCGGAGTTCTTCATGAAGGTTCTACATGATGGTTTCATCAAGGATTTAATTCATTCTCGAAGTGTTCATCAAGATTCTTTTCAGAGGAGCTCAAGCATTCTTCATCTTGCTATCTGGAGTGCAATTCTTTTTTCCGAATCATTGGAGGTGGTATTATGTCATTCTTGATAATTTGAGTTCATGTTTCATGATTCACATGTTGTTAAGAATGAGGTATTTTAAATCCATCAATCTCTTCTTTGGAGTTATATTGGGTTATATTTCACCTAAAGCCTTCCCTAAGGATTGTTGCTATCTATGGTGCTTATAAATAACCCAAGTTCTTCATTTATCCTCCCGGGGATATAAGTTTCTCGTCTTCTTGTTGATATCAATCCAATGTATTGTTTCCGTTAGTGGCAGAATTTCACCTCATAGTTTTGGGGTGTTTTCCATAAGCCCACTACAAGTTTATTCTTTTCTTTGTTGGTTTTCCAGCAATTCCGTTCGACCCTTCTCCTAAAGATGCTTTTCAAGCTCATTCGAGGTAGAAGATGTTGTTTTCTTCTCCGTTCTTTTGTTCCGATGATCCATCTTCTATTATTTTGTTCCGGAGGCATTGTGTTGTTACTCTTTTTAGTCATCATCTCGTATTGTGAAGATCATGATCTTTTCACGCTTATCCTTGTAACCGGAGTGTTGTGCCCTCTACTCAAGTCCTTTTCATCCTATCAAGTTTTTGCCTCCCTTCTCAACCGGAGTGCTACCCGAATTGGTTCTTTCTTATTCCTCTTTCATAATGGAGTGCTTTCAACTTTGTTCATCTCCGTTGTATTCTTTCTTTCAGTTTGTTCAACTTTTCAAGGTTCCTTGGTTTCACTCGTTTGTCAAAGAAGCAACTTAGTTTTACCTCTTCTCTTCCTCTTACTTTTCCCTCCGGTGCCATCCTAGATCTCAGGACGAGATCCTCTCGTAGTGGTGGAGTGTTGTGATGCCCCAAGACCGGAGCTTCAGATGCCTTCCAGGGTTTCCGGGTTTCATTGTGTGTTTTGTTTGGTTTGTTGCATTCATCATTGCATCATGTGCATTGCGTCATGTCATCATGCCATCATCTCATAAATCTTTTGCAACTCAAATAAATAAACCGTATGGATTTTCAGTCCATTTAAACCGAGGGAATTCACATGGTGATTCTCTTTATAACATATCCTCTCGATATTTAGAGAGCTATAGTAAATATTCCAATTATTTGGATTTACCGCAAGCACACTTGCAAAATATCCCAATGCCTTTGTTATCTTAAGTCTTGGACTCCAACCTTGTCATATTTTCGTTCATCTTATTCCGGTGCTCCACCAAAAACCTCAACATTTTTGGACCCCCCCCTATCACCTACTTCATATGCAAAACCATTTGAATTAAATTCAAATGAGTTCGATTCAAACTTCACCCACGTGTTCATTTCCATTTTTCTTGGATCAGGCTCATTTTTGCGAGTCTGAGAAAATTTACTTCCTACCCAAACTCCACTGTTATCCCTCTCGACATTTCTTCCAAGTTTGGGTTTTCTTTGAAATCGTTAAAGAGAGAGAGAGAGAGAGAGAGAGAGAGAGAGAGAGAGTTTGAGGCAGAGGAGAGCCTGCCCAACTTGGGCCTCCTACCTCCCCACACTAGGCCCAGCCAGGGCCGGTAGCGCAGCCAGGCCAACTTCCCACGCCAGCCCAACCTCCTTGGCCCACTCCCTCCTAAAACCTAACCCTCTGGTCGATCCTCTCTCCCCTCCTCCTCATTTTCCTAGCGCCGCCGCAAGAGAGGAGCAGTGCCCCACATGCTCGCCCCGATCCCATCTCTCCCTTCGTTCTCCTCCCGTGATAGCCGCCACCCACACGCACCAGACACGGTCCCGCTCGGTCCCCCTCGTCCTCCTTCCGAAGGAGCCCTCACAGCCGCGCCTGGCCTTCTCCTCCAGTGCGCGCCTTCGCCTCCCAGCGCTCCAGCCCCGCCGCAAGCCCCTGCACCGCGTCGCGAGACTGCCGCTACCTGTTCGCCTGCTTCCCCAGCACCCGCGTCCGACCTCTCCAGTCGCCTCCTCTGCGCCTCCAGCGTGCCATGGCCTCTTCTACCTCAGCGCCGCCCATGGCTGCCTCACTGGAAAGCCCCGCCACCGCTCCGACCGGCGAATCCAGGCCGCCGAGCTCGCCTTGCCTCGCCTCCTGCATCCCGCGTGCCCCGCTGGGCGTGGGGGTTCCCATGTCCAGCGCCCCCTGCTCGCTCTGCCACGGCCTCCTCGACGTGGTTGAGCCCGACCACGACCCTCTCCACATGCCACCTAGGTCTTGCCTCGTCCCTGTGGCATCACGCGCCCGAAGCCTGATGTCTACTACACGACCTTCTTCTTGTAGACGTTGTTGGGCCTGCAAGTGCACAGTTTGTAGGACAGTAGCAAATTTCCATCAAGTGGATGACCTAAGGTTTATCAATCCGTAGGAGGCATAGGATGAAGATGGTCTCTCTCAAGCAACCCTGCAACCAAATAACAAAGAGTCTCTTGTGTCCCTAACACACCCAATACAATGGTAAATTGTATAGGTGCACTAGTTCGGCGAAGAGATGGTGATACAAGTGCAATATGGATAGTAGATAATAGTTTTTGTCATCTGAAATAATAAAAACAGCAAGGTAGCAAGTGATAAAAGTGAGCGTAAACGGTATTGCAATGATGGTAAACAAGGCCTAGGGTTCATACTTTCGCTAGTGTAAGTTCCCTCAACAATACTAACATAATTGGATCACATAACTATCCCTCAACATGCAACAAAGAGTCACTCCAAAGTCACTAATAGAGGAGAACGAACGAATAGATTATGGTAGGGTACGAAGCCACCTCAAAGTTATTCTTTCCAATCAATCCGTTGGGCTATTCCTATAAGTGTCACAAACAGCCCTAGAGTTCGTACTAGAATAACACCTTAAGATACAAATCAACCAAAACCCTAATGTCACCTAGATACTCCAATGTCACCTCAAGTATCCGTGGGTATGATTATACGATATGCATCACACAATCTCAGATTCATCTATTCAACCAACACAAAGGACCTCAAAGAGTGCCCCAAAGTTTCTACTGGAGAATCATGACGAAAACGTGTGCCAACCCCTATGCATAGGTTCATGAACCCGCAAGTTGGTCACCTTAACATACATCAAGTGGCACGCGGTATCCCATTGTCACCACAGATATCCACGGCAAGACATACATCAAGTGTTCTCAAATCTTTAAAGACTCAATCCGATAAGATTACTTCAAAGGGGAAACTCGATCCATTACAAGAGAGAAGAGGAGGGAAGAAACATCATAGGATCCAAATATAATAGCAAAGCTCGCGATACATCAAGATCGTATCATCTCAAGAACACGAGAGAGAGAGAGAGAGAGATCAAACACATAGCTAATGGTGCATACCCTCAGCTCCGAGGGGGAACTACTCCCTCCTCGTCATGGAGAGCACCGGGATGATGAAGATGGCCACAGAGAAGGATTGCCCCCTCCGGCAGGGTGCTGGAACGGGTCTAGATTGGTTTTCAGTGGCTACGGAGGCTTCTAGCGACGGAACTCCCGATCTATCTTGCGTTCTGGAAGTTTTAGGTCACGTGGGTATATATGGGTGCAGGGAGGACGTTGGAGGAGCCACGGGGGTCCCACGAGACAGGGGGCGCGCCCTAGGGGGGGCCACCCTCGTGAGCACCTCGTGTCTCCCCTGACGTGGGTCCAAGTTCATCAGGTGTGTTTCCTTCCAAAAATAACTTCTCCAGTTGATTTCATTCTGTTTCGACTCCGTCTGATATTCCTTTTCTTCGAAACACTGAAATAGGCATAAAACAGCAAATCTGGGCTGGGCCTCCGGTTAATAGGTTAGTCCCAAAAATAATATAAAAGTGGATAATAAAGCCCAATATTGCCCAAAACAGTAGATAATATAGCATGGAGCAATCAAAAATTATAGATACGTTGGAGACGTATCAAGCATCCCCAAGCTTAATTCCTGCTCGTCCTCGAGTAGGTAAATGATAAAAAAGATAATTTTTGATGTGGAATGCTAGTTGGCATAATTCCAATGTAATTCTTCTTAGTTGTGGCATGAATATTCAGATCCATAAGATTCAAGACAAAAGTTTATATTGACATGGAAACAATAATACTTCAAGCATACTAACAAAGCAATTATGTCTTCTCAAAATAACATGGCCAAAGAAAGTTATCCCTAAAAAATCATATAGTCTGGCTATGCTCTATCTTCACCACACAAAGTATTTAAATCATGCACAACCCCGATGACAAGCCAAGCAATTGTTTCATACTTTTGATGTTCTCAAACTTTTTCAATCTTCACGCAATACATGAGCGTGAGCCATGGACATAGCACTATAGGTGGAATAGAATGGTGGTTGTGGAGAAGACAAAAAGGAGAAGATAGTCTCACATCAACTAGGCGTATCAACGGGCTATGGAGATGCACATCAATAGATATCAATGTGAGTGAGTAGGGATTACCATGCAACGGATGCACTAGAGCTATAAATGTATGAAAGCTCAACAAAAGAAACTAGTGGGTGTGCATCCAACTTGCTTGCTCACGAAGACCTAGGGCAATTTGAGGAAGCCCATCATTGGAATATACAAGCCAAGTTCTATAATGTAAAATTCCCACTAGTATATGAAAGTGACAACATATGAGACTCTCTATATGAAGAACGTGGTGCTACTTTGAAGCACAATATATGAGACTTGCTATATCATGGTGCTACTTTGAAGCATAAGTGTGGAAAAAGGATAGTAGCATTGCCCCTTTTTATTTTTATTTTTTATTTGGCCTTTCCCTTTTTTGGCCTTTCTTTTTTTTTCTTTTTTTGGGACAATGCTCTATTGAATGGTGATCATCACACTTCTATTTATTTACAACTCAAGAATTACAACTCGATACTAGAACAAAGATGACTCTATATGAATGCCTCCGGCGGTGTACCGGGATATGCAATGAATCAAGAGTGACATGTATGAAAGAATTATGAATGGTGGCTTTGCCAGAAATACAATGTCAACTACATGATCATGCAAAGCAATATGACAATGATGAAGCGTGTCATAATAAACGGAATGGTGGAAAGTTGCATGGCATAATCTCGGAATGGCTATGGAAATGCTATAATAGGTAGGTATGGTGTCTGTTTTGAGGAAGGTATATGATGGGTTTATGGTACCGGCGAAAGTTGTGCGGTACTAGAGAGGCTAGCAAAGGTGGAAGGGTAAGAGTGCGTATAATCCATGGACTCAACATTAGTCATAAAGAACTCACATACTTATTGCAAAAATCTATTAGTTATCGAAACAAAGTACTACGCGCATGCTCCTAGGGGGATAGATTGGTAGGAAAAGACCATCGCTCGTCCCCGACTGCCACTCATAAGGAAGACAATCAATAAACACCTCATGCTCCGACTTTGTTACATAACGGTTCACCATACGTGCATGCTACGGGAATCACAAACTTCAACACAAGTATCTCTCAAATTCACAACTACTCAACTAGCATGACTTTGATATTATTACCTCTATATCTCAAAACAATCATCAAGCATCAAACTTCTCATAGTATTCAACACACTCATAAGAGAATTTTATTATTCTTGAATACCTAGCATATTAGGATTTTAAGAAAATTACCATGCTATTCAAGACTCTCAAAATAATATAAGTTAAGCATGAGATTTCATCTATTTCTTCAAAATAAAACTACCACCATGCTCTAAAAGATATAAGTGAAGCACTAGAGCAAATGACAAACTACTCCGAAAGATATAAGTGAAGATCAATGAGTAGTCGAATAATTACGCAACTATGTGAAGACTCTCTAACATTTAATAATTTCAGATCTTGGTATTTTATTCAAACAGCAATCAAAGCAAAATAAAATGACATCTAAGAATAGCAAACATCATGTGAAGAAGCAAAAACTTAGGATCAACCGATACTAACCGATAGTTGTTGAAGAAGAAAGGTGGGATGCCAACCGGGGCATCCCCAAGCTTAGATGCTTGAGACTTCTTGAAATATTATCTTGGGGTGCCTTGGGCATCCCCAAGTTTGAGCTTTTGTGTCTCCTTAATTCCTCTCATATCACGGTCTCCCTAAATCTCAAAAGCTTCATCCATACAAAACTCAACAAGGACTCGTGAGATAAGTTAGTATAAACCATTGCAAAAACCTTATCATACTATACTGTAGAAAATCACTAAAATTATTATTCAACATTTCATACTAAATGCCTCTGCGTATTTAATAGTCATATCCTCAAATAGAATCATTAAAGAAGCAAACATATGCAAACAATGCAAACATAACAGCAATCTGCCTAAACAGGATAGTCTGTAAAGAATGCTGCAATATCCATACTTCCCTAGCTCCAAAAATTATTAAAGAAAATTCCCACTGTAGTAAATTTATCATAGCTTAATATGCAAAAGCTTTCAACATTTTATCACATTCTGACTTTTCTAGGGAATTATTGCAACAGCAGTAAACTTTCTGTTTTCAAACAGCAACATGTATACTTGCAACATAGGCATAGTAAGGGCTATCAATGCCACTTTTATTGAAATAAAAGATGCAAAACATTGTTATAAATAACAGCAAGTAAATACTAACAAAATAAATTGACGCTCCAAGCAAAACACATATCATGTGGTAAATAAAAAAATAGCTCCAAGTAAAGTTACTGATGAACGAAGACGAAAGAGGGGATGCCTTCCGGGGCATCCCCAAGCTTAGGCTCTTGGTTGTCCTTGAATATTACCTTGGGGTGCCTTGGTCATTCCCAAGCTTAGGCTCTTGCCACTCCTTATTCCATAGTCCATCGAATCTTTACCCAAAACTTGAAAACTTCACAACACAAAACTTAACAGAAAACTCATAAGCTCCGTTAGTATAAGAAAATAAATCACCATTTCAAGGTACTGTAATGAACTCATTATTTATTTATATTGGTGTTAAACCTACTGTATTACAACTTCTCTATGGTTTATAAACTATTTTACTAGCCATAGATTCATCAAAATAAGTAAACAACACATGAAAAACAGAATCTGTCAAAAACAGAACAGTCTGTAGTAATCTGGATCAAACGTATACTTCTGGAACTCATAAAATTCTCAAATAAATTGCTGGACCTGAGGAATTTATATATTAATCATCTGCAAAGATGATTAACTAAATATCACTCTCCAAATAAAAATGGAAGCAATTCTCGTGAGCGCTAAAGTTTCTGTTTTTGACAGCATGATCAACAAGACTTTCCCAAAGTCTTCCCAAAGGTTCTACTTGGCACAAACACTAATTAAAAGCATAAAACCACATCTAAGCAGAGGCTAGATGAATTATTTATTACTAAACAGGAGTAAAAGGCAAGTAACAAAAGTAAAGTTGGGTTGCCTCCCAATAAGCGCTATCGTTTAATGCCCCTAGCTAGGCATGATGATTTCAATGATGCTCACATAAAGGATAAGAATTGTAACATAAAGAGAGCATCATGAAGAATATGACTAGCACATTTAAGTCTAACATACTTCCTATGCATAGAGATTTTGTGAGCAAACAACTTATGGGAACAATAATCAACTTGCATAGGAAGGTAAAACAAGCATAACTTCAAAACTTTAAGCACATAGAGAGGAAACTTGATATTATTACAATTACTACATGCATATGTTACTCCCTCATAATAATTTTCAGTAGCATCATGAATTAATTCAACAATATAACCAGCACCTAAAGCATTATTTTCATGATCTACAAGCATAGAAATTTTATTACTCTCCACACAAGCAAAATTCTTCTCATGAATAATGGGAGTATCATAGGAAACTCGAATACTATAAATTGTTTCCATATTAAAAGAGTAAGGTTCAGAGAAGGGGTAATCATAATCATGACAAGTTTTATAAATATAATCACTACTTTTTATAGCATAAGTATCATCACAATAATCATCATAAGTAGGGGGCATGCTATCATCATTATAAACTTGCATATCAAAACTTGGGAGACTAAAAATATCATCTTCATTAATCATAGCTTCCCCAAGCTTGGGACAAACATTAATTGCAGCAAATATATTCTCAAATATGCCATCCTCATCAAACATAGCTTCCCCAAGCTTGGGCCTTTTCATATCATAAGCATAATCACTCTCATCATTAATAGTATAGATAGCACCGATAGTATATATAGCAATTATTATATTCTTCCAAGCAAGTGCCAAAAAGATTTTCAAGATCATAAGAAGTATCATTATCTTCCACAATTATATTTTCATGAGGCACAATAGTAATAGGAGCAGCATTATTTGGGAGAGATATCTTTTTACCTCTCTTCCTTTTTCTTTTCTTCTTCTTCACCACATCATGTGTGGGTTCAATCCTCTTTTCGGAGCTCCTTATTAATGAGATTTGTTGAATAGAGGGCTCCTCTTCGTTACCTGATTCATCATAAGAAATAATAGGAGAATATTGGGAAGTCTCTTCCCTTTCGTTAGCATTCTCTTCATCTTTTATTTGTTTTCTTTTCTTTATGTAATTGGCAATATAAGGATTTTCAATGCAATTCACCGCACAATACATATAAATATTCTCTAGATCAAAACGAAGAACTTTATCAAGGGCAAATTTTGGAATATCCTCAGTTATACATTTCATTTCTTCATAACCCAAAAGAAGGCTAAGCTCTTTGTGATGCTCAAGGGTAATCAAATTATCACAATATTTGGACACGACTTGATCATGAAACAAATAGCATTGGAGCTTTAAATGACCATGTTCATTGCAAAGTTCACAAGGGGCACAGAAAATATTGAATCTTCAGCACATTCATCTAGCTCTTCTTGCAACAATTTGGTTTCTAAGTACTTATGCCTCTTGCAATATCTATCTTCCCTATTTGGTGTGTACTTGCAAACCCAGTCTACTCCACAAAAATTGACATGTTTATAGGAGGCATTTTCATCATAACTAGTGCAATCATCATTAGCATCATGGATATTCAAAGAATTCGTACTAACAACATTGCAATCATGCTCATCATTCAAATATTTAGTGCCAAACATTTTATAGATTTCTTCTTCTAGCACTTGAGCACAATTATCCTTTCCATCATACTCACGAAAGATATTAAAAAGGTGAAGCGTATGAGACAAACTCAATTCCATTTTTTTATAGTTTTCTTTTATAAACTAAACTAGTGATAAAACAATAAACTAAAAGACTCGATTGCAAGATCTAAAGATATACCTTCAAGCACTCACCTCCCCGGCAACGGCGCCAGAAAAGAGCTTGATGTCTACTACACAACCTTCTTCTTGTAGACGTTGTTGGGCCTGCAAGTGCACAGGTTTGTAGGATAGTAGCAAATTTCCCTCAAGTGGATGACCTAAGGTTTATCAATCCGTAGGAGGCGTAGGATGAAGATGGTCTCTCTCAAGCAACCCTGCAACCAAATAACAAAGAGTCTCTTGTGTCCCCAACACACCCAATACAATGGTAAATTGTATAGGTGCACTAGTTCGGCGAAGAGATGGTGATACAAGTGCAATATGGATAGTAGATAATAGTTTTTTTAATCTGAAATAATAAAAACAGCAAGGTAGCAAGTGATAAAAGTGAGCATAAATGGTATTGCAATGATGGTAAACAAGGCCTAGGGTTCATACTTTCGCTAGTGTAAGTTCCCTCAGTAATACTAACATAATTGGATCACATAACTATCCCTCAACATGTAACAAAGAGTCACTCCAAAGTCACTAATAGCGGAGAACGAACGAAGAGATTATGGTAGGGTACGAAACCACCTCAAAGTTATTCTTTCCAATCAATCCGTTGGGCTATTCCTATAAGTGTCACAAACAGCCCTAGAGTTTGTACTAGAATAACACCTTAAGATACAAATCAACCAAAACCCTAATGTCACCTAGATACTCCAATGTCACCTCAAGTATCCGTGGGTATGATTATGCGATATGCATCACACAATCTCAGATTCATCGATTCAACCAACACAAAGGACCTCAAAGAGTGCCCCAAAGTTTCTACCGGAGAATCACGAAGAAAACGTGTGCCAACCCCTATGCATAGGTTCATGAACCCACAAGTTGGTCACCTTAACATACATCAAGTGGCACGCGATATCCCATTGTCACCATAGATATCCACGGCAAGACATACATCAAGTGTTCTCAAATCTTTAAAGACTCAATCCGATAAGATTACTTAAAAGGGGAAACTCGATCCATTACAAGAGAGAAGAGGGGGGGAGAAACATCATAGGATCCAAATATAATAGCAAAGCTTGCGATACATCAAGATCGTATCATCTCAAGAACACGAGAGAGAGAGAGAGAGAGAGATCAAACACATAGCTACTGGTACATGCCCTCAGCCCCGAGGGGGAACTACTCCCTCCTCGTCATGGAGAGCACCGGGATGATGAAGATGGCCACCGGAGAAGGATTGCCCCCTCCGGCAGGGTGCCGGAATGGGTCTAGATTGGTTTTCAGTGGCTACGGAGGCTTCTGGCGGCGGAACTCCCGATCTATCTTGCGTTCTGGAAGTTTTAGGTCACGTGGGTATATATGGGTGCAGGGAGGACGTCGGAGGAGCCACGGGGGTCCCACGAGATAGGGGGCGCGGCCTAGGGGGGCGCCCCCCACCCTCGTGAGCACCTCGTGTCTCCCCTGACGTGGGGTCCAAGTTCATCAGGTGTGTTTCCTTCCAAAAATAACTTCTCCAGTTGATTTCGTTCCGTTTCGACTCCGTCTGATATTCCTTTTCTTCGAAACACTGAAATAGGCATAAAACAGCAAATCTGGGTTGGGCCTCCAGTTAATAGGTTAGTCCCAAAAATAGTATAAAAGTGGATAATGAAGCCCAATATTGCCCAAAACAGTAGATAATATAGCATGGAGCAATCAAAAATTATAGATACGTTGGAGACGTATCAAAGCCCAGGACCTCCTCTGCTTGCTGTTGCCATTGCTGTCAAGTCAGACGACTACCGAACAAAGATTACCGCCAAGTTCCATCGTTGAAGATTTTGTCAAGTTCCCCTGGTTTCGGCAAACACCACCCCGCAAGCGCCAAGTACCACGACGGTCCTTGAAGAGTTCAGATTCGACAAGTCCTATGGCGCACTTGTACAAATACTTTGTCGAGACCGAGACCGGCAAGACCGACGACGCGGAAACGCCAAGTACCACTCATGTCGGCAAGACCCACAAGTCGGACCCCGAACGATCGATGTCTCGTGGACCGTGTACAACTACCGTTGCCCCGAAGACGTTGGAGTCATCAAGTACCTCTCCGAACGAACGTGAACGACTACCGTTGCAAGAACGGGACCAGAAAGTCCGAAGACCACAAGTACCACGACACCGATGACATGAACATCTACGGAAATTCATGCAACGATAAACATGTACCACTACCGCCGCCGAGATCGCGAGATCCTCTACCGTCGACCCTAGAGCGTGCGAGAAGGACTACTTCCACTACATCGTCGCGAGAACGTCTACTTCCTCTACCTTGCACCGAACGAGAACTGTCCCGCTTGCACGCTTCGAAGGTATAACCTCTAGACGACGTCCGTGAACGAATGCTTGCGAGGTTTGAGATGCTCGTGTTTGCACCATGTCCAAATTGTCACGCGTTTCCTTGCCGCCAACTCGTGGGACACCCGGAATCCGGGAGTGCCCCACCATCTTTTGCACGCATCCGCACACTTCTCCTTTGCTTCGGTATCTCAATCGAGTTACCGGAATCGGAACACTGCCGTGGCATCGTTTTCGTTATCGTTGTCGTGGCACCCCTTTCGTTTCAGCCACGATGACAAATGCTTCATATAATGCTCTTGTCAACATTTTCATAAAACTTGCATAAACTTGCACATGTCATTCTCATCATGATAATAACATTTAAATGGTTAAAATTGTTGTTTGCTTTAAATTACTAATGCATATGGGGATTTATCGGGTTTGTTGTTTGTTATATCCGGCCCCATTTAAATTGTTTAGATGGTATAGTTTTGTTATGCTTCACCTCTTGCCATGTTAACCAACCTTTAATATTGTTGAGTACCTAACCGGGAGTGAACTAAATAATTGATGTGGTGTTCCGTCCATATGCAACTCGTTGCATATTGAGCTCCACTTAACTTGTAGTTTTGTTTGTGCCCTTTGCCATGCCATGCCTCATTAAACCGGACATGCATCATACTTGGTTGTGCATCATGTCATGCTTATGTGGTGGTTGTTTACTATGTTGTTTGCTTCTTTCCGGGTTGCTTCTCGCGTTAGCTTCGGTTTCGTTCCGGAGTTGTGAGGATTCGTTCGACTATGTCCGTTTGTCTTCTTCATGGACTCGTTCTTCTTCCTTGCGGGATCTTAGGCAAGATGACCATACCCTCGAAATCACTTCTATCTTTGCTTGCTAGTTGCGCGCTCTTTTGCTATGCCTATGCTGCGATACCTACCACTTGCTTATCATGCCTCCCATGTTGTTGAGCCAAGCCTCTAACCCACCTTGTCCTAGCAAACCGTTGTGTGGCTATGTTACCGCTTTGCTCAGCCCCTCTTATAGCGTTGTTAGTTGCAGGTGAAGATTGGAGTATGTTCCTTGTTGGAACATGGATATTTGGTTGGGATATCACAATATCTCTTATTTAATTAATGCATCTATATACTTGGTAAAGGGTGGAAGGCTCGGCCTTATGCTTGGTGTTTTGTTCCACTCTTGCCACCCTAGTTTCCGTCATATCGGTGTTATGTTCCCAGATTTTGCGTTCCTTACGCGGTTGGGTTATAATGGGAACCCCTTGACAGTTCACCTTGAATAAAACTCCTCCAGCAATGCCCAACATTGGTTTTACCATTCGCCACCTAGCCTTTTCTTTTCCCTTGGGAGTCGCGCTCCGGAGGGTCATCATTATTTTACCCCCCCCCCCGGGCCAGTGCTCCTCTGAGTGTTGGTCCAAACTAGAGCCCTGTGCAGCACCCCCTCAGGGAAACTCGAGGTTTGGTTTTAGTTGTATGGAGAGCTCATCTGAGTATGCCCTAGAACGAGATATGTGCAGCTCCTATCGGGATTTGTCGGCACATTCGGGCGGTGTTGCTGGACTTGTTTTACCTGTCGAAATGTCTTGTAACCGGGATTTCGAGCCTGATCGGGTCTTCCCGCTAGAAGGAATATCCTTCGTTGACCGTGAGAGCTTGTGATGGGCTAAGTTGGGACACCCCTGCAGGGATATGATCTTTCGAAAGCCGTGCCCGCGGTTATGGGCAGATGGGAATTTGTTAATGTTCGCTTGTAGAAAACATGAAGTTGACCTTAATTTAAAATACATCAACCGCGTGTGTAACCGTGATGGTCTCTTCTCGGCGGAGTCCGGGAAGTGAACACGGTGTTGGAGTTATGCTTGACGTAGGTTGTTCTAGGATCACTTCTTGATCATAGATTTCTCGCACGTGCTTTGCCTTCTCTTATCGCTCTCATTTGCGTATGTTAGCCACCATATATGCTAGTCGCTTGCTGCAGCTCCACATCATACCTTTATCTTACCCATAAGCTTAAATAGTCTTGATCGCGAGAGTGTGAGATTGCTGAGTCCCCGTGACTCACAGATACTTTCAAAACCAGCTTGCAGGTGTCGTTGAACCGTGCAGATGGCGCAACCAAGCTCAAGGAGGAGCTCGATGAAGACCTTGTCCTTTGTCTTGTTTCGTTTCTAGTTGATCAGTAGTGGAGCCTAGTTGGGGTCGATCGGGGATCTGTGTAGTATTTGGGGTAGTCTTCTTTTATTTTGGTTCCGTAGTCGGACCTTGTATGTATTTGGTTGATGTAATGCTTTATTCATGTAATTGTGTGAAGTGGCGATTGTAAGCCAACTATGTAACTCTTTCCCTTATGGATTACATGGGTTGTGTGAAGATTACCTCACTTGCGACATTGCTTTCAATGCGGTTATGCCTCTAAGTCGTGCTTCGACACGTGGGAGATATAGCCGCATCGAGGGCGTTACAATCATCAACGGGCTCATCCGATGCCTCTTCTTCAGCTTCTTCCCGCATTGTCGGCTCAGCTTCTTCCCGCATTACCAGCTCAGCTTCTTCCCTCATTGTTGTATCATCGTATTCAGGGAACCCATGGCCAGGATAGCTGTCGTCGTCCTCTTCTTCTTCATTGTCTTCCATCATAACCCCTCTTTCTCCATGCTTGGTCCAAACATTATAGTGGGGCATGAAACCGGACTCAAACAGGTGGACGTGAATGGTTCTTGACGTAGAGTAATTGTGACCATTCTTACAACCAGCACATGGACAAGGCATAAAACCATCCGCCCACTTGTTTGCCTCAGCCGCAAGCAGAAAAGTACGCATGCCATTAATGAACTCGGGAGAGCATCGGTCATCGTACATTCATTGCCGGCTCATCTTCAATACACAACACCAAAAACACCAAATTAATACAATACATAAAGTTCATACATAAAGATCATACAACACTTAAATGCAACAAACAAATAACTCTCTAGCTAAAGAATTTAAATGCAACAACAAATGCGATCAAGAACGCAACTAAGGTAACAATTGATCCAACAGCATAATGATACCAAGCCTCACTATGAATGGCATATTTTCTAATCTTTCTAATCTTCAAGCGCATTTTCTCCATCTTAATCTTGTGATCATCGACGACATCGGTAACATGCAACTCCAATTCCATCTTCTCCCCCTCAATTCTTTTCATTTTTTCCTTTAAATCCTCATTTTCTCTTTCAACTAAATTTAACCTCTCGACAATAGGGTCGGTTGGAATTTCCGGTTCAACTACCTCCTACATACAAATATCTATGTCAACTTGATGGGCATAATTTGTCATAAACACGAAATGCAATGAATAGTTTTAAAAGAGAATATACCACATCCGAATCATAACCCGGACGAGGGCCGACGGGGACGGATATCAAAACCATGGCACTATGTATAACAAACAACGTATGGGTAAGATAATTATACGAGTAACTATATATCCAAATCACACAAACATCAATTTTTTATATAAAACTTCATGAACAAGAGGCTCACCACAAGGTGGTGCCGGCGACGGGACGTTGCGAGCGATCGACGGTGGTTACGACGGAGATTTAGAAGGTACTAAGTAAACCACACCTACATATGCAAACTAAGTGTTATTTTTGACCTCAAATTGCATATAAATCAAATACTAGCACATATATATAATTCCTCCCAAATTACTAAACTCAAAAATCAATCACTATATAAAGCATTGCACGAGCTAATCTAGCAATGAGAGATGAAAGGACAAAGTTGCTAACCTTTGTGATCATTTGAATGGATGGGGGCCTTCAAATATTGACAAATTTTGAGCAAAATGTGTGATGAGCTTGAGAGGAAGAGGGAAAAGAACAGAGAGGAGAGGGGAAAGGGGAAGAACAGAGCGAGCTCGGGTGGACGAAGGGTCTATATAGGACGACCTTTAGTACCGGTTCGTGATACGACCCGGTACTAAAGGTGTTGGAGGGGCCCCGGACTGACAACATCCTGCCACCACTCACTTTAGTACCGGTTCGTGGCACGAACCGGTGCTAAAGGTTCGCCACGAACCGGTACTAATGAGAGCGGCCGGCTAGCCGTTGGAACCGGCACTAATGCACACATTAGTGCCGGCTCAAATTCAAACCGGCACTAATGTGCTTCACGTTTGACCCTTTTTCTACTAGTGATAGTTGGCTTCATTTATTAGCTTGTAGACTCATCTTCTTTTCTTTTGGGAAGCGCTATGTTACAGTAACATATTATGTTATTCTAAACACACCTCTCCTCATTAAATACATGCCACATAAGCAAACTTGTCTTGGACTGCGATATGTTACTAGCTAAGTTACTCCCACTATGACCAGCCTTACACGCCTAGATGAAGGGAGTATGCTGTTACTTTTTATATATAGTTGGTCGAAATTTCAAAACTTTGACTTAAGACAAAAATAGAAGTATACTTATTCGCGGGCGAAGGGAGTACATGCAGCCGTGAGAATGGAAGAAAATATTTTGTATGCATGGATGCGTATGGATTGGTATTAATAGGAGGAGAGAGAGATTACGACCTGGTGCAGACGCCGGAGGAGAGCTTCGCTGCGGCGGAAACGGCCGGTCTGGCCGGAACCGGACGACAGCCGAGAGGTGGCGATGAGAAGGATGAGCAGCTGTCTGCCATCCAGTCGCGGACCGACGCAGCCAAGGGCGAGGCCGGCGCGAGCGATGGTGGTTGCGTTTTACTGCTCGGGGAGCCGGAGCTGTGCACAGATCGGAGTCGTGCTTCGACGCGTGTGGAGCTGGGTCGAGCGCCATCAGTCGGGCCTTGTCGCCCGAGGAGCCATGTCGGCATGTTCAACCGGCCGGGGAACCAGGCCGAGCGTTAGCGGCTGCGCGTGTGTGGGCGCTCGGCGACAGCATCGTCGATGAGTACGTGCGATGATGACGGGCGACGATGACGCTTCATCGTCCGGGGGCCGAGCCACCAACCGGAACAAAAGGGAGGCGTCCTTTTGTATGAGTTGGTGTGCATACAGAAAAAGAACAAAGCATAGTTAGATCATTGCAATGTTTGATTGTAAGAGGACAAGTTGAGACGAGCAACTCCCTAATCCGCCGTTGAAGATTGAAGAAAAAACCATTTGCACCATGGTTCGATAAACGCCATGCCCCACAGTGGGCGCCAACTGTCGTGGGAACGATTCCGACAGTAAGAGAGGGATAGGATAAAGGAGCATGATCTATCAAGATGCAAATGGGTGACATGGTGGTTTAGCGAGTTCGGGCCTTTCACGGTGGAGATAACAACCCTACGTCTCGTGCTCCGAAGAGGCTTTGCTTTATCTAACTATGTATCCAGAGATTACAATGAGAGAGAGAAGGAACGGATCCCCATGCCAAAGCTAAGTCCTGAGACTAATGGCGAGAGATTAGAGGGAGAAGAATGAGAGAGGAAAAAGCCTCGAGTCTAGTGGTGGGGGTGACTTATATAGAGTGTGCCATCCCATCACCTCCTATATTATAAAGTATGGCATGAATGTCATAATGTCAGCTCACTACCAAGCCTTCACTGTGTGAATGATGCTTTGACTGCTTTGCTGCCTGCTGGTCTTCGTATACCCGAGTGAGTCGTACGGTCGAGTGGATGGTATGTTGCTTTTCCGAGTGGATAGTATGCCCGTATGAAATTTATCTGAACCCACATGTTGTGTGGACCCCATGCTTTATGACCCTTCATGAGCCTACCTGTTATGTGTATCCCCAACATACATGTCACTCTAAATCAATTTTCACCCATCAGAAATGATGTACATTCACACGCCAAGTGTAGAGCAATTATGTAGTAGTGACATTACGACAAACACCATGATAGTCATACACACACTTTTTCAAAGAGAGAGAAAAGTAGATATTTTGATTTAAGCACAATTTCCTTTTTTGCAAATATGTGCAATTTCCTTAATATTGTGATGTGACTAGTATCTTAAGAGCGTGGTTAATAATATAGCCAACGCTTGGCTATAAATACTTGCTCTAAGAACGTCACACATGCCTGTGTCTAAGAAATGTGAAATCCTATATTTGCTCATGTGAAAATATTTTGTTATAACGAGTAACTGTACATGAAAATACACGCGTATGTGTTCAATGGCTTGCTCTATCCGCATGGGACGGTGGTTGGTCTAGGTGTGCGCCATTCTCTCAAAACAAAAACGAAATACAGTACGTACTTTTTAAGCCACGAGGCTTCTAAAATTCCGATTTGGTCTCTTTAATAAACAAGTGCCTGCCTTTAGCATAGGAAATGAGAAGCCCTTGCTGTCCTGAAAAACTATATACTACACATGTTCGTACATCCACACCTTGTCATGTCCATGTGCCAAGGATCTTCAATCTTGATTTTCAATGTCCATGCGAATTTGTCAAAGCATTAACCGTACTTTGCTTTCTTGGTTGCGCTTAACCGCGAAAGGGGCACTTATTGCCCCTTTTGAAGTATTGGGGTTTTGCATCCCTGCGATGTTTATTATTGTGCATGTTTGCCATTTCAAAGGTGGTGGTGAAGCTGGAGAATTCCTTAGACGTACTTATCTGTTCCGCCTAGACTGTGAAATGTTATGTTTCCGATGTAAATTAATACTTCCTCCGTCCCAAAATAAATGTCTCAACTTTATATTAACTTTAGTATGAAATTGCCCTAAAGCCGAGACACTTATTTTAAGATGGAGGGGGTATAAGGCTGGTCATAGTGAGAGTAACATAGGTAGTAACATATATGCCACATAAGCAAAAATGATGATGTGGCAAGTAGTTAATGAGGAGAGAGGCAAATAGAGTAACATAATATGTTACCATCACATAGCGGTTTCCAATGCATAATGAGTCTATAAAGTAATAAATGAAGGCAACTATGTTACCACACCTATGACACTACCCACTATGAAGGTAGTAACATAGACTAGTAACATATGTATGTTACTAGTCTAAGTTACTCCCCACTATGACCAGCCTAAGACACATTGCTAACAATGTTAGGGAACAGCAATTAAGAATTTATAAGATGGCAAGGCCAACCCTCCAAGAGGACAAAGGTGACAAGACCAACGCCAAACCTTGCACTGCAGTGCGGTCGCGGCCGGTTTTGGCTGCACGCCTGCACCTACAACATCTTGGTTAAACTCCACGTGTTGGCGGAACAGAAAAACTCCACGTGTTGGCTCTTTCCGCGTATTCCATCTTGTACTCCGTACACGTCCATCTTGGTTAAAGATCGCCGTTATGCCAGCTAGCTTGCGATGGAACTCTCCGCCGATCGACGGGCGCAAGGAAGCCAGAGAAGCCCCGCCGGCCTCACGAGCGGTGCGTGCGCGTACGGTGTACCGAGCACGCGGTCTTGGAAACATGGAGCCACCATCCGTGTCCCTTGTGGGGGACGTGACGTGACCCGCTCTCCATATCAGCAAGAGCAAAAAAGGCCTTGCTCGATCGGCCATCGGTGGCGCCAGCTCGACACACCCAACAAACGAGTTCCACGGGGCGCGGACGTGAGTCGAACAGCCAGGCTGCTTGCGCGATGACACGCGCGCGCCCATACGCTGCACGTAAGCCACACGTGACACGTGACGTGCCCACCTGACCGCTCATGGACGATCCGCACACCGGCCCCTAGACTTGTGTGTGGTGGCGTGGTGTGCTCGACCATTCAAACTTTACGGGTCGTGTTTGAATCAGAACTTAAGAAGAGGCCTACCACGTACGGGGCTTGAGATTTAGTAAAAGGCGGGCCTCACATGTCTTGTCATATGCCCGTAGTACGTGTTACTATTTTGATTACCACAGAAGAAGGCACTCCCGGCAGCGGCATTACTGCCGTTTAACCTGTCGGGCCAGCCAAGTCGAGACGAGCCCGAGTGGAGTGCATAGTGCACTCTCCGTCAACTGTCAGGCGCATCGCAGACGGCGCATGGCACGCTGTCAAACGAGCGCCGCGCAGGCGCAGATGCATGCATGGCAGCGTGAGCATGATTGCCATTTCCTTCTGCCATGCACGTTTCGCCTCAGCAGTTCGGCCCGATCCATTTCGTCCACACCATCACTTTTACCGCGTGGAAGAGCCGAAACTGTGCGCATGCTTCTGGAGATGGCGATCAGTGCGAAACTGCTCGCGTGTGAAAAACCTCATGGCCGGGCTCTTTCCCGCGTGGCGCCTGGCCAACTTTGGAGCGAGCAATGGACAACAACATAACATTTGGGCTCTTTCCTGCTGTATACATAGTTTGTTTTATAGTAGACCGCACCAACTTTGAGTCTTGAGTGGAACACTTGTTTTGTCTTGCCGGTAAGACCCGGTGGCGAGCTTCTACCCCAAGACTCCAAAGGTCGCTCACCAAACTGATCTGGGCCAAACTATGATTGACATTGACCCGAAGAAAGCTCAGTTGTCTGCCTGGGCATCATGGGGCGTCTCCCTTACGCTGCAAGGCTGCAGCCAGGCAGCTCATCTCTCTTTCTGCAGAGAGAACTACGGATTTGTTTTTTCTTTTTTTCCTTTTTTTTTTCTTTTGACCGCAGCTACGGATTTGTTTTTTCAGTGAGAGCGAACCCACCCAACTCAAGTGGCTGTCGAGTGTCCCAGAGCTGGACGGATCGACGGTCCAACTGCAGTAATACGTTTCGCGTAAAAAAAAACGTAGGTGGGCCGTCGAAACCCAGAAGGCCCACATGCATGTCCAGCCCAACCAGTCGCATTTCCGTCCGAGCCCGAGGCCCCGAGCCCACGGCCTCCACCACGAAAAGATTCCCGGCCTTTCGCCGCACGACGTTGGAACCCCACTGACAGCGCTGACCCACACCACCGGAGCCCACCTGGCAGGCGGCTTGACGAGACGGAGGAAGGTGCCTCGTCGCCTTCAGCACCGGCTCCGCCTCTTTCCGTTCCGCGTCCCAGGAAAAAAGAAGGGAGGAGAGCGGGCGACCGGAAGGCGGCGATGGCCATGGACCGCGTGCAGCTCCTCCTCGTCGGCCTCCCCGCGCTCCTCTTCATCTCCGACCTCTCCCACATCTTCGCGCCGCCGCCTCCCCACCTGCGCCACCCCCATGGCCACCCCCCGCACCACCCCCACCCCCACCCGCCCCACCATCCCCACCCGCCGCACCACCCGCACCCGCCGCACCACCACCCCCACCCGCCGCACCACCGCCACCCGGACCCCGCCGCCGCTGCCATACAGGTCGGTCGTAAACCCTAGCCCGAGATTCCTTTTCCCCCTTGTCGTATCGTAAGACCCTAGCCCGAGATTCCTTTTCCCCCTTGTCGTATCGTAAGACCCTAGCCCGGAATTCTGTCGCTCCGATCTGGCCGGCAGAGCTGATGTTTTTATTTTTGATTTTGGTGAAACCGCAGCAGCCCAATCTGGAGGGAGGAGCTGGATTCGGCACGACCGTGGAGCTGCAGTTCTGCGCCTCCTGCTCGTACAAGTGAGTCTCCGCCGACTGATGGTTCGTTGCTTGCTTGCTAAGTTGGCGCTGTTAGTTTGCCTGTGCGGATCAAGTGAACTTATGCGTCGTGTACCGGATACTGAGTGTTTGGAATTGCTGTGTGCCTGCCTTGGTTGACCAGACGCCAATACACGGACCAATTTATCATGCAGAATGATTTAGGAGGTGGATTATTTGGTACTCCAGTAAAACCAGTCTCACTGGTGGTTGTTAGATAGCATTTGCTAATGCCGAACGCTTAATACAGTTGCGTTAAACTAGTAGTGTGGAACTGGAGGAGCAGTTATTGTTCATGAAAATGTTAGTGCGCTGGTGACAGTGTTAATGCTTTGTTAAACATTAAAAGTCAGACACTGTTATGAAATATGTACATGGATCAAGTAAGAGGTGCTATTGGAATAAATATGGAATATTGTTTAAATATGAAAGGAATTGGATTAGAATTAGAGATCGAATGAGTATCCTTTAATTCATTACTCAGGGGTCAAGTAAGTGCTCCTATAGAAGGGCTGATTCAGGAATATGAATTGACTTATGGAGTACTTGTGAGATCTTTTTCACTCTCGACAACGAAATCCATGAGGACCTCGGCACTGTGTTATAGGGACGCCTCACAATCTTGCTTCCAAAGTACATAGGTAATGGTGGAACAGTTAACTATATTCCAGTGTGGTTTGAACAGACTGATATGTAGGTTGCTGGTGAGGAGATAAGCGTATGTCTTTCTGATGTCAAGAAGTAAAAAAGAGGGAAAACTCCTAAACAACAACTTGATGGTTGTTGTGAGTTTATATTTTATCAATCTGTTATCTCCCTGGTTTGACCTCCTGAGTCCCAACCTATGCTCTAGTCCCCAATCTCCTATGTGTAGTTACACAATTTATTCCAAACTATCATATTTGTTCTATTTGGACAAACACTTTTCGCTGGCTTGGTTATAAAGCTAACACTGTACAGGGATAGGGAAGATGTGCTGGGGTGACCAGCTCCTGATTACAGCTAACACAAAAAGGCCCAGAACTGACCAACAAAAGAACTCACACGGCTAGAGTCTTGATAAGAAGAAAATACATAATCAACTTTGGCGTCAAAGAAAACCACAAAGAACGAGTAATACCCCTTAATGCACCTATGTACGGCCACGGTGCACAGGAATCTGTTGCCAAATCTTATCCATCGGTTCCAGCAGCTTTTCTTTCTCCTGATCCTGTAGCAATGGCCACCATTGCTGCACAGAACATAGAATACTTGTAAAATACATCTTCTGTTGCTCTGGCATCTTCACCTCCATTGCCATATTGCAAATCCCCGAGGCTACTGCTGAAAAGCAGAAGATCATTACCTTTCTGTTTGACCTGTTACACCCCATAACTTAGTGCTAAAGAAGTCTCCAATGTTGTCTGGGGACCCTGTCCCTGGACAGAGCCACTTTGATGCTGATCCAGACTTAGTTGGCATTTGGCAAGCAAAAGGTTAAACAAGATGTGGTTCACTTCCTCTTCCAAACCACACAAGCTGCATTTCGCTGGACCCTTCCACTTCTTAAGTTGCTCCACACCAGCTGGCTATCTGTTTCGTATAACTTGCCAGAGGAAAATTGATATGCACACTTGTTAGGGTTCTACTTTAGTCTGCCACTCTTTGTTTAGTCTAAACTATTAATGATGATAGCATTGTAAGCATGATGCAATATCCTTGCTTTCATCTGGTACAGTTCAGGTTGAGTTCAGCTATAGATGATGGCAATGTTGAGAGCACACATTATTCATTTAATATAAGCTGACAGTAAGCATATTCATGGACTTAAAATGTTTCTAGCTTCAGGTCAGCTGAGATTTAACTTGCACTGATTAGGTAGCAGTAAGTAATCAGTTCTCTAGTGAGACTTGATGATTGTCGGCTACTATCCCTCCCTCACTCCCTGGCAGTTCCTGGCTTCTTTGTCGCTAGCAAGTGATAATGAACACTACGATATCTTCTCCAGTCGTAGATTGGTAGGGCTTGAGGTTTGTTCTTAACCCTTTACCTTGGTGCTATACACGTTTTATGTAAATTACATGGTACGTCTTGAAAATTCTTGCGGCAGCATGTTCTATAGACTGTCAATTTTCAAAGTTCCAGCACACTTACTGATTTTGTGTGCTACCACTTATTAATTACTCCCTCCGTCCGGTGAAGAGTGTACGTTTGGGTTTAAAATTTGTCCACAAAAGAGTGTACTTCTATCTTCCCAATGCACTTTAAAGTATTTTCTCTCATCACACGATAATCAAGACCAATAGTATTCTATACATAGTCTTCTTAATTTCTACATGCACCTAGCTCATTGGGGGTTGGGTAATTAAAGAGGAGAGAGATGGTGGCTTGCATCTTCCCAATGCATTTTTTACTCCACTCCATAATTTGTCTTAGAATTTCTAGATGTACACTTTTTACCGGACGGAGGGAGTATAATGTTAGAAATACACAATTAGAATGGTAGGTACACAGATCATATTTGGTTTATAGGAAGATTGGGCCCATGCTGCTGCAGAGTTTGAGAAGTATATTAATAGCACTCCAAAAGTTATATTCCAGTGTCATTCCATGACAAAGTACTAAGACGTTCCAAAAAATGTCATTTTTTACTTTGATTTGTTTTCTTCGGCATGTGTGACCAATGTTTGCGGAACACGTAACAATGTACAAGCGTTAAAGAAACTCAGAAAGGGTTTACCAACTTTTAAGAGAACAATGCCATGATGACTGCTGTGCCATTTCCCCCTTGTTTTCCTTTATTCTGTTCACTTCTGTATTTTATTTTTGCTTCATTTCTTGCAATCACAAGTTCACAGCAACCCACCCTTCCCAAATTCTAGCTATTAGCCTATCATCACCTTTTCTTTCATCTAGTTACACTGTCCTTGACTCCTTGGACATCCAACTACGCGGTTGTAGGAATGAGCAGAAACATGTTGTAGCCTGCTTAAACTGTTGTAAGTAGCCACTCTCTTGCAAATGACGTGTGGATGGTGGAAGCGCCCCCTTACTCACAGGTTCATGGAGGGATTTGAGGGTATGGGATGACCTAGTTGGTGGATTCTTCTGGCCACACCAGCAACAGCAGGCATGATATGTGCGACCTTCCTTTAGGGAAGACACCTATTTAGGTATCAATGAATGTTGAATACTGTGATCTGCACTGGGTAGCTGGGTTATAGTGACTTTACTCACATTCGGAGTAAGGCGTTTGCCACTAGTAACACTTAACATACGATGTGGCTACTACTTTGTGAACTTGAATTTTGACACAACTTAGCTGGCTCTGCATGAGAACACCAGTGTCAGTGTACCAGAGCATTGTTGGCACAACTGAGCTAGCCCTGCTCTCTTTTTCACTCTTTTGCCTTCATTATATGACCTGCAGTCGTGAGCACCAGTACAACGCGACGAGTATAAAATGGGAAAGAGTTTCTTTTCTTTTCTTTCTTACAGTGTGCAGTAAAGTGAAATATGAAACAACTAGCTCCAATTTGCAATTACTAAATCGTGGTATGGATCTAGGGCTTCTAAACACGAATTTTGAGTAATTCCTAATGTCAGTTAACTATTTTATTTTTATTATATCAAACAGAAAGGAACAACAGCAACTGTATTTTTTTATTTACTTTTTCAATCTGTGAGCTTTGCTTGAACTTGTTTCCTTATCTTGAGTTCCTGATCTTACTTGAAAAGGACATCGAATGACATAGGGCTAAGTTAATATGCGATGCCAGCATATTTCATCCGATATCCTATAAATTATATGTTTTGCTTTGGATGTACAGGTTAGACTGAAAACTTTTGACTTCCATTTTGCAGGGGAAATGCAATGACCATGAAGCGCATGCTGGAAACATCATTTCCTGGCATTAATGTTTTCTTGCATAATTATCCGCCAGCCTTCCCCAAGCGGGTACTGAGCAAAATCATGCCAGTCATTCAAGTTGGAGCCATTGCAACAATAATGGCTGGTGACCAGATTTTCCCCAGACTTGGCATTACTCCACCTCCATTGTTTTACTTGTTGCGTGCCAATAGATTTGGAACCATGGCGACAATTTGGCTAATTGGCAATTTTGCCCAGTCTTTCCTACAAAGTTCTGGTGCCTTTGAAGTTTACTGCAATGGAGATTTGGTATGTTTCCTATATCAGACACACCATTCTCTTTCACTTAACACATAAATTGCTTGCTGCATGCTTGCATCATTAATTAGGATTCATGAGATTCTAGTGCGCGCCCTTTCTCTTTACTCCTTTTGACTGCAAGTTCATTATATTGAAAGATTACTTCCACAAACAAAATATCACCCTTTTGCCTTGTTGGGTTATCACAGAGATGTTTTCTTTTCCGTGAGATTCTGTTTCTCTTCCTAGAAAAACTGCTACATGGAAAAGGCTTGCTTTACCGACATGACTTGAGCAGTAATACACGAATACATTTATTTCTTACTAAAACTTTGCTTCCACCTTTCCAGGTTTTCTCGAAACTAGCTGAACAGAGGTTCCCTAGCGAGTTTGAGCTGCGCGATCTCATCGGCAGCAGGCTGCCACCTTCTCCATTCGGGAAAAACATGGGAAACGTCTTGTCTTAGTCGATGATCTCAGAAAGAATATCGTACTCAGCGCGGATGTATCTCTAGTTCTCTACTAAGGTATTTTATGGTTAGCTAGCTAATGTCGATCCTATCGAAACTCCACAGCTTGCCTGTAAACACTAGCTTCCGAATATGCGTGTGGTTTGTAAATGCCCTAAAAATAACTTGCACGAGACAGTGACTGACAGTGCGATCGATACTGCTGTATGAACACCTCCCACTATAATCGTGATTGCCTGATGCTGCTATGCTACTGGCAAAAGTCTGAAAATCTTCGCACCGAAGTTTTAGTCTTGTTTATTTTTTGGAGTAAATTCTTCTTGTTTGAGCTTGTTTTTCTCAATGGGTCATGTATGTTGATTCTTTGCATGCATCGTGCCGCTCGGCCTACTGGCAAAAGTCTGAAAATCTGAAACAGGAGTTGATGGATTTTTGGATCGTGCCGCTCGGCCTACTGGCAAAAGTCTGAAAATCTGAAAGAGGAGTTGATGGATTTTTGGACTTAGAAGTTCGAACTCACCTTATCTCGTACCCCTAAAAGAGAAACTTATCTTTGTAGTCTTCTCTGCAAGACCATGGGCTAGGGTAGCCCCTGCTTGTGCCAGCCAGAGACGCATGGACCGAGTCCATGTGCACCAAACCCCTCTTTCTCTTCCGCGAACCACAGATCGCTCACGTCACGGCCACAAGGACAAATCTGCGCAAAACCGTACCCCTCTTCGCCTCCGGAAGCAAGCAAGATGCTCCGACGCCTCGCCGGCGCCGCCGCGGCGCCCCTCCGACGCTGCCTTTGCACGGCGTCCTCGCGCCCTCCCTGGGCCCTCACCTACAGGATGGCGGCGCTGGGCGCGTCGGGGGCGCCGTCGCCGGCCGCGCGCGCGTCCTTGGACCTCCACGAGCCCCCCTGCGTCACCCAGCTCTCCGTCCCCGCCCACCTGGCCGACGGCATGGACCTGGCCGCCGCGAGCATCCAGGCCGCGAGCAGCGACGGGCTCCTCCTCCTCGACTTCGCCGAAACCGGCGACTGGCCCGAGGCCATCCGCGACTGCGGTGGCAGCAGCAAAGCGATACCCGGATTGGCCGCGTGCGCCGCCGCCGTCGACCCGGGCGTCAGGCGCTTCGTCTGCAACCCTCTCAGCGGCCAGCTGTTCCGCCTCCCCGTCCCCAGCATGGATGCCGCGCTGACGACCACGCCCTTCGGCCTGCTCACCCAATCCCACGGCCCCCACGGCCCGCCTGACAGGTTCGTGGTCGCCCAGCTCTGCCTCCGGGAGAGGGACGGCCAAAGGGTCGTGCGCCGCTTTCGGTCCGAAACAGGGGAGTGGGACGAGCCGCCGCTGTTCGTCCCGTCCGCGGCTCCGGCTTGGCGCCCAATGCCGAACCACGAGGTGGTGGCGTTCGGCGACCGGCTGTGGTGGGTCGACCCTTTCTTTGGTGTCTTCTCCGTCGACCCATTCAGCGACCGGCCGGAGCATGGCTTCGTCGCGCTGCCGCGCCCGCTGCCCAACTTCGACATTGACGCGCCGCTGATGCTGTTCCGGCTCTTGGGTGTCAGCGAGGGGAAGCTGCGCTATGTCGAAATGACCACTAAGGAGCCGTTTATGCTCTACTCGTTCTCGCTCGACGACGAGGGGTCGTCCTGGAAGCTAACACATGAGAAAAGATTGAACCTGGTCTTCCCTGACAAATCCATACCAAGAGAATGTGAAATGCCGTGGATTTCTGCAATTGATCCATTCAATGCCAACATTTTCTATTTCACACATGGCGACCTTGTTTGCGAAATCGACATTGACAAGGGGGAGACTGGGAGGAGTTCTTTTCCAGACAGCATCACATCTCGGAGCTACAGCTCTGCTTTCTTTGTGCCTGTAATGCTCCCAACATGGATTGAATCCTACAACCTCCCGTGTACAGGTATATATATATATATGCTTCTTAGACATGCATTCTTGATTCATTTGCATATTGAAGCTCTGAAGTTTCCTACACTTTAATTGTTAGGGTGCACAAGTTTTGGTTTAACATAGTTTTCAAATCATGTGTGTGGAACCTTGTTGTGCACAACATGGATATACTCTATTTGTAACTGACACAAATTGTATCTGTACTGAAGTTTCTGAAGGGAGTGACTGGGTGGCTGATATCTTAAATGTTGTGTAGAATTAATCATTGCATATAGACCCATACGTTTCAGAACTAAACTGGCCGTCATTAGCAGTGATTTATTCTGAAATGCCGCAGGCAGAATTTTGTAGTACCAGAGAATCTGGTGTATTTTGTTGAGTGCAATGGACATGGTATTGTATATCATGTTGAGTAAAAATGTCTTCTCTACTTAATGTCAACATATATCTCTATGCAACTGTCATGTTAAATGCCTAAGCGATATTTTCTGATTCAATTCTTGGTGTAATGAAGAAAGATATACAGTTCTCATTGTTCTGTGTCATTTGTGTTTAATTTCTTGTATCTATATGGATATAACTGAAGGAACACTTTCGAGCAAGGCGACCAATGCAACAAGGAAGACTTTGGCAGACATACTGGTTCGTGTTGACTCTTGACAAAGACCAGAAAAAAAATCGAAGCATGCCAGAATATCTTTGGTACTTCCTCTTGAAAAATTCTTTCTTGTTTGGGTGCCCTTCTTATTTTCGCCTGATATTTAATCATATTTTTTTTTCTCGTGTTCATGATTCTGTATATTTCCTATACTGCTCAGGAGTAAGTAGTTTGGTCAAGTCACCATGCCGAACTGCTACCCTAATTTACGATCCTTATACCATAATACTATTGTCATCCTTAATTCAAACTCCTATGCTGCATCAATAGTTTTTTCACTGGTACTGTCTTCAGTGCTTTGTACAGGAGTATTATCTGAACTACTCTACTACCATGCTGGTCTGACTTATACCAATACCCTAGACATAATTAAAATGAGAAAAAAGCCTAAAAGTCATCCTGCCCTCTCACCTTGATCAGCTTTATTCTTTCACTAGTCACTAATCCTGATATGTCATTACCAAATCAAGACTGAACTGAAGTATGTTTCTTGCTAGCTAGTATCTCGTACGAGATTTACAAAACAGGCATACAGTGTTGTATTCTGGTATGAGTATATCATGTTTTTTGGAGAAAATTATCCAAGAGAATATTCAGGTGTTTCTGTTTTACCGTTTACTCTTTTGCCTTGCAGATTCCTTACAATGGACCGACAACTGAGCTGATGGTGGCACTGGAAGACATGGACTCTCATTTTGGGGAAATGCCGGGACAATCTTGGCGTGTTCCGCTTGTTGATGCGCTCGGCAATTTAGATTGGAGCAGTCTAACAAATGCACTGTTACTTGCAAGACACGATGCTTATCTTCTCCGCAGCATGTTATTGCACCTATCAAAGGATATGTTTGATCGGATTGTTTTAGTGCATAGGTCATTTACGTGGCAATGATGATAAGAAATGCATGCGCTCTCTTTAATCTGGAATACAATGACCTTAAAATACTCTTTCCAGTGGAAAACGATATGTTCCCTGTTCTAAATGTTATTTTGGTCTTATTGACCGGAGTTTAGACCATCATTCTCATTCCTACCAGCACAACTTGCTTTCTGAACCTAATAACGTGTAATCCAGCAAATAACCTTTGTATTTGGGTTATTGGTACGCGTGATTCAGAAGCTTGTGTCCACTGTTTAGTTATTCCATGGAACATTGTTATTCTAAAGAGCTACATAAGGGCGGTCAGGGATTCGGAATGGGCCTGACAGGATTCTCGCACTGTTCTATCAATCAGCGGCATTGGTTGTTGTTGGGAGCTGAGGCGTGTGGGCGGTCAAGGATTTTTTGGGCAGCGAGAATGTTCTGGAGGACTTTAATGATACTGCTGTGCAGGTTCTTATACCCAAGGTGTTTGATTCCTGACAAGCATCGGGTTTTCTTGGGAAGCGGCTCCCCTGACGTACATCACCTGCAGTTGTGGCACTGCCATGTGGGCCTGTTTTTTAATGAGCCCACCTGTCAGGGATGGAACGGCACCCTGCCGAACGGCAGAGGAGCCTCGTCCGTTTTCTTGTGGGTTGCACTCAGGGACACCGAACACAAGAGTCAACATGTTGAAGAAGGAATAGACAGCTATTATACAACGTAATGGGTGCGATCTTTGCCCTGCTGCGGAGAATATCGATCATATTATCCTGCGTTGCAAACTTGCTGACACCGTAGGTCTAAGAGCATCTCCAACAGACGCGCGGTTGAGCGGTGCGTTAATTTTTTTGCAGCACCGAAATTGCGTTTTAGCGCGTTGAGTTGGTGTTTTGCTTTACCAGAAGCGCAAAAACACGGCGTCCAATCCGGCGGCCCCACCTGCACACAACCCAGATTTTGCAGCGCGTGCGAGCGGGCACATCAAATACACAGCGCGCTGAACCTTATCCACCGCGTGCGGGATTATAACGCAGCCGCTGGAGCGCTACTTTCGGCCGCGCGCGCTATATTACCCTTCTTTCCAGCGTGCGGGTTATATAACGCATCCGTTGGAGATGCTCTAAGTCCGGTTTGAAACGTTTAGCCAATAAACTCTCAAGCTTTAAGAAGTGTTGTGCTCAACCACGGTGAGGGACAGCTACAGTGGACTGTGGAATGTCTTCTTTGCCGCCTGTGCGGTAGCACTTTGGACTGCTCTATATGCTCAAGTTTTTGGAGAAAAGAGATTCTCCCATGCACGGGAGACCCATGCGTTGTCAATCTCTCTCCTGCTTTACTTCTTACATTACACAAACTCATCCATGCCTTCTTCATTTGACTTTAAAGTTTGAATCTTATTAATCCATTGAATCAAAAGTCTAATTTATGATCCGTTTGCGCAGTGGCGGAGACGGGGTGCCGGGGAGGGGGGGGGGGTCGATAATTGAGGAGACATAGGCAGGTACACATGTATTTGCCCCCCCCTTTCAGATTTCCTCAACGTATTCGTAGAAAAAAAGACCCGTGCGAAAAAAGCCCACTAGTAGCCCCTAGCTTCCATGGACACTGTAAGTCCATAATTAGCTTATACATGGGGTTAATCGCCGCCACCATTCCAGTTTTCAACGCCCTTGCCCCCGCTCGCCTCTTGCCCTTCTCGCCCATTGCCCTGCTTTGCTCGGCTGCTCCCAGGACCCAGGCATGCTGCTCTCAAATTCTCGTCTTCTCGATCAGCCGATCTGATTCACATATTTAGGTAAATGGTTGCTGCACTTCAACACTTGTCAATTCTTCCCGCTTCAATCAAAGAACCAGCAAGTCGATTCTCATCTTGTATCTGTGTCGAATTGATGCTTCAAATTTCTTTTTGTTTTGGTAACTTGATTGTGTAATTTGTGACTCTATGATCTATGATTCTATGAAGAGTTCCCATCTTTCACATGTCCACAATAATCATGATAGTGTTGTACTGTGTGTGTCGGTCAGTTCTTATTTTTGTGATGCAAATTATCTATTATCTTCTCTTAGTTCCTATCTGTGATTGCAATCATGACTCCATTCCAATCCGCAGGCAACATCTATGAAGAGAAAAGCAGGGCCAATCACCATTAAGAGTAATGCTTTTTTAAGCCAGTTACTTCAAGTTCTCAACCTATTGAAATTGATAGTGAGGTGTGTAAGGGCATATTTATCCCTAAGGTGTTTTGGTGATTGATGACAATGCGTTTGCGGACTAATCGTGTGCCTTGAGTATCCCAGACGTTTCATCGCTAGGCACAAGACGGTTGGGTGCCCCTCGAAGACTGTTGAAGACGGCGTCTTTGAAGGAAATATGCCCTAGAGGCAATAATAAAGTTATTATTTATTTCCTTATATCATGATAAATGTTTATTATTCATGCTAGAATTGTATTAACCGGAAACATAATACATGTGTGAATACATAGACAAAAATAGAGAGTCATTAGTATGCCTCTACTTGACTAGCTCGTTAATCAAAGATGGTTATGTTTCCTAACCATAGACATGAGTTGTCATTTGATTAACGGGATCACATCATTAGGAGAATGATGTGATTGACTTGACCCATTCCGTTAGCTTAGCACTTGATCGTTTAGTTTGTTGCTATTGCTTTCTTCATAACTTATACATGTTCCTATGACTGTGAGATTATGCAACTCCCGTTTATCGGAGGAACACTTTGTGTGCTACCAAACATCACAACGTAACTGGGTGATTATAAAGGTGCTCTACAGGTGTCTCCGAAGGTACTTGTTGGGTTGGCGTATTTCGAGATTAGGATTTGTCACTCCGATTGTCGGAGAGGTATCTTGGGGCCCTCTCGGTAATGCACATCACTCAAGCCTTGCAAGCATTGCAACTAATAAGTTAGTTGCAGGATCATGTATTATGGAACGAGTAAAGAGACTCGTCGGTAACGAGATTGAACTAGGTATTGAGATACCGGCGATCGAATCTCGGGCAAGTAACATACCGATGACAAAGGGAACAACATATGTTGTTGTGCGATCTGACCGATAAAGATCTTCGTAGAATATGTAGGAGCCAATATGAGCATCCAGGTTCCGCTATTGGTTATTGACCGGAGACGTGTCTCGGTCATGTCTACATAGTTCTCGAACCCGTAGGGTCCGCACGCTTAAAGTTTGGTGATGATCGTAATTAGGGTTTTTGTGTTTTGATGTACCGAAGGTTGTTCGGAGTCCCGGATGTGATCACGGACATGACAAGGAGTCTCGAAATGGTCGAGACATAAAGATTGATATATTGGAAGCCTATATTTGGATATCTGAAATGTTCCGGGTGAAATCGGGATTTTACCGGAGTACCGGGGGGGTTACCGGACCCCCCGGGGGGTTATTGGGCCTACATGGGCCATAAGGGAGAAGAGGAGGGCCGGCCAGGGCAGGCCACACGCCCCCTCCCCGCTAGTCCAAATAGGACAAGGAAGGGGGGGGGGGTGGCGCCCCCCTTTCCTCTTTCTCCCTTCCTCCTTCCTTTTCCAACAAGGCAAGAGGGGGGAGTCCTACTCCCGGTTGGAGTAGGACTCCTCCAGGCGCACCCATAGGGCCGGCCGCACCTCCCCCTCTCCCTCCTTTATATACTAAGGCAAGGGGGCACCCCATGACATAGAAGTTGATCCTCGTGATCATTCCTTAGCCGTGTGCGGTGCCCCCTTCCACCATATTCCACCTCGGTCATATCATAGCGGTGCTTAGGCGAAGCCCTACGTCGGTAGAACATCATCACCGTCATCACGCCGTCGTGCTGATGAAACTCTCCCTCAATGTTTTGCTGGATCGGAACTCGAGGGAAGTCACCGAGTTGAACGTGTGCAGAACTCGGAGGTGCCGTACGTTCGGTACTTGGATCGGTCGGATCGGGAAGACGTACGACTACTTCCTCTATGTTGTGTCAACACTTCCGTTGCCGGTCTATGAGGGTACGTAGACAACACTCTCCTCTCTCGTTGCTATGCATCACCATGATCTTGCGTGTGCGTGGGATTTTTTTTGAAATTACTACGTTCCCCAACAGTGGCATCCGAGCCTAGGTTTTGTGCGTTGATGTTATGCACGAGTAGAACACAAAGGAGTTGTGGGCGATATAAGTCATACTGCTTACCAGCATGTCATACTTTGGTTCGACGGTATTGTTGGATGAAGCGGCCCGGACCGATATTACGCGTACGCTTACGCAAGACTGGTTCTACCGACGTGCTTTGCACACAGGTGGCTGGCGGGTGTCAGTTTCTCCAACTTTAGTTGAACCGAGTGTGGCTACGCCCGGTCCTTGCGAAGGTTAAAACAGCACCAACTTGACAAACTATCGTTGTGGTTTTGATGCGTAGGTAAGAACGGTTCTTGCTAAGCCCGTAGCAGCCACGTAAAACTTGCAACAACAAAGTAGAGGATGTCTAACTTGTTTTTGCAGGGCATGTTGTGATGTGATATGGTCGAGACATGATGCTAAATTTTATTGTATGAGATGATCAAGTTTTGTAACCGAGTTATCGGCAACTGGCAGGAGCCATATGGTTGTCGCTTTATTGTATGCAATGCAATCGCGCTGTAATGCTTTACTTTATCACTAAGCGGTAGCGATAGTCATGGAAGCATAAGATTGGCGAGACGACAACGATGCTACGATGGAGATCAAGGTGTCAGGCCGGTGACGATGGTGATCATGACGGTACTTCGGAGATGGAGATCACAAGTACAAGATGATGATGGCCATCATATCACTTATATTGATTGCATGTGATGTTTATCTTTCATGTATCTTATCTTGCTTTGATTGACGATAGCATTATAAGATGATCCCTCACTAAATTATCAAAGTATAAGTATTCTCCCTGAGTATGCACCGTTGCGAAAGTTCTTTGTGCTGAGACACCACGTGATGATCGGGTGTGATAGGCTCTACGTTCAAATACAATGGGTGCAAAACAGTTGCACACGCGGAATACTTATGTTAAACTTGACGAGCCTAGCATATAATAGATATGGCCTCGAAACACGGAGACCGAAAGGTCGAGCGTGAATCATATAGTAGATATGATCAACATAGTGATGTTCACCATTGAAACTACTCCATCTCACGTGATGAACGGACATGGTTTAGTTGACTTGGATCACGTGATCACTTAGAGGATTAGAGGGATGTCTATCTAAGTGGGAGTTCTTAAGTAATATGATTAATTAAACTTTAATTTATCATGAACTTAGTCCTGGTAGTATTAGCATATCTATGTTGTAGATCAATAGCTCGCGTTTAGCTCCCCTGTTTTATTTTTGATATGTTCCTAGAGAAAACTAAGTTGAAAGATGTTAGTAGCAATGATGCTCCGTGATCTGAGGTTTATCCTCATTGCTGCACAGAAGAATTATGTCTTTGATGCACCGCTAGGTGACAAACCTATTGCAGGAGCAGATGCAGATGTTATGAACATTTGGCTAGCTCAATATGATGACTACTTGATAGTTTAGTGCACCATGCTTAAACGGCTTAGAATCGGGACTTCAAAGACATTTTGAACGTCATGGACCATACGAGATGTTCCAGGAGTTGAAGTTAATATTTTAAGCAAATACCCGAGTTGAGAGATATGAAGTCTCCAACAAGTTCTATAGCTAAAAGATGGAGGAGAATAGCTCAAGCAGTGAGCATGTGCTTAGATTGTCTGGGTACTACAATCGCTTGAATCAAGTGGGAGTTAATCTTCCAGATAAAATAGTGATTGACAGAATTCTCTAGTCACCATCACCAAGTTAGTAGAACTTCGTGATGAACTATGATATGCAAGGGATAACGGAAACGATTCCCAAGCTCTTCGTAATGCTGAAATCGACGAAGGTAGAAATCAAGAAAAATATCAAGTGTTGATGGTAGACAAGACCACTAGTTTCAAGAAAAGGGCAAAGGGAAGAAGGGGAACTTCAAGAAGAACGGCAAGCAAGTTGCTGCTCAAGTGAAGAAGCCCAAGTCTGGTCCTAGGCCTGAGACTAAGTGCTTCTACTGCAAAAGGACTGGTCACTGGAAGCAAAACTGCCCCAAGTATTTGGCGGATAAGAAGGATGGCAAAGCGAACAAAGGTATATTTGATATACAGATTATTGATGTGTATTTTACTTGTGTTCATAGCAACCCCTCGGTATTTGATACTGGTTCAGTTGCTAAGAGTAGTAACTCGAAACGGGAGTTGCAGAATGAACATAGACTAGTTAAGGGTGAAGTGATGATGTGTGTTGGAAGTGGTTCCAAGATTAATATGATCATCATCGCACACTCCCTAAACTTTTGGGATTAGTGTTGAACCTAAATAAGTGTTATTTGATGTTTGCGTTGAGCATGAATATGATTTGATCATGTTTATTGCAATACGGTTATTCATTTAAGTAAGAGAATAAATTGTTGTTCTGTTTACATGAATAAAACCTTATATGGTTACACACCCAATGAAAATGGTTCATTGGATCTCGATCATAGTGATACACATATTCATAATATTGAAACCAAAAGATGTAAAGTTAATAATGATGGTGCAATTTATTTGTGGCACTGCCGTTTAGGTCATATTGGTGTACAGCGCATGAAGAAAATCCATGCTGATGGGCTTTTGGAATCACTTGATTATGAATCAGTTGATGCTTGCGAACCATGCCTCATGGGCAAGATGACTAAGACTCCGTTCTCCGGAACAATGGAGCGAGCAACAGATTTGTTGGAAATCATACATACTGATGTATGTGGTCCGATGAATATTGAGGCTCATGGTAGGTATCATTATTTTCTGATCTTCACAGATGATTTGAGCAGATATGAGTATATCTACTTGATGAAACACAAGTCTGAAACATTTGAAAAGTTCAAAGAATTTCAGAGTGAAGTGGAGAATCATCATAACAAAAATAAAAGTTTCTACGATATGATCGCAGAAGTAAAATATTTGAGTTACGATTTTGGCCTTCAGTTAAAAACAATGTCAAATAGTTTCACTACTCACGCCACCTGGAACACCACAGCATAATGGTGTGTCTGAACGTCATAACCGTACTTTATTAGATATGGTACGATCTATGATGTCTCTTACCGATCTACCACTATCGTTTTGGGGTTATGCATTAGAGACAGCTGCATTCACGTTAAATAGGGCACCATCTAAATGCGTTGAGATGACACCGTATGAACTATGGTTTGGCAAGAAACCTAAGCTGTCGTTTCTTAAAGTTTGAGGTTGCAATGCTTATGTGAAAAAATTTCAACCTGATAAGCTCTAACCCAAATCGGAGAAGTGCGTCTTTATAGGATACCCAAAAGAAAATGTTGGGTACACCTTCTATCACAGATCCGAAGGCAATATATTCGTTGCTTTAAATGGATCCTTTCTAGAAAAGGAGTTTCTCTCGAAAGAAGTGAGTGGGAGGAAAGTAGAACTTGATGAGGTAACTGTACCTGCTCCCTTATTGGAAAGTAGTTTATCATAGAAATCTGTTCCTGTGACTACTACACCAATTAGTGAGGAAGCTAATGATGATGATCATGTAACTTCAGATCAAGTTACTACCGAACCTCGTAGGTAAACTAGAGTGAGATCCGCACCAGAGTGGTACGGTAATTCTATTCTGGAGGTCATGTTACTTGACCATGACAAACCTACGAACTATGAGGAAGCGATGATGAGCCCAGATTCCGCGAAATGGCTTGAGGCCATGAAATCTGAGATGGGATCCATGTATGAGAACAAAGTGTGGACTTTGGTTGACTTGCCCGATGATCGGCAAGCAATTGAGATTAAATGGATCTTCAAGAGGAAGACGGACGCTGATAGTAGTGTCACTATCTATAAAGCTAGAATTGTCGCAAAAAGGTTTTCGACAAGTTCAAAGTGTTGAGTCCGATGAGAGTTTCTCACTCGTATCTATGCTTAAGTCTGTCCGAATCATGTTAGCAATTGCCGCATTTTATGAAATCTGGCAAGTGGATAAACAAAACTGCATTCCTTAATGGATTTATTAAAGAAGAGTTGTATATGATGCAACCAGAAGGTTTTGTCAATCCTAAAGGTAGTAACAAAATATGCAAGCTCCAGCGATCCATCTATGGACTGGTGCAAGCATCTCGGAGTAGGATATACGCTTTGATAAGTCGATCAAAGCATATAGTTTTATACAGACTTGCGGTGAAGCCTGTATTTACAAGAAAGTGAGTGGGAGCATTATAGCATTTCTGATAAGTATATGTGAATGACATATTGTTGATCGGAGATAATGTAGAATTATTCTGCAAAGCATAAAGGAGTGTTTGACAGGAGTTTTTCAAAGAAAGACCTCGGTGAAGCTGCTTACATATTGAGCATCAAGATCTATAGAGATAGATCAAGACGCTTGATAAGTTTATTCAATGAGTACATACCTTGACAAGATTTTGAAGTAGTTCAAAATGGAACAGTCAAAGAAGGAGTTCTTGCCTGTGTTACAAGGTGTGAAGTTGAGTAAGACTCAAAACCCGACCACGACAGAAGATAGAGAGAGAATGAAAGTCATTCCCTATGCCTCAGCCATAGGTTCTATAAAGTATGCCATGTGGTGTACCAGACCTATTGTATACTCTACCCTGAGTTTGACAAGAGAGTACAATAGTGATCTAGGACTAGATCACTGGACATTGGTCAAAATTATCCTTAGTGGAATAAGGATGTGTTTCTCGATTATGGAGGTGACAAAAGATTCGTCTAAAGGGTTACGTCGATGCAAGTTTTGACACTGATCCAGATGACTCAAAGTCTCAATCTGGATAAATATTAAAAGTGGGAGCAATTAGCTAGAGTAGCTCCGTGCAGAGCATTGTTGACATAGAAATTTGCAAAATACTTACGGATCTAAATGTGCAAGACCCGTTGACTAAACTTCTCTCACAAGCAAAACATGATCACACCTTAGTACTCTTTGGGTATTAATCACATAGCGATGTGAACTAGATTATTGACTCTAGTAAACCCTTTGGGTATTGGTCACATGTCGATGTGAACTATGGGTGTTAATCACATGATGATGTGAACTACTCGTATTAAATCACATGGCGATGTGAACTAGATTATTGACTCTAGTGCAAGTGGGAGACTGAAGAAAATATGCCCTAGAGGCAATAATAAAGTTATTATTTATTTCCTTATATCATGATAAATGTTTATTATTCATGCTAGAATTGTATTAACCGGAAACATAATACATGTGTGAATACATAGACAAAAACAGAGAGTCACTAGTATGCCTCTACTTGACTAGCTCGTTAATCAAAGATGGTTATGTTTCCTAACCATAGACATGAGTTGTCATTTGATTAACGGGATCACATCATTAGGAGAATGATGTGATTGACTTGACCCATTCCGTTAGCTTAGCACTTGATCGTTTAGTTTGTGGTTATTGCTTTCTTCATAACTTATACATGTTCCTATGACTATGAGATTATGCAACTCACGTTTACAGGAGGAACACTTTGTGTGCTACCAAACGTCACAACGTAACTGGGTGATTATAAAGGTGCTCTACAGGTGTCTCCGAAGGTACTTGTTGGGTTGGCGTATTTCGAGATTAGGATTTGTCACTCCGATTGTCGGAGAGGTATCTCGGGGCCCTCTCGGTAATGCACATCACTCAAGCCTTGCAAGCATTACAACTAATAAGTTAGTTGCAGGATGATGTATTATGGAACGAGTAAAGAGACTTGCCGGTAACAAGATTGAACTAGGTATTGAGATACCGATGATCGAATCTCGGGCAAGTAACATACCGATGACAAAGGGAACAATGTATGTCGTTATGCGGTCTGACCGATAAAGATCTTTGTAGAATATGTAGGAGCCAATATGAGCATCCAGGTTCCGCTATTGGTTATTGACCGGAGACGTGTCTCGGTCATGTCTACATAGTTCTCGAACCCGTAGGGTCCGCACGCTTCAAGTTTGGTGACGATCGTAATTAGGGTTTTTGTGTTTTGATGTACCGAAGGTTGTTCGGAGTCCCGGATGTGATCACGGACATGACGAGGAGTCTCGAAATGGTCGAGACATAAAGATTGATATATTGGAAGTCTATATTTGGATATCGGAAACGTTTCGGGTGAAATCAGGATTTTACCGGAGTACCGGGGGGTTACCGGAACCCCCCCCCCCCCGGGGGGGGATTATTGGGCCTACATGGGCCATAAGGGAGAAGAGGAGGGCCGGCCAGGGCAGGCCGCGCGCCCCCTCCCCCCTAGTCCGAATAGGACAAGGAAGGGGGGGGGGGGCGGCGCCCCCCTTTCCTCTTTCTCCCTTCCTCCTTCCTTTTCTAACAAGGCAAGAGGGGGGGAGTCCTACTCCCGGTTGGAGTAGGACTCCTCCAGGCGCACCCATAGGGCCGGCCGCACCTCCCCCTCTCCCTCCTTTATATACTGAGGCAAGGGGGCACCCCATGACATAGAAGTTGATCCTCGTGATCGTTCCTTAGCCGTGTGCGGTGCCCCCTTCCACCATATTCCACCTCGGTCATATCGTAGCGGTGCTTAGGCGAAGCCCTGCGTCGGTAGAACATCATCACCGTCATCCCGCCGTCGTGCTGACGAAACTCTCCCTCAACATTTTGCTGGATCGGAACTCGAGGGACCTCACCGAGTTGAACGTGTGCAGAACTCGGAGGTGCCTTACGTTCGGTACTTGGATCGGTCGGATCGTGAAGACGTACGACTACTTCCTCTACGTTGTGTCAACACTTCTGTTGCCGGTCTACGAGGGTACATAGACAACACTCTCCTCTCTCGTTGCTATGCATCACCATGATCTTGCGTGTGCGTAGGAATTTTTTTGAAATTACTACGTTCCCCAACAGTCTTTTCTATGTTTCTTTTTGGTGGATTTGAGTCGTAGGAAAGCCGTACTATTAAGAGGGGGTCCACGTCGGAAAGGTTTGGGTGGAATCATCACGTACACGTTTCTTCCTAGTCCCCTCCTTTCCCTTGCACCTTGGAGCTTCCTCCGTTGTTATCTCGTCACCTTGTTTCTGGCTGTTGTGTTGGCTCGCGGTAGTACTGCTCCCAGGTGAGCGGTAGTACCGTAGGCACCAGCGGTAGTACCGTGCTGCGGCGCGGTAGTACCGCAGGTGCCCACGATAGTACCGCTCCCCTGGAGCTGCACTACCGTGGCCCACCAGGCTAGTACCGCTCCCCCGCGGTAGTAGGGGCGGATGTAATTTTTTACATCCGCGCCTATCACGGTAGTACCGCATTCCTTCCGCGGTAGTACAGTGCTCAGCTGTCAGGCGGTAGTACCGCCCCTCTGCGGTAGTACTGTGTCGGGTTTTTGCTTCTTCCATTTTTCAGCGGAAGTAGGCACAGATGTTTCCTTATCCACACTCTTCCCAGACTAGGGGGTTCCTGCCTTGCGGTAGTACCGCAAGGGGGAGCGGTAGTACCGCGCCCGCGGAAGTACCGCCCTCAGCACTTGTGCTACAGGTCTGCCCTAGCTTTTGTTGGTGCAGCGGTAGTACGCGGGCCTGCACGGTTGTACCGTGTGACCTTGCGGTAGTACCGCTTGGCAGCAAGCGGAAGTACTGCATGGCCCCACGGTAGTACCGCCGGCCTGGTGCGGTAGTACCGCTAGCCGCGGACTGGTAGGTGGATAACGGTTGGATCTTTGTCCCTCACTATAAAAGGGGTCCCCTTCTTCCCCGTTGTCTTATCTCTTCCAACCCTAAGCTCCAGTGTTGCTCTAAGCTCCATTTTCGCCCAATCTCACTCCCTAGCCAATCAAACTTGTTGATTTTCTCGGGAGTGGTTGAGAAGGCCTCGATCCACACTTCCACCAAGAGAAATTTTGAATCCCCCACTAATTCCTTGCGGATCTTGTTACTCTTGGGTGTTTGAGCATCCTAGACGGTTGAGGTCACCGCGGAGCCATAGTCCATTGTGGTGAAGCTTCGTGGTGTCGTTGGGAGCCTCCAATTGAGTTGTGGAGATTGCCCCAACCTTGTTTGTAAAGGTTCGGTCGCCGCCTTCAAGGGCACCAATAGTGGAATCACGGCATCTCGCATTGTGTGAGGGTGTGAGGAGAATATGGTGGCCCTAGTGGCTTCTTGGGGAGCATTGTGCCTCCACACCGCTACAACGGAGACGTACTTCCCCTCAAAGGGAAGGAACTTCGGTAACACATCCTCGTCTCCACCGGCTCCACTCTTGGTTATCTCGTGCCTTTACTTGTGCAAGCTTATTTGTGTTATATCTCTTGCTTGCTTGTGTTCCTATCCTTGTTGCATCATATAGGTTTCTCACCTAGTTGCATATCTAGACAACCTACTTTGATGCAAAGTTTAAATTGTTAAAGAAAAGCCAAAAATTGTTAGTTGCCTATTCACCCCCCTCTAGTCAACCATATCGATCCTTTCAATTGGTATCAGAGCCTTGTCTCTTTATTGAGGACTTTACCGTCCGAAGAGTATGGTTGATACCGTAGACGGTGTGGAGGAACACTCCGGTGTGAATCCGATCTCGTCTACGGGCGATGGGGGAACCTCGGTCTCACGTGAGGAGTTCAATGTGGCCTTGGAGACATTGAAAACCTCCATGACGACCGAGGTTGAAAGCATGTTTACTAAATTCCTTGAAGGGCTTAAACTATCCGCCGCACCATTGAAAGTGGGTAATTCCACCGATAAGGTGACGGATGCTACCTCCGATAAGGGGGAAGCTAGTAGTGAAAAGGCTCCTTCTTCTAGTGTTAAGAATGGCACCATCATCTTTTCTCATGTGGAACCACCACTTGTTTATGGTGGACCGGCTCCTTCCACTCATTTGAATCATGCCGGTCCTTCCCCTAAGATTGTGAAAAATGAGGACTTTGATTCTTGGGTTTACCGCTTTAAACGTCATTTAAATCATGTGAACACTAATATTTGGAGAATCATTGAAGAAGGTTTCTATCCGCATGATCCAAGCAACTTCACTCCTCGAGAAGCCGCAGATAATCAATTCAATGAAAATGCTCTCTTCATCATTCAAGATGCAATTCCACCCAAAGATCTACCTCATCTTCGACCCTTCGCCTTGGCCAAAGACGCATGGCTTTGTGTTGTCTCTCTCTACCGGGGAAGCGCAAGCATTCAACGCTCCAACTATGAAGTGGTGCAAGATGAGGCCGATGAGTTTGCAATGAAAGAAGATGAAGAACCACGTGAGCTTTATCGGAGAGTAACCAAACTCGCGGTCTCACTCCGAGATCACGGGAGCAAGGACACGAATGACAATTGGATTAAGCGCAAATTCCCCAAGGCAATGATTCCCTACCACAAGGCCATGTCCTCTATCATTCGTCAAAGGCCGGACTTCCACACTTTGACCTCAAGCGAAGTGTTGGATGAGTTTGTGGCCATGAACATTTTGGACAAGACCGCCGACAATGCGGTGCTTCGTTCTCAAAGGGCAAAGAAGCCCAACCTTACATTGAAGGCCAAGCTCTGCGTTGAAGAAGAAGAAGAGGAGGAAGAAGAGGAGAGCAACCCCGAAGATACAAAGTATGCATATCATGAACACATGGCACTCACTTCAAGGAAATTTTGGAGCAAGAAAAACTCAAGACCAAACTTTAACAAAAACAACTCAAGTTGCACGAAGAGCAAGCAACGTGTAAGGACTTGCTACAGTTGTGGCAATGTGAGTCATTTTGTTGTGGAGTGCCCGTATGAGAAGAGGGAAGACAATGGTGGCAAGCTCATCCGAAAGGACAAAGCCAAGTCGTTCCCCAACAAGAGCAACTTCACCAAGAATACTCCTCCCAAGGCATTGGTGGTACAAGAAGAGTACAATGAGGATGATGACGATGATGAAGATGGTGAGTCGGCTGCCATGGCCTCAGTTGCCATTGCGACGACTCCACGGGTGTCTCTCTTCGACTCACCCGATGAGAGCATCACCGCCAAGTGCCTCATGGCTAAAGCCACCAACAAGGTAACCCCCAACATCAAAACTACCATCATTAATCATCCTTCTTCGACGGATAGCATTGATGAACATGAGGGAGCTAATGTGGAGGCGAATGAGTTTGAGGCCTTTATGGGCAAACTTAAGGGTAAATCCAAGAAGCACTTTGTGGCTCTCTTGGAACAACTTGGTGAAGCCAATGACATGATTGAGGCTCACGAAGATACCATCACTAATATGGAAGGGCATAGTCGTGACTATGCGGATGAGATTTCGGATCTTTCCAATGCTCTTGAGGAAGAGTGTGGTCTTCATTTGGCTCTTGAGGAGTCACACAATGTTGATCATGCTAAGTTAAAGAAAGATTATGATCATGCTCTCATTGTTTCTCATGTGCTAAACTCCAAGAAGGCCGAACTTGAGGTTGATCTTGCTAGACTCAGAGAGGAGTTTGATCTACTTGACAAGGCTCACAAGGTCTTGAAGGGTGCTCATGCTAGCCTCAAAGAGTCTCATGATCAACTTCAAGTAAAGCTAACCAAGGAAAAAGCCACTTTTCCTCGTATGATGTTAATTGATAATGCAAATGCTACTAACCCGTGTTGTGAGCATGTGCATCTTGTTGAGGAGAACGCTAAGCTAAAGGTGCAACTTGAGAGAGGTCTTGCGACTTGCATACAAGGCAAGAAGAACCTCAACGACCTCTTGATCAATCAAAAGGGAGTTGTGGCCAAGGTAGGGGTTGGGTACGTGCCCGAGTCCAAGAACAAGAAGAAGAATGACAAGACCAAACGACCTCCTCCTCTCATGCAAACCTTTGTGAAGGAGGGAGAGAGTGCTTCCAAGGAGAAGAAGAACAATGCGAAGGGTGGCGGTGTCAAAAAGGGCAATGCCACTTCTCCTATCAAAGCCGGCGACTTTAATCCATCTTATATGTTATGTCGTGCTAGTGATGGACATGTCTATGCCAAATTCATTGGTTCTCCTCATGAGTACATTGAATGGTCTATTTGGGTTCCAAAGACCCTTGTTACTAACATCAAAGGACCCATTACAAAATGGGTACCTAAAACCAAGCATTGATCTCTTGTAGGTGTTTGCTTCCGGTGGGGGATCATGGTTGCTCGATAGCGGAGCTACAAATCATATGACCGGAAGCAAGGACTTGGTGGTGGACGTGCACAAGATTCCATCTATGCCCACCAATGTCGAGTGGGGTGACGCCTCATCTTCTAAGGTATTGGGACTTGGCAAGGTAGTCATCTCTCATGATCTCACGATCGAGAAGGTCATGCTTGTTGAGTCCCTTGCATGCAATTTACTTTCCGTTCGTCAACTTGCAATCATGGGCTTTGCCACTTTCTTTGATATCGATACCGTGGCCCTCTTGTGGAGCAAGACTCTTAAAGTAGCCTTTGTTGGGCATGTCGAGAACGGTCTATATGTGATTAACTTTTCGGAACGACCCACTAAGACCGCGACATGCCTAATGGCTAAAGTTGATGTGGGGTGGCTTTGGCATCGCCGTCTAGCCCATGTCAATATGAGATCTTTGCAAAGTCTTCTCAAGGGGGACCATGTCCGTGGACTAACGAATGTTAGTTTTGCTAAAGATCGTGCTTGCAGTGCTTATATCGAAGGAAAGCTACATGAGAAGGCTCACCCTCCCACGACTATCATTTACTCAAAGAGGCCTTTGGAGCTCCTTCACTTGGATCTATTTGGGCCTCCATCCTTTGATAGTCTTGGGGGTAGGAAGTATTGCTTGGTGATTGTGGATGACTACTCAAGATACACTTGGGTGTATTTCTTCAAGAGGAAGAGTGAGACCCAACAAACCGTCATTGACTTTGCAAATGAAGCACAACGTCAACACAATGCAAAGATCTTGACAATAAGAAGTGACAACGGCACCGAGTTCAAGAACTACACCTTGGATGAGTTTCTTAGTGATGAGGGGATTAAGCATCAATATTCCGCACCTTACACCCCTCAACAAAACGATGTTGTGGAGAGGAAGAACCGGACGTTGATGGATGCGGCAAGGACCATGATGGCGGAGTTCAAGTCTCCATACAACTTTTGGGCCGAAGCCATCAACACCACATGTCATGCATCCAATCGGCTCTACCTCCGCAAGGGCTTGAACAAGACTCCATATGAGATACTCACCGGTAACAAGCCCAACCTCAAGTACTTTCGGGTGTTCGGGTGTAAGTGTTTCATTCTCAAGAAAGGTGTTCGGTTGTCTAAATTTGAGGCTAGAGCTTATGAGGGCATATTTGTTGGTTATGCTACAAACTCTCATGCTTACCGTGTCCTTAATAAATCTACGAGACTTATTGAGAAGACGTGTAACGTGGAGTTTGATGAGAATAACGGCTCCCAAGTGGAGCAAAGTGGCACTTGTGATGTAGGTGATGAAATTCCTCCTCAAGCCATAAGAAGAATGGGTGTTGGCTTTATCCTACCCATTGAGGAACCCCTTGTGGCCGAAGGAGAAGGACAATGCTCCACTCAAGTGGATCCATCACCAACCCAAGGCCCACACGCTTCCGAAGAACAACATAAAGGCCCTCATCCTCAAGAACAAGACCAAGGGCAAGATCATGCTCAAGACGGTGTTGACACACCAAGTGATGCCCAAGGTCAAGTTCTCTCCTCCGAGCAAGTTCAAGAACAAGAACAAGCTCAAGACGACGCTCAAGATGATCAAGTGACCACTCCTCGTCTCACCCCCGAGGAGGAATTGGAGCATCGTGCCGCCAAGGTTGCTTCCAAGCTCTCCACCAAGGATCATCTCATGATGAATGTGCTTGGAAGCTTAAGAAAGGAGGTAAGCACTCGTAGACAATTAGCAAACTATTGTGAGCATCACGCGTTTGTCTCTTGTGTCGAACCCCACAAGGTCTATGAGGCGCTCGAAGATCCGGATTGGCTCAATGCCATGCATGAAGAACTCAACAACTTCGAGCGCAACAAAGTGTGGAGATTGGTGCCAAGACCGATGGGGAACCACAATGTCATTGGAACCAAGTGGATATTTAAGAACAAGCAAGATGCCCATGGGATTATCATTCGCAACAAGGCTCGTTTGGTAGCACAAGGCTACTCCCAAGTCGAGGGTATCGACTACGGTGAAACCTTTGCTCTCGTTGCTCGTCTTGAATCCATTCGCATGTTGATTGCATATACTTCTCATCATAACTTTAAGTTACAACAAATGGATGTGAAGAGTGCTTTTCTTAATGGTCCTATTAATGAATTGGTTTATGTTAAGCAACCCCCCGGGTTCGAGGATCCCTACTTTCCCGATCATGTGTATCAACTCGATAAGGCACTCTATGGCCTTAAACAAGCCCCATGTGCGTGGTATGACCACCTTACCGAGTTGTTACAAGACCGTGGTTTTGAAGTTGGGCTAATCGACCCCACTCTTTTCACTAAGAAGGTCAAAGGGGAGTTGTTTGTGTGCCAATTATATGTTGATGATATTATCTTTGGTTCCCCTAACAAAGCTTTCAATGAGGAATTTGCCACTCTCATGACCTCAAAGTTCGAGATGTCTTCCATGGGAGAGTTGAAGTTCTTTCTAGGGTTCGAAGTGAAGCAAAGAAGAGAAGGAACCTTCATCAACCAAGCCAAATACACTCAAGACATGCTCAAGAGATTCAAGCTAAGTGATGTCAAGCTGGCTTCCACTCCAATGCCCACCAAGTGCCAACTTGACATAGATCCCAATGGCAAAGCGGCGGATCAAAAGTTATATTGTTCCATGATAGGCTCCTTGCTTTACCTTTGTGCATCTAGACCGGATATCATGTTGAGTGTGGGAATTTGTGCACGGTTTCAAGCCGCACCTAAGGAAAGTCACTATGTGGTGGTCAAACGAATCTTTCGATATTTGGCTCATACCCCAAACTTTGGCTTATGGTACCCAAGAGGAGCAAACTTCAAGCTTGTAGGGTATTCAGATTCCGATTGGGCGGGAGACAAAGTGGATAGGAAGTCCACTTCCGGAGGGTGCCAATTCCTTAGTTGCTCTTTGGTAAGTTGGTCTTCCAAAAAGAAAAGTTGTGTGTCTCTCTCGTCCATCGAAGCGGAGTATGTGGCGGCGGGTAGTTGTTGTGCACAACTCCTATGGATGAGGCAAACTTTAAAGGATTACGGTGTCATTTGTGACAAAGTACCTCTTTGGTGTGACAATGAAAGTGCCATCAAGATCTCTCTCAACCCGGTGCAACACTTCAAGACGAAGCATATTGAGATTCGGTATCACTTCATCCGGGATCACATTAGGCGAGGAGAGATCGAGCTCAACTATGTCAACACTCATGATAATCTTGCAGATATTTTCACGAATCCCTTGGATGAAGCAAGATTTCGCGAGTTAAGGCATGAGCTAAATATCATTGATTCGAGCAATGTTGCTTGAACCCTTGCACACCCCACCATACTCAACTTGTTGTCTTGTTTAGATGTAGGCATGGACATAGGGGGAGTGTTGTTCTCTCAATGAACTCTCCTTCCCCCCTTTATGCATAAATTGATCGAGTCTTTCACATTAGCCATGTTTGATGGTACTTGTGCTTCAAAGACGAGTTTTGGTCATGGGCCCAAGGATAATTCTTCGCGATGCCATACCAATTGACTCAAACATAGGTGGCTCCGGCCACCGCCCTCTCTTTGGAGAGGTGGTGTCTCGTGGTTGTTTCGTGTTGTCGTTTGCCTTTCTGCCTTCGTGTGTCGCGTGGTCTTGTGGTGTCGTGTTGCCTCGAAGTTTTCGTGCAAAGACCTCTTTTTCGTGTGCTTGAAACTTGCAACTTTTTGAGCCCACGGTACTACTGCGGCTTGCCCGCGGTACTACCGCGTTGAGAGGGCACGGTACTACCACGCCAGAGAGCGGTACTACTGCTCAGGTGCGGTACTTCCGCCGAGCGGTACTACCGCGATGATACACGGTACTACCGCGCCGTCGAGTGGGCGTGGGGGTTATGACTCGGGCAGGGGAGTTCCAACTCCCCATATCCATTCACTTGTCTCTCTCCCCACGTCTCTCTCTCTCTCTCTCTCTCTCTCTCTCTCTCTCTCTCGCTCAAGAACGGCGCCGGAGGTCCTCGCCGGATCTCCATCTCCGGCCACTCTCCTAGGATTCCGACCGGTGGGCTCGTTCCCCACCACTTCCTCTTGCCATGGAACAAGGTTTTTCCCCAAATCCCTCTCTTTCTTGGTTGTTCTCTCGCTTCTAGGTTTTTGGGGAGATGCATGTTGTTCTTGAGATTTTAGGCCAAATCTGTGCAAGAGTAGGATGTAGGAGAGTCGTGTTGCGTAGGAATCATACTTTATATGTTGTCCTGTGATAGATTTGTCCAACCGTAGTACCACCGTGGTTTCGCGGGCTTTCTCAGATTTGAACCGGTAACACATTTGTACGTACTTCCTCTCAAAGGGAAGGAACTTCGGTAACACATCCTCGTCTCCACCGGCTCCACTCTTGGTTATCTCGTGCCTTTACTTGTGCAAGCTAATTTGTGTTATATCTCTTGCTTGCTTGTGTTCCTATCCTTGTTGCATCATATAGGTTGCTCACCTAGTTGCATATCTAGACAACCTACTTTGATGCAAAGTTTAAATTGTTAAAGAAAAGCTAAAAAATGTTAGTTGCCTATTCACCCCCCCTCTAGTCAACCATATCGATCCTTTCAAGGTGGATGTGCAAGTTACAAATCCGAGTCCAGTTAACGCTTCTGATCAGGATATGCCAGACATGGTAAATGTTGCAGAGCAAGCAGAAGTTATAACCACACCTTATCAGAGAGACCCTGGTACATGTTGTCAAATTTGGGAGCTCCAACGGACAAGCAAGATGACGCTCGACATTTTTGTATATCTAAGGGAGCATATCGACCGGAGTTGGAAGCAGGGGAATACCCATTTGATGAAAAGTCTAAACACCGCCGGCGATTTCAGAAAGATTGGTACACAAATTTCTGGTGGCTTGAGTATTCAACACACACTGATAGCGCATATTATTTGTCGTGCTTTCTCTTCTCAAAAAACCTGTTGGGAGATGTGGGTCTGACACATTATCGGTCAAGGGTTTTAGAAACTAGAAAAATGTTAATGATGGAAAAGCGTGTGCTTTTTCAACTCATGTTGGGGGAGCAAAACACATATCATGTGGTAAATAAAAATATAGCCTCAAGTAAAGTTACCGATGGACGAAGACGAAAGAGGGGATGCCTTCTGGGGAATCCCCAAGATTAAGCTTTTGGCTGACCTTGAGTTTTACCTTGGGGTGCCTTGGGCATCTCCAAGCTTAGGCTCTTGCCACTCCTTATTCCAAAATCCATCAAATCTTTACCCAAAAACTTGAAAACTTCACAACACAAAACTCAACAGAAAATCTCATGAACTCCTTTAGTATAAGAAAACAAACCACCACTTCAAGGTACTGTAATGAACTCATTATTTATTTATATTGATATTAAATCTACTGTATTCCAACTTCTCTATGGTTCATACCCCTCGATACTAGCCATAGATTCATCAAAATAAGCAAACAACACACGAAAAACAAAATCTGTCAAAAACAGAACAGTCTGTAGTAATATGTAGGTTTCGAATACTTCTGTAACTCCAAAAAATCCTACCAAATTAACACGACCTAAATAATTTGTATATTGATCTACTACAATTGGAATCATTATTTTATCGCTTTGTGGTTAAAAATGAAAATTATTATCGTGAGCGCAAACTTTCTGTTTTTTTCAGCAAGATCAAATAACTATCATCCAAGAAGATCCTAAAGGCTTTACTTGGTACAAACACTAATTAAAACATAAAAACACAATCATAACAGTAGATAGATGATTTATTTATTACTAAACAGGAACAAAAAAGTAAGGAACAAAAATAAAATTGGGTTGCCTCCCAACAAGCGCTATCGTTTAACGCCCCTAGCTAGGTATAAAAGTAAGAATAGATCTAGGTATTATCATCTTTGGTTTACAATTCTTCAATAGAACACTTATAACCCTTGGGAGTTTCCTTCTTTTTATTAATGATCAAACTCCTAGGCAAGAAATCAAGAAATTCATTTGTAGCAAAAGGTTCCTTAATGATAGCGAAAAAGTTGGGGTGAACACTTATTGATTTGAGATCTGCATTTTCCTTACTAGAAGATTCACCTTTACTTTTAGGCACATAAAAATAGGGGGGTGCCACATTGAGTATATAGGTATCCCCCCGAAGAGCCCTATTCTTGACCGATCAATCATTTTAGTCGCCCACAAAACATATCCGGCAACCAACCATGATTTATGGCAATTGACGCTTGCTCCCTATCAAAACCGCTGAGCTAAATTAGGTCCCTTAACCATTGAATTGGATAATTATTGGTGTTTCAATTTTTGACTCATACAAGTGTAAGGATTTCAATAAAAAAATCATGGTCCATATATTGGTTGATCATTTTTTACAAGTATTACGCTTTTAACCGTTCATGCACAAGAAAGTAGAAACAAAAGAATATTTTATAATAAAGTAGAAATAAAAGAATATTTTATGAGCAGTTCACTATCTTTTAGTTGTAACATTAAAGTAGGTTTAAGTTGGTACTTACGTGACAAGAGAATTAAGGGTGAAACAATGTGCCTAGGTTTAATTTGAAAATGAGAAAGTTGTTGTTAAGACGAATCTTGATAGCATCACTTGACTATATCAATCATGCATGTGTAAGTGTTCTCTCGTTGCAATGGACATGTACATACTTGAGTTAGAGATGTGCAATTTTTTTCCGTTGCAATGCATGGGCATATTTACTAGTCCTACTCTTAACGATGAAACATGATTTTAGTCAAGTCGATTATAATATGACGCATGGGTGAATCTGTTGCCTTGTAACCATAAGGTCACGGGTTTGAGTCATGAAAACAACCTCTTGGTGAAATGCAGGGAAAGGTTGCATACAAAAGGCTCAAAGTGGTCGTACCCTTGTCCAGACCCTGCACATGCAGGAGCTACGTGCACCAAGCTGCATTTTTAACTATAATATGACAGAAGAACTCAATGGTAGAAAAAAGTAGGTATTTGTGACATGCAACAAGCTATGTGTGTTTTGCTATAGTCGCGTGCAAGTGACATGGTGTGGTGACTTTGTTTGTCAACCGTAAATGGTGCGTTCATGTTGAGTGTATTTTTGCGGTGCCACAAACACTAGTTTCCGTGTTGCTTGCATGTTGTGGTTTTTTTCCCAACAATTTGTTGCGATCAACAGACTTGTTGCATAGACATAATTTTTTGTTGCATATGTTGTTTTGAAATGTTCTTCGGTCGGGTGGGGGCAAGGGGCCGGTTATTTCGCCAACCACCTAACCAACAGAAAAGGATATATCTCTACTACTCGTTTGTTTTTCCTCCCATACAAATACCCAAATCAAATCAACCTCCTTCCTCGATTTTTACTCCGCACGACCCCCTCCCTCCTTGATTTTTTGTTGATTGTTTGGTACTCTCAACCGACGTTGCACAAAATTAAAACCAACATAAATAGAGTAACTTGGAATAATCTAAACCAATCAATACTTTTCAGAAATCATGTGTCGCATTAACACAATCAAATCAAATCTTCCCAAATTCACAACTAGATCCAAACTTTCCTTTTCTTCCCATACAATCACCCAAATCAAATCAAATCTTACCAAAATCTCAACCAAATTAAAACTTTCCTTGCATTCCCTACCCATGCTAAAATCAAATTAAATCTTATCAAAAATCTAGAATATGTGTTAGATACAGGGTCTGCCTAGGGCACATCTAGTTATCGCACATCTAAGTGACTTAATCAAAGCATAAAAGGAAGACAAAATATCCACACGAATCTCCGCGTAGGATTATGTATGGCGCCCGTTGAAACACACGGGGGAATTAGCTAGTAGCAGTAAGAAATAAGAAAAGAAACTCCCCGCAAAAAAAAGGAGAGATAAGAAAAACCAAAATGCAAATGCATGTAGGAGTAGATACCTATTTTGTTTTGTTTTGCGGGAATGCATCTACGTACATGACTGGATTGTGACGTGCCCTTTACATCTTGCCGTTCAAGAACGAGATAGATTTGGGGTTCTAGATTCCTGCCAGGAACCCAAACCCACCACAACTCTTCTTCAAATCAAATCAAATCAAACAACCGACATATCCAACACGGTAGGCTCCCGCCTTTGAATTGAATTCGCCATCAGATAAGATTACCCTTCTGGAAGGCAATTCGTTGCACGCACGAACGTCCCCGTACATCTCCTCCGCCTATAAAAGGTCTCGTACATCTCCACCCTCCCACGAGTCCACGACATCGAAAACCCAAAACCCAGAGCTAGCTAGCCGATCGATCTACGCGCCATGGAGACGTCGCTCCTCATCGCCGGCGCCCTCCTCCTCCTCTCCCTCGTCGCCCTGCTCCGCAACGCCGCCGCCCGACGCCGCCTCCCGCCGGGCCCGCCGGCGTTGCCGCTGTTCGGCAACCTGCTCTGGCTGCGCAACTCGGCGTCCGACGTGGAGCCCCTCCTCCTGGGCCTCTTCAAGCAGTACGGCCCCATCGTGGCGCTCCGGATCGGGTCGCGGCTGTCCGTCTTCGTGGCCGACCGGCACCTCGCGCACAAGGCCCTCGTGGGCGCCGGCGTGGCGCTGGCCGACCGCCCGCGCGCCGCCACCAGCTCGCTCCTCGGCGTCACGGACAACATCATCACCCGCGCCAACTACGGGCCCGTGTGGCGCCTCCTGCGCCGCAACCTCGTCTCCGAGACGCTCCACCCCAGCCGCGTCAAGCTGTTCGCGCCGGCGCGCGCCTGGGTGCGCCGCGTGCTCATGGAGAAGCTGCGGGAGGAGGACACGCCCGACGTCATGGAGGCGTTCCAGTACACCATGTTCTGCCTGCTCGTGCTCATGTGCTTCGGCGAGCGCCTGGACGAGCCCGCGGTGCGCGCCATCGAGGAGGCCGAGCGCGCCTGGCTGCTCTACATCTCCAGGAAGCTCACTGTCTTCTTCTTCGTCCCGGCCGTCACCAAGCACCTCTTCCGCGACCGCCTCCGCGTCGCGCACGCCCTGCGGATGCGCCAGAGGGAGCTCTTCGTGCCGCTCATCCATGCGCGGCGGGAGTACAAGCGGCTGGTCGGCGAGGGCCGGGCGCCGGCCAAGGAGACCACGTTCGAGCACTCGTACGTGGACACGCTGCTCGACGTCACGCTCCCCGAGGAGGGCAACCGCCCGCTCACCGACGACGAGATCGTGGCGCTCTGCTCCGAGTTCCTCAACGCCGGCACCGACACCACCTCCACGGGGCTGCAGTGGATCATGGCGGAGCTGGTCAAGAACCCGGCCGTGCAGGACAGGCTCTACGAGGAGATCAAGGCCACCTGCGGGGAGGACGGCGCGGAGGAGGTCTCGGAGGAGAAGATGGACGCGGCCACCATGCCGTACCTCAAGGCGGTGGTCCTGGAGGGCCTGCGCAAGCACCCGCCGGGGCACTTCGTGCTGCCGCACAAGGCGGCGCAGGACATGGACGTGGGCGGGTACCTGATCCCCAAGGGCACGACGGTGAACTTCATGGTGGCGGAGATGGGCCGGGACGAGGGGACGTGGGACAAGGCCATGGAGTTCGCGCCGGAGCGGTTCCTGGAGGCCGGCGACAAGCTGGCGGCGGTGGACCTGTACGGCAGCAAGGGGATCAAGATGATGCCGTTCGGCGTGGGGCGGAGGATCTGCGCGGGGCTGAGCATCGCCATGCTGCACCTCGAGTACTTCGTGGCCAACATGGTCAAGGAGTTCGAGTGGAAGGAGGTGGCCGGCCACGAGGTGGACTTGGCCGAGAAGCGCGAGTTCACCACCGTCATGGCCAACCCGCTGCGCCCGCGCCTTGTGCCCAGGAACTGAAAAAACAGTAGTCTATATTTCCTTTTAGCTTAATTTGCACGAGATGTTTTGCGTGTGTGATTAGATTATCATAATGAACATGTCTACTACCTAGTTTAAGATTTATTTCAGAGAGAAATGTTTAGAGCTAGCAAGGAACATTGTTGGAGTTTCAGTTTATAATGCAGTGTCTAGGTTTGCCAATTGTAATGTTTTTTGTTTCCTGATTCAGATTACAATGGTGACCTAAGTTACCCATGGGCAGCGGAGCATGATAATGATAATAATAATAACAAAAGCATTCATCAACACAAGATCTATGAATTAGGAAAAGATCCCATTCTGATCTCGGCAGGCTGGTTGGCCAGATTTGTATAACACTAGTTTTTAGGTTGTTTGTAATTTACCTCTGCATCATGACTTACTAACACAATTTTCACAGTAGGCAGATCACCTCCTGTTTTCTACTAAAAAATCATACATTTTTCCTCCTTCATCAAAAAGAAAATTTTCTGATGAATATTTCAGTCATCCAATCTAGAACACAAGCATATTCTAGCATGAGTTCTGCTTTATATTGGATATGGCAGATAACTGCAACAAAAAAGGTATGCTCTACATCAACACATACCGTGATAACCAATACTATCAAATCAACATGTATGCCAGTGAGAGGTCCGTTTTCTAGTTATGCAGAAGCATTTAATAAGACTCACAAGTTTCCCATCATCAGCATGCAAATATCCAATCAAGCATATCCCAGATTTGATGAATACACAGCGGAACATGTCAGAACAAAACACTTTGGGCAATAACATTTTTGCAAAGAACATAAGCATCATCTCTCTCTCTCTCGCAGCTCACAAGTAGCGTTGGATTTTCGAGAAAAGCTAATCTCCCATGCACCGGAGGTACCGTGCATGCATGCGCCGTTGGTTTGCTTGGAGATCGATGCCATGCATTTATACCGCTGGCAGTTAGTTAGTTATTTCTCTCATCACATGCAAGTACACTGTTTCACCTATGTTCCATCATCCCATGTTTTTCATTTTATTTCCAAGTTCAAATATAATTTGTCTTATGAACCAAAAGTACAATTTATGATCCGTTTTCATATTTGTGTTTTTGACGACGAGACCTTTGAAATGAGACCACTTTTGAATAAATTTCAATAAATTTTAAAATTTAAATTCTGAAACATAGTGAAACACTATAAGAGTACACATAACTATGCCATGTTTTGTTAAACACTAGATAAGGTCAAAGTTTTGTTGCAATAAAATATATTAATATTTACAAACTCTTAGATTACTAAGAATCAGTTTGATACACATTGGCACACAATGTATCATTATGAAATGCAACGGAACATGGGGAGCCATAGTGAAATAATAAGATAATAATTTTGTGAAATACATTATTAAAATTTTCACATGGAATTAATAAATATGTATGGAACAAGTTCGAAGCATGGTGATTTAGTTGTCAAAAATTAATTTCTAAAAATATATTCAATATTGGTCTTGTTTTAAAGACTTTGTAAAAAACTTAATTGTGCAAACAGAATGTAAAACAAACTTTTGTTTCAACATGCATTAGGCATCTATTTATTTAAATGAAACCTTGTCAGTACAGATTAACATGTGAATGTATGTTAGGTGAGAGAAAATAGAGGCCCCACACAGCAATAAAAAATGTGATGGATGCATGCACGGGAGGTCCCGTGCATGGTAGAAAATCCACTCTCTTGGATTTTCTGATAGGTGTGCAACTACAATTCTCCGAAATATGTAAGAACATATGTCCTTTCAAAAAGAATTGCATCAGCCGAAAGAACAACCCCAGAATGGTCCACAGAATTTCCCTAAAATAAGAGCTCTTGTCTCACAGGTCCCACCTTCAACTCTGTTGTTGGTCAAATTTAAGGAACCTGCAAGACAAAGTACTTCCTCTGTAAACTAATATAAGAGTGTTTAGATAACTAAAGTGGTGATCTAAACGCTCTTATATTAGTTTACGGAGGGAGTAGTAAATAGAAATAGGTTTAGTGATGACATACTTGGGGAACGCTTCTGTTGAAGGATTACTGGATAGCATTGCAATTTTGGTGATAAGTCAATATACTGCATGGTCACTTGGTAAGAAATAGCAAGCACCATGCTTCAGTTCAGTCATGATTTGTTGATAACATTTCAGCACATTATTAATGAAAGACAAATCCTTATCGTGGTGAAGAAGCATGCATCTTTTAGCTTTCCCCTAATTTTATGTCTGGGATAAGTCAGACCGGGTAATATGTAGTAGTTCAGACAAGGCAATACTACCCTGTGTAGCAGTCCAGCACTGAAGACAAAACCAGCGATTATAAGAGCCAAAAAGATGTAGAAGCCAAATAGGTCAACATGGTACTGGTTCGTTGACTGGTCGCAACATATTCAAGCATCATATGTGCAGCATGATTGGAGAGAAGGAAGTGTCCTGTCATGCAATCATCCACGATTTGTACATACAATCCTGACAAGTTCGATTTAAGGATAACAATGATGGAGTATAACTATTGAACAATTAAGATGACCAGTTCAACATACAGATTTGGAAACATGAACGATGCTTTCTTGTTTCTGCAAGTAACACATTTTACGGGCAGTGTAGGAGAAATGCAGAATCATGCCACAAGAAAGAACAATATATGAAAAAAAAATCAAACGAAACAGGAAAGGTACCCAAACAAGAAAAGAGTTACTTAAGAGAGGGAGTACCGGAGATAAGTTAGTTGTCACGTTTCAGTTTGTCTAGCATTTGTCTACGCGAACCAGCATGTCTGCCAAACTCTTCCTTTTGCAATCGGCCTTGTTGCTTGAAAGGGTTCCTTCAGTTAATAGATACAAGAACTTGAATAAAAATGACACGCAGCAACAAGAGCAATATATGTGCATCCTTACATCAAGCCTTCAATGGAAAACAACATATAGGCATTTAACAGGACAATTCTGTATCTATATGCTGACATTAATTAGATCGGCAAAATATATTTTAGTAACATCATAGACAATCTGATAACCAATGCAATCAATGAAATACATCAGATTCTCTAGCAATGCCAGATTCCACCTTTGATATTGTAAAAAGGTTAAAAAAAACAATGCTAACAATGGCCAATTTATAATTCAGAAAAGTACTCCCTCCGTTCGGAATTATTTGTCTCGGATATGGATGTATCTAGAATCAAAATACGTCTAGATACATCTATTTCTGCGACAAGTAATTCCGAACGGAGGGAGTATGAGCCTATGTGCAATTATTATACCCCAATGTGTAAGATATCATCACACCCTTCAGAAACTTCAATACAAATGCAACTGGTGTATGTTAACAAACTAAATCCTGTGAAATCTAACAAACTGGTTATAGGACAGTAAAATTTGGATTGAATGATTGAGTACCAAGTGTATGAATCTTATATTTACCTGCAGAAGGGATATGGCTTGTGGCAAGCCATGTTGGGAGCACGCACGGAACAAGAAGACTACAGTGGAGCAACTTCTGAAAGGCGAATTCCTTGGCCAGGTAACCCCTCCAAATCTCCTCCCCCTCAGCCAGGTCCATGGCAATAACAGCACTACCATGTTGGAGGTACACAAGGTCGGCATTGAATGGATCTATGGCAGCAATTTGAACATAGCAAGGGTCGTGCCGACCTGTAATTTCAACTCCCTGATCCAGCGCCCAGCTGTAGGTCTCGTCATCCAGCGAAAAGGAAAGGATCACGCACCACTTGTCGTGCTTGTGTCCATGGGACACTTGGACGTAGCGCAGCTTCCCGTCGCTGACCCCCATGCGCCGGTACCTGCTCAGCGTCGGGGAATCAGAAACACCCGTCGCTGACCCCCATGCGCCGGTACCTGCTCAGCGTCGGGGAATCAGAAACAGGCAGCACGCTGGAGCGCGGCAGCTCGGCGAAGCGGCGCTCCGGCCGGTCGCTGAAGGGGTCGACGGAGCAGGCGCCCCAGGCCACGTCCACCCACCACAGCCGGTCGCCGAACGCCAGCACCTCATGGTTGATCAGCATGCTCCGCGCAGTGTCCATCTCGGCCACCCCGACCAGCGGCCGCTCGTCCCACTCCCCTGTCTCGGACAGAAACCGGCGCACGACCCTGCGGCACTCCCCTCCCCCGCGACTGCTTTTGCTGAGCTGAGCGACGGCGTACCTGTCAGGCGGGCCGTGTGAGCCTTGAGATTGGGTGAGCAGGCCGAAAGAGGTACTTCCCATTTTGGGGACATCCATGCCCGGGGCCGGGAGGCGGACCAGCTGCCCGCTGAGAGGGTTGCAGACGAAGAGCTCGCCCTCCGGTTCCACGCCGCCGCGGGCCGCGGCGAACTCGTGTGGCCACAAGGGGCGGTGGCGGGCGTCGATGAAGTCGAGGAGGAGGAGGCCGTCGCAGCTGGCGCCGCGGACGATGCCCACGAGGGAACCCATGTCGTCGCCGTGGGGGGCGACGAGGCGAGCGGGGACGGAGAGGTGGGAGACGCAGGGGGTGCTGTTGAGGTCGACGAGCGCGCGCGCGCTCTGCGACGGCGCCCCTGACGCGTCCAGCGCCGCCTGGCTGTTCACCATGGCCCAGGGAGGGCGTGGGACCGCCGTGCAGAGGTAGCGGCGGAGGGGAGCCGCGGCGGCGACGGCGGCGACGAGGCGCTGGAGCAGGAGCGGCATTTTGCTTCTGGAGGAGCCGGTGACGCTGTGTGTGGCAGGCTGGCGGTACGATCTACGGTGGAATGGAGGGCTTTGTGGTTCTGCCCTTGAGTCACCTGGGGATGGAAAAGAAGGGGGTTTGGTGCACATGGTCTCGGTCCATACGGCTCTGACAGCTTTAGGCGAAAGGAGGGGTCTTGGAGTCAGCTCGAATCGTCTCGTGGAGGAGAGGACAGGATGGGTGAGCCTATACCTGGCCAAAACTCGGGCCGGGCCGGGCCTAGCCAAGCCCAAGTCAAAAAACCTAGGCCTGAGCCCGGCCCGGTCATCGGGCTTGGTTTTTAGGCCCGAGCCTAGCCCAAACACATAAAAGGCCGAGTAAAAAAACCCAGGCTCAAGCCCGGCTTGGTTTTTAGGCCCGAGCCTGGCCCGAACACATAAAATCCCGACGGGCCTCGGGCCAGGCCTCTTCAGGAAATTGCAAAAATGAAGGGCCCAGGCCCGGCCTTCGGGCTCAAAATCTAGGCCCAAGCTTGGCCCGGGAGCAGCGTCGGGCGGGGCCGGGCTTCCCATGGCCGGGACTAGGTGAGCCGGTGAAGTTCGAGCTCTTAAGTTTTCTTTAAAAAAAGTATTCCCTCCGTTCCTAAATATAAATCTTTCTAGATATTTTAAATTGACTACAACATACGGATGTATGTAGCGATATTTTAGAGTGTAGATTCACTCATTTTGCTTAGTATATAATCACTTGTTGGAATTTCTAGAAAGACTTATATTTAAAAACGGAGGAAATACATCTAGGTATACCATGGCTTTATAAAAGATAGAATGCCAATTATAAAAAAAACTAGCACTCACTACGAATAATAAAATGTAGTACGCACATCAATCAAGTAAGATCAAAGACGAACACCACTGAAAAGCAAACTACAACACAAAAGCGTCTATTCTAGCTAATACACAACACCGCATCACGACCGACGCCGGTCATCTTCAAAGACCACCAAATTCCGCAGAACTTCTCTTGACGATGCACCATCCACTTTGAGCACCTAAGAGAAAAATGGCAAGTGTATGGCAAGACCCGATCCAATCCAAAGAAAACACCGTCTTGGGCACACCGGCGGCGGGCGTACATGGCACCACCGAGGATCAAGAAAGGACATCGGCGAGCATCGGAGAACAACAACAAGGAAGTAGTCATGTCTCCAAACACCATGCTCTCAACAGAGGAATAACGTTAAGGACGCCGCCATCATCTCGATCCACCACCGAATCGAGGCTTTCACCTTGAGACAGCCACCAACCCAAGAGAGCGAGGGGAATGACGAACACGCTTCGACGATGCCTCCAAGGAGGGGAATGACAACCACAGGTGCCACCGCCGCGGGCCGGGCGATGTCCGTGCAAGATTTTCAACCACGCTTCGCACCTCATCACACCTCCAGGGACTTGGCGACACCATCCAAGTAGCCTCACATCATCGCCACTGTAACACCTAGTTGACTTAGCCGCAAAGCCGAGGGTTGGAGACCGGCCACACGCGCAACAGGGGGGGACGTGGCCACAGCACCATCTCCCGCCCTGCATGGAGAACCGCAGCCACCCGCTCCTCCGGCAATGTGCAGGACCGCCCGCGACGACCATCTCCCACTCCACGGGACAGCTTTGTGATGGCTAGACATGCCTCACCACGAAGAACACACATATTGACACCATCCGGAGAGCACCGCCACTCGCCACACTACGGAGGGGTGATCGGTCGCTTGCTGCTCGCTAGGACCCCAGTCTGGCCAAGCCATCTCAGCGCCGTCACCCACGTGATCTTGAGCTCATGCCGCCTCCTCCACCATCGACGTGCTACTGCACCGCCGCCGGTCCCCGCCAGACCTGCCGCTCCACCACGCCTCCAGTCAAGCTCAAGTTGCTGCCCTCACGCCTGGCCAGCTTGGATCTAACTCGGCCCTCATAGAGAAGACGAAAGGAGAAAGGTGAGTTCGAATTTAGAAATCCAAAATCATCACCACCCATGCTTTTTCCTCAACAAAACTATTCTTTTTTTTAGTGTACTCAACAAAACTACTCTCTTTCAGAGTCAAAATGTTGTAACCTGGCCCATCTGCGAGTACAAAGTAGCCCATGGGCCGTATACAGTCTTGTCTAAATAAAGCGGTGATTTTTAAATTTTTGCTAGTAGCATAGCAGTATTAGAGGCAATAGCAATTATACAATGTGAGTTGTTCATACAACAGTATCTACTTTTTTCGTTTCTTGTTCTTGGTTCCTTTGAGTAACTCCCCCCTCCCCCACCTAAATCAGACAGTGATATAAGGATGCGTTTGATTACTCACATTGATTTTGGGCACTTTGCATATGTGGCCCAGTTGACCCCTGTTTGAGGGTATGCAGACTCTGGACCACGTTCTGCATATTATTTGGTACCTTGCACTCGCACCACTAAGCATGGGTGACCGCGGGACTTGCTACCACTCCGCCCAAGTCATGTTAGTGATAAGTTGTAGGTGCGCGTTGTACTTGAGGCGATTCAAGCCAATTTTCGTTGAGTTTTCTTTTCTTTTTGGGGGGTTTGGTTTTCTTATTTCTTCTCATTTTTTCATACTTTTTTGCACTTTGTTTCTTCATTTTTTTTCATTTCTTTTTCTTTTCTTTTCTTTATTTTTTGGTTTTCTTTGTTCTTTTGGTTAGTATTTTATATTTCTTGTATACGTCAATAACATTTTTCTAATACACATCTAACATTTTTTAGTACTTGTTCAACATATTTCAAATACTTTTTCAACATTTTTATATACCGGATCAATATTTTTTTTCAAATACTTATGCAACATTTTCCAAATACTTATTCAACATTTTTATATACATGATCAACATTATTTCAAATACTTATTCAACATTTTTTCAAATACTTGTTCAATATTTTTCAAATACTTGTTCAACATTCTTATATACATGATCAATATTTTTTCAAATAGTTGTTCAACATTTTTTTAGATACTTGTTCAACATCTTTTAAATATTTGTTTAACATTTTTCAAATGCATGATTAATATTTTTCTAAATATTATGTAAGTTATATTTTTTAATATTTTTTTGACTATTTGAAAGTGTAAACAAAATAAAAAATGGAATCAAAAAACGAAATAAAAATGTGAAAAAAAAATAGAAAAGAAAACGAGGCAGTGTAGTACCCGCGAACCTGGGCGGTTCATAAGGTCACGCGCTTTAGCGAGTCAGAAGCCTCGACTTGCTGAACGCGAGACATAGCGATGCCCCTGTTTCAGGGTCAAAATGTTGTACACCTGGGGCATCTGCGAGTACAAAGTAGCCCATGGGTTGTATACAGTCCTGCCTAAATTATCTGTCAATCCTGATAAAACGAACCGGATAATGGGCCCGTCGGATAGAACCGCACGATAAATAGTACAAGACACAAAACACAAGACTTGTCGAGAAAATAAGTTACAAAAAAAAACACCCCAGAAATTAAACATGACTTAAACCTTGGTGCGAGGATCTTCAATTTTTTGCTGGTAGCAGCAGTATTTGAGGCAATCGCGATTATACAATGTGAGTTGTTCATACAGCAGTATCTACGTTTTTCGTTTCCTAGTGTCAGTTCCTTTGAGTCACTTTATTTTTCCTAAATCAGATTACAACAATGACCTAAGCATGCTTTTGGTTATTCACACGGAATTTGGGCACTTTGCATATGTGACCCAGTTGACCCTGTTTGAGGGTATGCAGGCTCTGGGCCACATTCTGCATATTATTTGGTACCACTGAGGATTTTCAAATATTTGCTAGTAGCCTAGCAGTATCAGAGGCAACAGCGATTATGCAATATGAGTTTCATACAGGACTATCTAGACTTTCGTTTCCTATTCTCAGCTCCTAGTCCACCGCCCCAAGTTGTTGTGTCCGACGAGGCCTTCCAGATCGTCGAGGAGGAAAACGATCACCTTAAAAAGGCCACGGAGTTATCGGAGCTCACCTAGCTCTCCAAATGGGAGGGCCTGGCGACGTAGCTAGTCTTATCGGCCGCAGCCGATGTCCCCATCCCCGAGTCAGGGGAGTTGGAGGTGGATAAGTAGGAGGAGGAGCCGGCCATGCCATTTGAGGCATTGGTGGGGCAATCTTAGTCGTGGACAACCATGGTGCCCTGCATGCTGGAATTGGTGTCGGCTCTGGCCAGTTGGGTGGGCGCGGAGCCGTGGTCACCGCAGCAACAACACGTGGTGTAGACACAACTGGAGCCGCAACAACCTGTGGTGCGGATGCAATTGGAGCCACAACAGGTACCACCTACTGCACCACCGCACGAGCCGACACCACTTGTCCCGTGGTCGTTCCCATGGTAGCCTCCACCCTTCGTCGACCTCACCGCGGGCGACAACAACAGCGATGTTCTATTTAGTCCAAGTTATTTATGTCCTTTTATTAGTTTAAGTTAATGTATGGCCTGGACTTTTGGTGGCAACATGAAATATTTTCAATTTCAATTTGCTGAAATGTGTCGGCTGCATTGGGGCACATATATGGGTCTACGAACAAGAACGGACGCCGGTATCCGTCTGGCCGACCCAAACGAACAGAAAATTGTGTCCATTTGGATAGGTGCATTGGAGTTGGCCTAACAACCTGCATAGCACTCCCTCTATCAGTGTACAGAGTATCACTAAAGTCTTCCACGATATTCTAGCTGCCCACAAAATCCTTGACCGCCCACACGCCTCAGTTCCCAACGACGGCCAGTGCAGCTGATAGAACAGTGCGAGAACCCCATCATGCCCATCCAGAACGTGTACCATTAACCAGAATACAAAAGTTATTCAATGGATTATACGTCAATAATAGGTTTGGAAAGCAAATTGCAGTACTAGGAATGATGGCCTAAACTCCGGTCAATAGCACCAAACTAACATTTAGACCAGGAAAAATCGCGCGTGTTCCTGTGGAAAGAGTATTTTTGAGGCCATTGTATTCTAGATTAAAGAGAGCGCAGCAAAACAATCCGATCAAACACATCCTTTGATCTCAGAGATGAGTAACGCGAACCGATGAAGCAAATAACATTCTGCAGAGAAGATAAAGCATCGTGCCTTGCAAGTAACAGTGCATTTGTTAGACTGTTCCATCTAAATTGCCGATGGAATGCAGCCATTCTATTTAACTGGTGCGCCAAGAGCATGGTTCAGAGAGCGCGTCAGCAAACGAAGCATGCCAAGGTTGTCCCAGAATTTCCCCAAAATGAGAGTTCATGTCTTCCGGTACCACCAGCAGCTCAGTTGTCGGTCCATTGTAAGGAATCTGCAAGGCAAAAGAGTAGACAGTAAAACAGAAATACCAGGATATTCTCTTGGACACCTTTCTCCAAAAAACATGGTATACTCATACCAGAATACAACACTGTATGCCTGTTTTTGCAAATCTCAAACACAGCAAGGTTACTTCGTAAGAGATACTAGCAAGAAACATACTTCAGCTCAGCCTTGATTTGGTAATAACATATCAGGATTAGTGACTAGTAAAAGAAAAGGCTGATCAAGGTGAAAAGGCAGGACAACTTGTAGCCTTTTCCTCATATTAGTTATGTCTGGGTATTGGGTTAAGTCAGAGGCCGAGGGACTTTCCCCTCTTTTCGATAAAAAATGGGTCAAGTCAGACCAGCCTGGTACTAGAGTACGTAGCTCAGACAATGCTCCCGTACAAAAGCATGCTTCCACCCCCAGCCCCCCTAAAATGCAGTACATTTGAGAAAAAAAAATATTCAAGGGTTAATTTGATAAATGCCACTCCAAACCAAGACACCATCATTATCTCGTAGGCATATGTGACTGAACATGATTCAACAAAAGAAGTTTCAATTAAGGATAACAATAGTATTGTAGTATAAGGATCGGACAATTAAGACAAGCAATTTCACATAGTGACTTGGGGTGTGTTTCATCTGAGGCCAAGCCAAACCCTCCAAAAATGGTTGCCCATGTTTTGACCAATGTTGGCAAGAAAAATGAACTAGAGTTGGCGTTGCCAGAGTGTATATGCATACCAAAATATTGGCAATAATCCAACCAAGAGCCAAAATTTTAGCTATGACAAAAAAATTGATACAGTTAGTTTTGGTTACCATCCAAACATGCCCTCGGAAACATGATCAAACTACTTGCTCCTACAAGTAAGAAGTAACACATTGCAAGTATATGAGATACGCGGAACGAACACGAGAAAGGAAAATATAAGACTAAATATCGAATGAAAATAATAAGTGGTACCCAAACAAGAAAGAATTATTAAGATGAGTTACCAAAGATAAGTTAGCTGGCATCAATTTCTCCGGTCTTTGTCAACACGAACCAGTATGTCTGCCAAAGTCTTGCTTGTGCAATTGGTTGTCTTGCTCGAAAGTGTTCCTTCAGCTATATCCATAGATACAAGAACTTAAACACAAATGTATATGTTTCTTCATCACAGCAAGATTTGGATCAGAAAATACTGCTAGGCATTTAACATGACAGTTGCACAGATATATGTTAGACATTAAATAGAGAAGAAAAACATATTTACTCTACGTGATATATCACATGTCCAGTGCAATCAACAAAATACACCAGATTCTCTAGTAATACATAATTCCGCTTGCGGAATTTAAGTTCAGGATAGACCACTTCTAATCATGGCCAGTTTAGTTCTGAAACGTATGAGCCTATATGAAATGATTAAGTCTACACAACATTTGAGATATCAGCCACCAAATCACCCCCTTCAGAAACTTCAATACAGATACAATTCAGGTCAATTAACAAACATATCCATGCTGTGTACAAAGGTTCCAAGCACATGAATTGGAAAATATGTTCGACTAAAACCTGTGCACCCTAACAATTAAAGTGCAATAAGCTTCAAAGCTTCAATATGCAAATGAATCAAACATGCATGTCAAAGGAGCACATATATATACCTGCGCTGGGGAGCCATGGTGGGAGTACTAGGGGCACAAAGCCGTGGTACAGAGATTTGATGTCGCGTGGAAAAGCACTCCTCCCAATCCTTTCCCCCTCAGCCAAGTCGAGGGCACTAATAATTTCACCATGTTGGAAGTACAATATGTTGGCATTGAATGGATCAATTGCAGAAATCCACGGCAGTTGGTCCAACCGTGGTGTAGACTTGTCAGGCAACACCAGGTGCATTCTCATCTCATGTGTTAGCTTCCAGGAGGATCCCTCATCGTCGAGCGAGAAGGAGTAGAGCATAAACGGCTCTTTGATGGTCAATTCGACATAGCGCAGTTTCCCCTCGCTGACACCCAAGAGCCGGTACAGTTCTGGCTGCACCTCCATGTCGAAGTTGGGCAGCGGGCGCGGCAGCGCGACGAAGCCGTGCTCCGGCCGGTCACTGAATGGGTCGACAGAGAAGACGCCAAAGTAAGGCTCGAGCCACCACAGCCGGTCCCCGAACGCCACCACCTCGTGGAGGGGCATGGCGCGCCAACCCGGGGCCTCGGCCGGGACGAACAGCGGCGGCTCGTCCCACTCCCCTGTTTCGGACAGAAATCGGCGCACGACCCTTTGGCCGTCCCTTTCCCGGAGGCAGAGTTGGGCGACCACGAACCTGTCAGGCGGGCCGTGGGAGGCGTCGGATTGGGTGAGCAGGCCGAAGGGCATGGTTATCTTCTCGGCGTCCATGTTGGGGAGCGGGAGGCGGAACAGCTCGCCGCTGAGGGGGTTGCAGACGAAGCGCCTGACGCCCGGTTCGTAGGCGGCGGCAAAAGCGGCCACTGCGGGCAGGCTGTCGCCGTAGTCGCGGTCACCGCGGAGGGTGCCGGCGAAGTCGAGGAGGAGGAGGCCGTCACAGCTGGCGGCCTGGATGCTTACGGCGGCCAAGTCCATGCCGTCGGCCAGGTGGGCGGGGACGGAGAGCTGGGAGACGCGGGGGGGCTGGTGGAGGTCCAAGGACGGGCGCGCGCCCGGCGACGGCGCGCCCAGCGGCGCCATCCTGTAGGTGAGGGCCCAGGGAGGGTGCGAGCGCGAGGCCGCCGTGCAGAGGGAGCGTCGGAGGGGCGCCGCGACGGCGCCGGCGACGCGTCGGAGCATTTTGCTTCTGGGGGCGGAGACTGGAGTGGAGAGGGGGGAGGGTTTTGCGCGGCCGCGAGCGATCAGTCTGTGGTGCCGTGGTGGAGAGAGACGGTACGGGGAAGGGAAAGAAGGAAGGGGGGTTTGGTTGGTGCACATGGACTCGGTCCAGCCGGCTCTGGCACGAGGAGGGGTCCCTCCCTGGTCTCGCAGAGAAGACGACAGCGAGAAAGGAGAGTTCGAATTTCCAAATCCAAATAATACATAGTACTCCGCGCCTACCTCGCGGCTCTAAGGACAACTCCACCGCGCTACCCTATCCTGTCCGGCCTCGTTCATTTGAGGTAAAACAGACGAATAGCGTGGCCCAGTGCGCGGCCTCAAATGGACAAATGTCCGGATTTCGTCCGTTTTCGACCCATTCCGGCCCAAACTTGTGCTCGGTTTGGGGTGAAACGGACACGCGCAGACGGTCTGGACGCACGCCCTTGTCCCCCCTCCCCCCGTGGCCCGCCTGTCGGGGACAGTAGCAGTCCCTCCGCTCCCAACGCTTTCACCCTCTCTCTCCCGCCCCGCCCCGTCTCCGCCGCCGCCGCTATTCTCCGGTCGCCTCCTCATCGCCCAGCCTCCGGCCATCCCTACCAAACCACTTCTCGACATGGCCGCCACCAAGCCCGTGCTTTGGCCGTCGATCGGAGGTTTGGCCATCGCGGTCTTTGCCGGCCGCAGAGGGGACAGGACCGTCGGCGACGCACCACGGCGGCCTCGGCAGCTTCCGACGAGAGCTCCAGAGCGGCCAGTAGCCGGCCGACAACCACCCCTGTTGCGTCAAGGTGATCATCGCGGCCTCTTCGCCACCACGACCGCAAGGTGTTCGGCATTTTGCCCACAAAGGTATGGACAGTGGAGACGAGTTTTTCTTCCATCACTTCCTTTGTTCATCGGACGATTCGTGGTCGGATGATGAAGATCTTGTGGTGGCTGCACTGGTCGTTCACGACCGCATTCAACGGCAGCTTCCTCGGTACAGGTGGGTCAGTCCCTGGCTGTGCTCCCAACCTGAACCGCAACAGGGAGAGAGGCCACGCCCTGCTCTATGCTGATTACTTTGCCAACACCCCGCTCTTCAAGCCGAATAAATTTCGTCGCTGTTTTCGAATGGCAAGGCTTGTGTTCAATCGTATTCGAGAGGGAGTGGTTGCTCATGACCCATACTTCGAGTGCAAGATGGATGCCCTTGGCAAGTTTGGATTATCCTCTTACCAGAAATGCACAACGGCCATCCGCATGCTTGCATATGGATTCCAGGCGATCTGGTGGATGATTATGTGCGTATGAGTGAGACAACATGTCTGATGTCAATGTACAAGTTTTGCCAGGCTATGATCGAGGTGTTTGACCCAGAGTACTTGAGGCAGCCAACTGCCGCTGATACAGAGAGATTGTTGGCGACCAACGCAGCTAGAGGCTTTCCAGGCATGCTTGGCAGCATAGATTGTATGCACTGGGAATGGAAGAACTGTCCGTTTGCTTGGCAGGGCCAGTACAAGGGGCATGTCAATGGGTGCACTGTCATATTAGAAGCGGTGGCATCGCATGATCTTTGGATATGACATTCTTTGTTCGGCATGGCAGGTTCTCACAATGATATCAACGTGCTGCAGCGTTCTCCAGTCTTCACGAGGCTTGCAGAAGGCCACTTCCCACCTATCAACTTTGAGATCAACGGCCACCATTACAACAAGGGATACTATCTAGCAGATGGTATATATCCTCAGTGGTCAACTTTTGTGAAGACAATCTCGAAACCCTAAGGTGAGAAGAGAAAGAGATTTGCCCAAATGCAACAGAGTGTTAAAAAGGATGTGGAACATGCTTTTGGTGTGTTTCAATCCCGGTGGGGTATCGTTTGAAACCCTGCACTGTCATGGGATGAAAGGAAGCTTTGAGAGGTGATGACTGCTTGTGTGATCATGCACAACATGATCGTCGAGGACGAGCGTGATGAGAGTATCTTCGACCAAGGATTTGATCATCAAGGTGAAAATATTGAGCCCCTACACCAAGACCCGGACACATTTGAACAGTTTGCCCAATTCCACCGCGAGATGTGTGATTGGAACACTCATTTGAATCTTCAAAATGACTTGGTTGAGCACGTGTGGGATCACATTGGCAACCAATAGATGTATTGGTCCATTTTATGTTCAGTTAAGACAATTTCGATTTGGTTGTAAAACTATTTTATTAAAGACAATTTCAATTGGGTTGTAAAACTATTATTATTTTCAGACAAACATTTGGGTTGGAAAACTAGTTTTGATGAAAATTTGGGCATTTTTGGCCCTGACGGACAGGATGGGGCAAATGGATGCAGCCGCGCGCTGGGCGCATGGCCACCACATCCCAGGACACGCCCGGACACGACCCCATTGCCCTACCCAAACGGACAAAAACCGGACAAAACAGACGTCCGTTTGGGGCCGCGCGGTGGAGTTGGCCTAAATCTCTCCTCAGAGAGCGAGAGCCCCTTCCCTCCCCTCACGCCGGCTGCCACTCCGCCACCGGCGTCCACCCCCTCCCCGTCGGCGACCTCTTTGGTCCCGGCATCCCCCTCCCGGCGGATCTCTCCCCTCCTCCCATGGCATCTGGATCTCATAGTCCCCCGTCGGTCTTGTCGGCATTCCCGAGGGAGCGGCCTATCGTCTCGGGGCTGGGGCTTTTGGGGTCGCCAGGCTCGGCGCGCTCCTCCTCGGCCACTGGTGGTCAGGCGGCCGGCCCCACGCCGGCGCAAGCGGAGGGCTGGTGCCAGTCGGGCCCCTCCCACAATGCCATGTGGAGGCGTCATCGTGCTCTCAGGAGGCAGCACATGGATGGCGATGGCTCCGGCCGCGCTGCGTCGCCATCCTCCTCGAAGCGGTGATACGTCTCCAACGTATCTATAATTTTTGATTGCTCCATGCTATATTATTTATTGTTTTGAATGTTTATGGGCTTTATTATACACTTTTATATAATTTTTGGGACTAACCTATTAACCCAGAGCCCAGTGCCAGTTTTTGTTTTTACCCTGTTTTAGGGTTTCGAAGAAAAGGAAAATCAAACGGAGTCCAATTGACCTGAAACTTCACGGAACTCTTTTTTGGAAGGAAAGAAGCTCAGAAGACTTGGAGTGCATGTCAGGGGCTCTACGAGGAGGCCACGAGGCAGGGGGCACGCCCACCCCCTGGGCGCGCCCTCCACCCTCATGAGCCCCTCGTGGCCCCCCTGACGTACTTCTTCCGCCTATATATCTCCATATACCCTAAAAACATCCGAGAGCGCAATAGATCGGGAGTTCCGCCGCCAGAAGCCTCTGTAGCCACCGAAAGCCAATCTAGACCCGTTCCGGCACCCTGCCGGAGGGGGCAATCCCTCTCCGGTGGCCATCTTCATCATCACGGTGCTCTCCATGACGAGGAGGGAGTAGTTCTCCCTCGGGGCTGAGGGTATGTACCAGTAGCTATGTGTTTGATCTCTCTCTCTCTCGTGTTCTTGATTTGGCACGATCTTGATGTATCGCGAGCTTTGCTATTATAGTTGGATCTTATGTTTCTCCTCCCCCTCTTCTCTCTTGTAATGAATCGAGTTTCCCCTTTGAAGTAATTTTATCGGATTGAGTCTTTAAAGATTTGAGAACACTTGATGTATGTCTTGCCGTGGATATCTGCGGTGACAATGGGATATCACGTGATTCACTTAATGTATGTTTGGTGATCAACTTGTGGGTTCCGCCCATGAACCTATGCATAGGGGTTGGCACACGTTTTCGTCGTGATTCTCCGGTAGAACTTTGGGGCACTCTTTGAGGTCCTTTGTGTTGGTTGAATAGATGAATCTGAGATTGTGTGATGCATATAGTATAATCATACCCACAGATACTTGATGTGACATTGGAGTATCTAGGTGACATTAGGGTTTTGATTGATTTGTGTCTTAAGGTGTTATTCTAGTACGAACTCTAGGGCTGTTTGTGACACTTATAGGAATAACCCAACGAATTTATTGGAAAGAATAACTTTGAGGTGGTTTCGTACCCTACCATAATCTCTTCGTTCGTTCTCCGCTATTAGTGACTTTGGAGTGACTCTTTGTTGCATGTTGAGGGATAGTTATGTGATCCAATTATGTTAGTATTGTTGAGAGGACTTGCACTAGTGAAAGTATGAACCCTAGGCCTTATTTCCACACATTGCAATACCGTTTACACTCACTTTTATCATTAGTTACCTTGCTGTTTTTATAATTTCAGATTACAAAAACTATTATCTACCATCCATATACCACTTGTATCACCATCTCTTCGCCGAACTAGTGCACCTATACAATTTACCATTGTATTGGGTGTGTTGGGGACACAAGAGACTCTTTGTTATTTGGTTGCAGGGTTGCTTGAGAGAGACCATCTTCATCCTACGCCTCCTATGGATTGATAAACCTTAGGTCATTCACTTGAGGGAAATTTGCTACTGTCCTACAAGCCTCTGCACTTGGAGGCCCAACAACGTCTACAAGAAGAAGGTTGTGTAGTAGACATCAAGCTCTTTTCTGGCGCCGTTGCCGGGGAGGTTAGCGCTTGAAGGTATATCTTTAGATCTTGCAATCGAGTCTTTTAGTTTCTTGTTTTATCACTAATTTAGTTTATAAAAGAAAACTATAAAAAAATGGAATTGAGTTTGTCTCATACGCTTCACCTTTTTAATATCTTTCGTGAGTATGATGGAAAGGATAATTGTGCTCAAGTGCTAGAAGAAGAAATCTATAAAATGTTTGGCACTAAATATTTGAATGATGAGCATGATTGCGATGTTGTTAGTATGAATTCCTTGAATATCCATGATGCTAATGATATGCAAAGCCACAAGCTTGGGGAAGCTATGTTTGATGAAGATGATATTTTTTATCCCCCAAGTTTTGATGAGCAAATTTATTATGATGAAAGCATGCCTCCTATCTATGATGATTATTGTGATGACATGTATGCTTTAAAGAATATTGATAACCATGAAACTTGTCATCTTGATCTTAATTTTCAATCACATGATAGTTATTTTGTTGAGTTTGCTCCCACTATTACTCATGAGAAGAATTTTGCTTATGTGGAGAGTAATAAAATTTATATGCTTGTAGATCATGAAAAGAATGCTTTAGGTGCTGGTTATATTGTTGAATTCATTCATGATGCTACTGAAAATTATTATTAGGGAGGAATATATACTTGTAGGAATTGCAATAATATCAAGTTTCCTCTCTATGTGCTTAAAGTTTCAAAGTTATGCTTGTTTTGCCCTCCTATGCTAGTTGATTATTGTTCTCATAAGTTGTTTGCTCACAAAATCCCTATGCATAGGAAGTGGGTTAGACTTAAATGTGCTAGTCATATTCTTCATGATGCTCTCTTTATATTTCAATTCTTATCTTTTATGTGAGCATCATTGAAATCATCATGCCTAGCTAGGGCGTTAAACGATAGCGCTTGTTGGGAGGCAACCCAACTTTATTTTTTGTTCCTTGCTTTTTGTTGATGTTTAGTAACAAATAATTCATCTAGCCTCTGTTTAGATGTGGTTTATGCTTTTAATTAGTGTTTGTGCCAAGTAGAACCTTTGGGAAGACTTGGGGAAAGTCTTGTTGATCATGCTGTAAAAAATAGAAACTTTAGCGCTCACGAGAATTGCTGCCATTTTTATTTGGAGAGTGATATTTAGTTAATTATTTTTGCAGATGATTAATAGATAAATTCCTGAGGTCCAGCAATTTATTTTAGAATTTTATGAGTTCCAGAAGTATACGTTTGATCCAGATTACTACAAACCGTTCTGTTTTTGACAGATTCTGTTTTTCATGTGTTGTTTACTTATGAATCTATGGCTATTAAAAGAGTTTATAAACCATAGAGAAGTTGGAATACAGTAGGTTTAACACCAATATAAATAAAGAATGAGTTCAGTACAGTACCTTGAAGTGGTGATTTATTTTCTTATACTAACGGAGCTTACGAGTTTTCTGTTAAGTTTTGTGTTGTGAAGTTTTCAAGTTTTGGGTAAGGATTCGATGGACTATGGAATAAGGAGTGGCAAGAGCCTAATCTTGGAGATGCCCAAGGAACCCCAAGGTAATATTCAAGGACAACCAAGAGCCTAAGTTTGGGGATGCCCCGGAAGGCATCCCCTCTTTCGTCTTGATTCATCGGTAACTTTACTTGGAGCTATATTTTTATTTACCACATGATATGTGTTTTGCTTGGAGCGTCAATTTATTTTATTAGGATTTGCTTGGTGTTATTTATAACAATGTTTTGCATCTTTTATTTCAATAAAAGTGGCATTGATAGCCTTCACTATGCCTATTTTAGAAGTCCACATGTTGCTGTTTGAAAACAGAAAGTTTACCGCTGTTGCAATAATTCCCTAGAAAAGTCAGAATGTGATAAAATGTTGAAACCTTTTGCATATTAAGATATGATAAATTTATTACACTGAGAATTTTCTTTCATAATTTTTGGAGCTAGGGAAGTATGGATGTTGCTGCATTCTTTACAGACTATCCTGTTTAGGCAGATTGCTGTTATGTTTGCGTTGTTCGCATATGTTTGCTTCTTTAATGATTCTATTTGAGGATAGGACTATTAAATATTCAGAGACATTTAGTATGCAATGTTGAATAATAATTTTAGCGATTTGCTACAGTAGAGTATGATAAGGTTTTGGCAATGGTTTATACTAACTTATCTCACGAGTCCTTGTTGAGTTTTGTGTGGATGAAGCTTTTGAGATTTAGGGAGACCTTGATATAATAGGAATTAAGGAGAAACAAAATCTCAAGCTTGGGGATGCCCAAGGCACCCCAAGATAGTATTTCAAGAAGTCTCAAGCATCTAAGCTTGGGGATGCCCCGGTTGGCATCCCACCTTTCTTCTTCAACAACTATCGGTTAGTATCGGTTGATCCTAAGTTTTTGCTTCTTCACATTATGTTTGCCATTCTTAGAATGTCATTTTATTTTGTTTTGCTTGCTGTTTGAATAAAATATCAAGATCTGAAATTCTTAAATGTTAGAGAGTCTTCACATAGTTGCATAATTATTCAACTACTCATTGATCTTCACTTATATCTTTCGGAGTGGTTTGTTGTTGCTCTAATGCTTCACTTATATCTTTTAGAGCACGGTGGTGGATTTGTTTTATAGAAACTATTGATCTCTCATGCTTCGCTTAGATTATTTTGAGAGTCTTAAATAGCATGGTAATTTGCTTAAAATCCTAATATGCTAGGTATTCAAGATTAGTAAAATCTTCTTATGATTGTTTTGAATACTAAGAGAAGTTTGATGCTTGATGATTGTTTTGAGATATGGAGGTAATAATATCAAAATCGTGCTAGTTGAGTAGTTGTGAATTTGAGAAATGCTTGTGTTGAAGTTTGCAAGTCCGGTAGCATGCACGTATGGTAAACATTGTGTAACAAATTTGAAACATGAGGTGTTATTTGATTGTCCTCCTTATGAGTGGCGGTCGGGGACGAGCGATGGTCTTTTCCTACCAATCTACCCCCCTAGGAGCATGCGCGTAGTGCCGAGGTTTTTGGTGACCTGTAGATTTTTGCAATAAGTTTGCAAGTCCGGTAGCATGCACGTATGGTAAACATTGTGTAACAAATTTGAAACATGAGGTGTTATTTGATTGTCCTCCTTATGAGTGGCGGTCGGGGACGAGCGATGGTCTTTTCCTACCAATCTACCCCCCTAGGAGCATGCGCGTAGTGCCGAGGTTTTTGGTGACCTGTAGATTTTTGCAATAAGTATGTGAGTTCTTTATGACTAATGTTGAGTCCATGGATTATACGCACTCTCACCCTTCCATCCTTGCTAGCCTCTTCGGTACCGTGCATTGCCCTTTCTCACATTGAGAGTTAGTGCAAACTTTGCCGGTGCATCCAAACCCCGTGATATGATACACTCTTTCACACATAAACCTCCTTATATCTTCCTCAAAACATCCACCATACCTACCTATTATGGCATTTCCATAGCCATTCCGAGATATATTGCCATGCAACTTTCCATCATTCCGTTCATCATGACACATTCATCATTGTCATATTGCTAGCATGATCATGAAGTTGACATAGTATTTGTGGCAAAGCCACCGTTCATAATTTTTTCATACTTGTCACTCTTGATTCATTGCATATCCCGGTACACCACCGGAGGCATCCATATAGAGTCATACTTTGTTCTAGTATCGAGTTGTAATCATTGAGTTGTAAATAAATAGAAGTGTGATGATCATCCTTCAATAGAGAATTGTCCCCCAAAAAATAGAAAGGCCAAAGAAAAAAAAAGGCCCCCAAAAAAGAAAATAAATAAAAATGGCAATGTTACTATCCTTTTACCACACTTGTGCTTCAAAGTAGCACCATGATCTTCATAGTAGAGAGTCTCTCATGTTATCACTTTCATATACTAGTGGGAACTTTTCATTATAGAACTTGGCTTGTATATTCCAACAACGGGCCTCCTCAAGTGCCCTAGGTCTTCGTGAGCAAGCAAGTTGGATGCACACCCACTAGTTTCTTTTGTTGAGCTTTCATACATTTATAGCTCTAGTGCATCCGTTGCATGGCAATCCCTACTCCTTGCATTAACATCAATCGATGGGCATCTCCATAGCCCATTGATTAGCCTCGTTGATGTGAGACTTTCTCCTTTTTGTCTTCTCCACATAACCCCCTCATTATTCTATTCCACCCATAGTGCTATGTCCATGGCTCGCGCTCATATATTGCGTAAAAGTTTATAGGTTTGAGATTACTAAAGTATGAAACAATTGCTTGGCTTGTCATCGGGGTTGTGCATGATGAGAGCATTCTTGTGTGAAAAAAATGGAGCATGACTAAACTATATGATTTTGTAGGGATGAACTTTCTTTGGCCATGTTATTTTGAGAAGACATAATTGCTTAGTTAGTATGCTTGAAGTGTTATTATTTCTATGTCAATATGAACTTTTGTCTTGAATCTTATGGATCTGAATATTCTTGCCACAATTAAGAAGAATCACATTGAAATTATGCCAAGTAGCACTCCGCATCAAAAATTCTATTTTTATCATTTGCCTACTCGAGGACGAGCAGGAATTAAGCTTGGGGATGCTGATACGTCTCCAATGTATCTATAATTTTTGATTGCTCCATGCTATATTATTTACTGTTTTGAATGTTTATGGGCTTTATTATACACTTTTATATCATTTTTGGGACTAACCTATTAACTCAGAGCCCAGTGCCAGTTTCTATTTTTACCTTGTTTTAGGGTTTCAAAGAAAAGGAAAATCAAATGGAGTCCAATTGACCTGAAACTTCACGAAACTTATTTTTGGAAGGAAAGAAGCCCAGAAGACTTGGAGTGCACGTCGGGGCTCTACGAGGAGGACACGAGGCAGGGGGGCACGCCCACCCCCCTGGGTGCGCCCTCCACCCTCGTGAGCCCCTCGTGCCCCCCCTGACGTACTTCTTCCGCCTATATATCTCCATATACCCTAAAAACATCCGAGAGCACAATAGATCGGGAGTTCCGCTGCTAGAAGCCTCCGTAGCCACCGAAATCCAATCTAGACCCGTTCCGGCACCCTACCAGAGGGGGCAATCCCTCTCTGATGGCCATCTTCATCATCCCGGTGCTCTCCATGACGAGGAGGGAGTAGTTCTCCCTCGGGGCTGAGGGTATGTACCAGTTGCTATGTGTTTGATCTCTCTCTCTCTCGTGTTCTTGATTTGGCACGATCTTGATGTATCGCGAGCTTTGCTATTATAGTTGGATCTTATGTTTCTCCTCCCCCTCTTCTCTCTTGTAATGAATCGAGTTTCCCCTTTGAAGTAATCTTATCGGATTGAGTCTTTAAAGATTTGAGAACACTTGATGTATGTCTTGCCGTGGATACCTGTGGTGACAATGGGATATCACGTGATTCACTTGATGTATGTTTTGGTGATCAACTTGCGGGTTCCTCCCATGAACCTATGCATAGGGGTTGGCACACGTTTTCGTCGTGATTCTCTGGTAGAACTTTGGGGCACTCTTTGAGGTCCTTTGTGTTGGTTGAATAGATGAATCTGAGATTGTGTGATGCATATCGTATAATCATACCCATGGATACTTGAGGTGACATTGGAGTATCTAGGTGACATTAGGGTTTTGATTGATTTGTGTCTTAAGGTGTTATTCTAGTATGAACTCTAGGGCTATTTGTGACAATTATAAGAATAGCCCAACGGATTGATTGGAAAGAATAACTTTGAGGTGGTTTCGTACCCTACCATAATCTCTTCATTCGTTCTCCGCTATTAGTGACTTTGGAGTGACTCTTTGTTGCATGTTGAGGGATAGTTATGTGATCCAATTATGTTAGTATTGTTGAGAGGACTCGTACTAGTGAAAGTATGAACCCTAGGCCTTATTTCCACACATTGCAATACCATTTACACTCACTTTTATCATTAGTTACCTTGCTGTTTTTATAATTTCAGATTACAAAAACTATTATCTACCATCCATATACCACTTGTATCACCATCTCTTTGCCGAACTAGTGCACCTATACAATTTACCATTGTATTGGGTGTGTTGGGGACACAAGAGACTCTTTGTTATTTGGTTGCAGGGTTGCTTGAGAGAGACCATCTTCATCCTACGCCTCCTACGGATTGATAAACCTTAGGTCATCCACTTGAGGGAAATTTGCTACTGTCCTACAAACCTCTGCACTTGGAGGCCCAACAATGTCTACAAGAAGATGGTTGTGTAGTATACATCAAGCGGCGTCAGATCCTGCCTCCTGAGAGCACGCCGCCGCCGCCACATGGCCTTGTGGGAGGGGCCCAGCCGACGCCAGCCCTCCGCTTGTGCCGACGTGGGGCAGGCCGCTTGACCACCAGTGGCCGAGGAGGAGCGCGCCGAGCCTGGCGACCCCGAAAGCCCCAGCCCCGAGACGATAGGCCGCTCCCTCGGGAATGCCGACGAGACCGATGGGGGACTGTGGGATCCAGATGCCATGGGAGGAGGGGAGAGATCGGCCTATGCTTCAGGTGTTTCGAGGATGGTCACCGGCGTCAAGACTGCACCAACGAGCCTCTATGCATCCGCTGCGGCCACGCCAGGCATGTTTCATCCCAGTGCCAGGAGCCACGCAGTCCCATCTCTGCGGAGGAGCTGCGCCGTGCGGTGATTGCCAAGGTTGCTCGCAAGTCGGAGGCACCCAGGCAGGCACCGGCCATACGACGGAGGTTGTCGGAGCCTAGGTAGAGTGCGCCGGTGGCGCCGCTCTCGCTAGTTGCACCCAACCTTCACCCTGTGCCGCCGGGTGCGGCCTTGCCGGTGGTGCCGTCCGAAATCTGCGTGCTGCAGCGCTCTGAGGGTATGGATGATCTCGAGCGCCGGCTACATCTGGTGGTGGTGATGTATGTGGGCGGGGCGCGGCCAGCCGTTTCTTGCGAGGATGCGGTGGTGGCGATCTCGGCGCAGCTGGGGATTCAAAGGTTTCGTTTTTCAGTCCACAAGTTCCACCCGGAAGATTTTTTGGTTGTGTTCACGGCGCACGAGTTCAGGAAAAGGGCACTGGCGGTTCCTTCGATTGAGCATCTTGGTGTCAAGTTCTTCATCAAGCCATGTCTTAGGCAGGCGCAAGCGGCTTCAAGGCTGATGCGGGTTCAGGTTAATGTCATGATCGAGGGTGTCCCGTCCCATGCTTGGGCTCAAGAGACGGCGACAGAGCTTCTTGGAAGTGCGTGCTTGATATATAGCTTGGTGCCAGAGACGGCCAGCAAGGAGGATCTGTCATTGTTCAAGTTGAGGGCTTGGTGCGTGGATCCTGAGGAGGTGCTGGTGTTTCGGAGGCTTTGGGTGCCGGAGCCACCAGAGCTGGTCTCTGATTGCTCTCTGACTATAGCGCCAGAAAAGCTCATGTCTGCTAGGACTGTGTCGGTATTTCCCCAAAGAGGAAGGGATGATGCAGCACAATGACGGTAGGTATTTCCCTCAGTGAAGAAACCAAGGTTATCGAACCAGTAGGAGAATCAAGCAACACAACGTAAACAACACCTCGCAACCCGACGTGTAAAGGGGTTGTCAATCCCTTTCGGGTAACGATGCCAAAGATTGTAATAGATTGAAATAATAGATCGCAAATAAAATAAAGTGCAGCAAAGTATTTTTTTTGTATTTTTGGTTTAATAGATCTGAATAAAAATGCAAAGGAAAAGTAGATCGCAAGCAAATATATGAGAAAGAAGACCCGGGGGTCGTAAGTTTTACTAGTGGCTTCTCTCGAGAAAGATAGCAAACAGTGGGTAAACAACTTACTGTTGGGCAATTGATAGAACCTCAAATAATTATGACAATATCCAGGCAATGATCATTACATAGGCATCACGTCCAAGATTAGTAGACTGACTCATGTCTGCATCTACTACTATTACTCCACACATCGACCGCTATCCAGCATGCAACTAGTGTATTAATTTCATGGAAAAACGAAGTAATGCAATAAGAACGATGACATGATGTAGAGAAGATCCGTTTATCTATTGCGTAGATATAGATCCCATCTTTTTATCCTTAGTAGCAATGATACATACATGTCGGTTTCCTTTTTGTCAAGCACCGTAAGATCGTACCCACTACCGGGCACCTCTTCCCATTGCAATATAAATAGATCAAGTTGGCCAAACAAAACCCAAATATCGGAGAAGAAATACGAGGCTATAAGAGATCACGCATATAATAGATCAAATAAACTCAAATAACTTTCATGGATATAAAAAGATATGGCTGATCATAAACTCAAAGTTCATCAGATCCCAACAAACACACCGCAAAAAGAGTTACATCATATGGATCTCCAAGAGACCATTGTATTGAGAATTCAGCGAGAGAGAGAAAGCCATCTAGCTACTAACTACGGACCCGAAGGTCTACAAAGAACTACTCACGCATCATCAGAGAGGCACCAATGGAGGTGGTGAACCCCATCTGAGATGGTGTCTAGATTGGATCTGGTGGTTCCGGACTCTGCGGCGGTTGGATGAATATTTCGTCGACTCCCCTAGGGTTCTGAGATTTTTGGGGTATTTATATAGCAAAGAGGCGGTCCGAGGGGCACCCGAGGTGGGCACAACCCACCAGGGCGCGCCTGGGCCTCCTGGCGCGCCCTGGTGGGTTGTCCCCTCCTCGGGACTCCCCCAGGTGCAACTAGGGCCCAACATGTTCCTTCTGGTCCATAAAAAATCTCCGTAAAGTTTTGTGGCATTTGGACTCCGTCTGATATTGATTTCCTGCGATGTAAAAAACACGGAAAAAATAGGAACTGGCACTTGGCACTATGTCAATAGGTTAGTACCAAAAAATGATATAAAATGATTATAAAACATCCAAGATTGATAATATAACAGTATGGAACAATCAAAAATTATAGATACGTTGGAGACGTATCAGCACCCCCAAGCTTAACTCCTACTCGTCCTCGAGTAGGTAAGTGATAAAAACAGAATTTTTGATGTGGAGTGATGTTTAACATGTCATATCATATTATTTTCTTTATAGCATGGACATTTGGACTTTTATGTGATTCAAAGCAATAGCCTAGTGTTGACATAATAATTTAGATACTCAAGCATATCAACAAGCAACCATGTCTTTCAAAATATCAATGCTAAAATAAGTTATCCCTATAAAATCATATTGTCTTGTCATGCTCTGTCTTCTTAACACACAGTATTTATCATGCACAACCCCGATGACAAGCCGAGCAATTGGTTCATACTTTTTAACGCGCTTCAGCTTTTTCAACTCTTACGCAATACATGAGCGGAAGCCATGGATATAGCACTACGGGTGGAATAGAGTATGATGATAGGGGTAAATATAGAGAAGACAAAAAGTAAGAAAGTCTCACATCGATGCGGCTAACCAACGGGGTATGGAGATGCCCATCATTCGATATCAACGTGAGGAGTAGGGATTGTCATGCAACGAATGCACTAAGAGCTATAAGTGTACGAAAGCTCAATATAAAAACTAAGTGGGTGTGCATCTAATCCTATAATGAAAAATTCCCACTAGTATATGAAAGTGACAACATAGGAGACTCTCCATATGAAAAACATGGTGCTACTTTGAAGCACAAGTGTGGTAAAGGATACTAACAATGCCCCTTCTCTCTTTGTTTATTTTTTCTTTTTCTTTTCTTTTTCTTTTTTTTTCATTGTCCGGAGCCTCATCCCGACTTGTGGGGGAATCATAGTCTCCATCATCCTTTCCTCACTGGGGCACTGCTCTAAAAATGAATAATGATGATCATCACACTTCTATTTACTTATAACTCAAAAGAAATAAAAATTACAACTCGATACCTATGACAAAGTACGACTCTATATGAATGCCTCTGGCATGTACCAGGATGTGCAATGATCTAGCGTAACATGTATGAAAAATGATGAACGGTGGCTGAGCCACAACTACTATGTCAGATATATGATCATGCAAAGCAATATGACTGTGAATGCTAAAGTCATCAAACGGAAGCGGTGGAAGTTGCATGGCAATATATCTCGGAATGGCCATGGAAAAGCCATAATAGGTAGGTATGGTGGTTGTTTTGAGGAAGATATAATAAGTCTTATGTGTGATAGAGCGTATCATATCACAGGGTTTGGATGCACCTGCGAAGTTTGCACCATATCTCGATGTGAGAAAGGACAATGCACGGTACCGTAGAGGCTAGCAAATTGCGAAAAGGTAAGAGTGCGTATAATCCATGGACTCACATTAGTCATAAAGAACTCATATACTTATTGCAAAAGTTTATTAGCCCTTGAAGCAAAGTACTACTGCGCATGCCCCTGGGGGGATAGATTGGTAGGAAAAGACCATCGCTCGTCCCCGACCGCCACTCATAAGGAAGACAATCAAAAATAAATCATGCTCCAACATCATAGCATAATGAGAGACTATACGTGCATGCTTCGGGAATCACAAACCTTAACACCAATATTCCTACTAGAGCATAATTACTCATCAACATAACTCACATATCACATCATCATATCTCAAAATTATCACTAAGAATCAAGTTTATTTTGTCCAATGATCTTCATGATATTTTTTCTTTTTCTTTATCCTTTTTGGATATCTATCACTTTGGGACTAATTTTCTTGTGTTGCTTTTCATAAGCTCAAACAAATATAAGTGAAGATCATGAGCATAACAAATGTTCTTTCTCATGAAATAATTTAAGTGAAGCAAGAGAGAATTTCTTCAAAATTTTACTAACTCTAAAATAAATCTAAGTGAAGCAAGAGAGCATTTCTTCAAAAATACTAAGCACACCATGCTCAAAAAGATATAAGTGAAGCACTAGAGCAAGTCCTAGCTCATAAAAGATTTAAGTGAAGCATAGAGAACAATTCTAACAAGTCATGCCATAATTTTGGCTCTCTCAAATAGGTGTGTCCAGCAAGGATTGATGACTTAAAACAGAAAATAAAACAAGCAAAGACTCATATCATACAAGATGCTCCAAGCAAAACACATATCATAATTGTGCTAACACACAAAAACATAAAGAAAAAAGCAAAAATAAATTTTATTCATTGGGTTGCCTCCCAACAAGCGCTATAGTTTTACGCCCTTAGCTAGGCATAAAGCAAGGATCTAAGTTTTGTCATCTTTGGTTCGAGATCCATAAGACGCCCTCATGATTGATTCATAAGGTGGCTTAATTCTAGTTCTAGGGAAGTGTTCCATACCCTTCCTCAAAGAAAATTGGAACTTAATATTGCCTTCTTTCATATCAATCACGACACCGATAGTGCGTAAAAATGGTCTACCAAGAATAATTGGACAAGACGGATTGCAATCAATATCAAGAACAATAAAATCTATGGGCACATAATTCCTATTTGCAAGAATAAGAACATCATTAATTCTTCCCATAGGCTTTTTAATAATAGAATCCGCCAAGTGCAAATTCAAAGAACATTCTTCAAGATTAGTAAGACCAAGCACATCATATAAAGATTTCGGAATTATAGAAACACTAGCACACTGGTGTGTGCCGGTCCTAAACAAACGGTTTTTAACCCCTTTCCGTGATGACATTTGTAACCATCGCCAAGTGAGTGTGGGCGATAGGGGGGTCCTTCCCACACGACCTAGAAACCGTCGGGGATATGCCCTCCTAGCACACACGCTCGGCAAAATGAGGTCGTGTGCGACCGACCAGTGCTCAAATACGGAAACACGTACAGTAGAGCTAAAGAAATACAATTATACGGCGAAATTGTTTCTGGTCGCAAGTACATCCCACACAGTCAGTCCCCGCTAAACGTTTCCGTTCGTATGTACATCCCACACAGTCGCTCCAAGGAAAACGTTTCCGTTCACAGGTACATCACACACAATTTTTCCCGTTAAATCGTTTGCGTTATTGAATGTATCACACACAGTCCGTAGAAAAAACTGTGTGGCAAAGGCTGTCCATCACACACAGGTTTTATGTGGTAAACGTTTGCGCAAGGTGGCCTAACGCTAACAGTTTTCAAGAGAAAGTCATGTGTGATTGTTCATTGATCCAACACGGTTTATTCCTAGAAACGGTGTGCGTTGCCTGAGGTCATCGCCCATGGTATTTTTTCAACAACCGTTTGGAATAGCAAAACCTGATTAGCAGGCTAATTCGCCATTAGCATGCTAATAATCCAATTATTCATAATCCATTTATTAATCTAATTGACATTTCATATTAAGCACACAATATATTTCATCTCCATATTAAGGAAGCAGAATTTCGTAATTGAAATACATCAGAGTACAACATGATATAGCTTCAGCACTCAGCTACCCCATTACACAACTGCACCAGCAGCAAGTTCCACATGCAACATGTAGAACCTTTCGAAATTAGCATCATATACGGTATATAGACAGATGCATCTCATCTGGAAAACTGCTGAAGCAGAAGGCGAATATTGAGCCTTCATTCATGTTGAAGGTCTTTGCAACTTTAGGCCAGTGCCTGTGGATGATTGACCGTCCGTCCTTCGTCCTCTTCAGGAACACTTCAATATTGAACCGTGAGTGTTGTATGAAAACCTTCCTCACCTCCTGACCATAGAGGTGGTTTGAGAGGTAATCATCAGTGAACTACTTTGGAAAGGCCTGAAAATAAGGATGTGCATAAATATCTTCTCTATATTGGAAATGGGACAAAGGAATAAAAAAGGTAAGGTATAATAGTTAGTACGATCTTATAGTGAACTGATGTCTTGTTCATTGTGCAGACAAAGATCTTGTTGTTTTTTGTCACTAATTTTTTTATCCTAACAATCTTTCTGAGTTTCTTGATTTGATTGATATTCATGGACAACTCATTTCCCCATATGCAAAAAGGGGCGAATAGTGGGTCAAAACCTCTGACAGCAGGACCTACACGTGCAAGACCAAATTGTTAAAAACCAAAATATTAGAATGGTTCCTTCAATTGCACAATAATGTGCTATTAGAGAATGGACCATGCACGTGCTAACCTCGATTGTAAACCTCATTGCTTCCCATTGTTTCCCCGCAACACATATAAGGTAGTTAATCATCAGGTAAAGTAAGGGTTCACATGCTATCAGTAAAATATGTTGATGAAAAATAAGCACATTGCAGATTCATCAGATTAATTCAAGCCACACGGAAAACCCATTTACCCAAACCAAGCATGATTAAGAACTAGGAAATATAGCACTTGTATATGTTTCCCATGTATTAAGTGCAACCAAATTTGATTTATTCCCCACATGCACAATAATACAAAATTCTACCGACGACAATTGGACATCGCATAGCAGAATTGAACCAAGCAGTTAAGTAAACACCACAACAAATTAACCAAACATTAACTGAGCACCACATTGCACAATATAACATACTCCTACTAGAAGATCAGAAAGTTAACGAAACAGTTAACTATAGCCAATTGTAGCAATTGTATTTGTTTCTCATGTATTTACTATAGCCAGATTCAATTTATTCCTCACATGGTATACAATAATAGAATGCACCCACAACTATTGAACATCGCATTGCAGAATTGAACCAAACTGTTAACTAAACACCACAACACAAATGAACCAAATGTTAACTGAGCACCACATTGCATAATGTATAACCAAACCAAGCATGCTTGACAACTTGAAAATATAGCAATTGTATTTGTTTCTCATGTATTTTGTAAAGATAAATTCAATTTATTTCTCACATGGAAGACAATACAAAATTGCAGCCTGAAGAATTGAACATCACATTTGCAGAATTGGACCAAACAGTTAATTGAAGACGACAACTAATTAACAAAACAGTTAATAAGTGAGCACCACACTGCACGACATATAGAACATATACACTAGAGCAACAGATTGCATGGTAAAATTAGATAGCACAATTCACTAGAATTTGTGAAGGAAAGGCAGGAGCAGCACACGCAATGGGTAAACCGAGCATGCTTAACCGGTGTAGCTAGCAAATGGCAAGGCGCTCCTCCAAGATCTGGGGGTCGGCACGAATGGCAGCCATCGCGACCTCATCCGCGCGTGCGGTCGCGATTTGCTTCTCCGCTGCCAAATGCTCCTTGAGATCCTGGCTATACTGCGTGCACCATGGCTTAGGGCGGCGCTTGTTTGGTGGAGGGGTCGGTGATTTGGGTGGAAGGTGTCGCGTTCGCGCCAGCGGTCGGGGCATGTGGGATGTGGAAGGAGGAGGAGGATGGGGGTTGGGTGTGGATTACATGCCTGGATAGACGAGGCCGAGCAGCGTGAAGGAGGGTCACCAACGAGGAGGCAGCGCTGCAAGTAAGGAGTGAAGGTTTCAACTTGGAAAGGAAGGCGAAAATAGGGGAAATGTGGCTTTTGGTAAGGGAGAGGGGGCGGGGAGGTAGATATTTCTGCGGAAACCGAAAATTTGGAATTGCTTCAGCCAAAAATCTGGCGCGGAAAGTGTCATCAGACACGGTCCCTTATTCAAAATTGTGTACGATATGTGGACATCACAAACGATTTAGATAGCTTCACCCGTGTGTGATGAGTTTGAACATCAAAAGTTTTGGTTTGAATTTCCATGGTTACAGTGGTCATCCACGTCATTGCATAATTTGGGTACACAAAGGAGACTACAGTACACCCACACTTCTTAATCGAGCAAGTTCAGCAATTAAACAGAGCTAGCTGACCTAAACATTACTCTAACAAATTAAAGACCAGCGCTCTTAATTAAACAAAACAAAGAGTACTACTACGGCTGGTGCTCGTCGATCTCTGCCGCCGCCTCCATGTCCAGCTCGCGCCCGACGGTCTCCTGGGGAAGGGGCTCCATGGCATCCATCGCACCATACTCAGCAAGCATCTCGCCATCCATGTCCACCATCTCTTTCGAAAAGGCCGCCACGAGCTGGGCGTGGGCGGACGCAATCTGGGCTTGGACGGGCTCCGTCGTCGCAAGGTATGCGGCGGAGGAACGGACGGCTGCTCGAACACTCTCGATGATTGCCAGCTCTTCGGCCGTGGGCTATTGACCGTTGTCGGAGAAGCTTCGTTCGATTTGTGCCATGACCGCCAGGAGCTGGGTGTGGGCAGCCTCGACATGGTTGTGGGCGGCCTCCATCAGGGCTAAGGTCGCCGCTGCGGAACGAACAACTGTTGTGCCGCTCTCGCCAGTTGCTATCCCCGAGGCAGATGTTGCTGCCACCACCTGAGAAGCAACAGCGGCCGTTTGGGCTGCCTTTGTCGCCCGGTCACTGATAACCCACAAGTATAGGGGACCGCAATAGTTTTCGAGGGTAGAGTATTCAACCCAAATTTATTGATTCGACACAAGGGGAGCCAAAGCATATTCTCAAGTATTAACAGTTGAGTTGTCAATTCAACCACACCTGAAAGACTTAATATCTGCAGCAAAGTAATATGATAATAGTGGTAACGGTGGCAAAGGTAACAGTAGCAGTTTTGTAGTAATTGTAACAGTGGCAACGGAAAAGTAACTAAGCAAAGATCAATATGTGAAAAGCTCGTAGACAATGGATCAATGATGGATAATTATGTCGGATGCGATTCCTCATGCAACACTTATAACATAGGGTGACACAGAACAAGCTCCAGTTCATCAATGTAATGTAGGCATGTATTCCGAATATAGTCATACATGCTTATGGAAAAGAACTTGCATGACATCTTTTGTCCTACCCTCCCGTGGCAGCGGGGTCCTATTGGAAACTAAGGGATATTAAGGCCTCCTTTTAATAGAGTACCGGACCAAAGCATTAACACTTAGTGAATACATGAACTCCTCAAACTACGGTCATCACTGGTAAGTATCCTGATTATTGTCACTTCAAGGTTAACGGATCATAACACGTAATAGGTGACTATAGACTTGCAAGATAGGATTAATAACTCACATATATTCATGAAAACATAATAGGTTCAGATATGAAATCATGGCACTCGAGCCCTAGTGATGATACATCTCCAATGTATCTATAATTTTTGATTGCTCCATGCTATTATATTATCTATTTTGGATGTCAATGGGCTTTATTTTACAATTTTATATTATTTTTGGGACTAACCTACTAACTGGAGGCCCAGCCCAAATTGTTGTTTTTTTGCCTATTTTAGGGTTTCGTAGAAAAGGAATAACAAACAGAGTCCAAACGGAATGAAACCTTCGGGAACGTGATTCTCTCAACAAACGTGATCGAGGAGGCCACGAGCCAGGGAGGCGCGCCTACCCTCCTGGGCGCGCCCTCCACCCTCATGGGCCCCTCGTTGCTCCACCGACCTACTTCTTCTTCCTATATATATCCATGTACCCCCCAAACATCCAGGAGAACCACGAAAACCTAATTCCACCGCCGCAACCTTCTGTGCCCGAAAGATCCCATCTTGGGGCCTTTTCCAGAGCTCCGCCGGAGGGGGCATTGAGCACGGAGGGCCTCTATATCAACTCCATGGCCTCTCCGGTGATGTGTGAGTAGTTTACTTCAGACCTACGGGTCCATAGTTATTAGCTAGAAGGCCTATTCTCTCTCTTTGGATCTCAATACAAAGTTCTCCCTGTTTCTCTTGGAGATCTATTCGATGTAATCTTCTTTTGCGGTGTGTTTGTCGAGATTCGATGAATTGTGGGTTTATGATCAAGTTTATCTATGAACAATATTTGATTCTCCTCTGAATTCTTTTACGTATGATTGGTTTATCTTTGAAAGTATCTTCGAATTATCAGTTTGGTTTGGCCTACTAGATTGATCTTTCTTGCAATGGGAGAAGTGCTTAGCTTCGGGTTCAATCTTGCAGTGCTCGATCCCAGTGATAGAAAGGGAAACGACACGTATTGTATTGTTGCCATCGAGGATAAAAAGATGGGTTTTATATCATATTGCATGAGTTTATCCCTCTACATCATGTCATCTTACTTAAAGCATTACTTTGTTCTTATGGACTTAATACTCTAGATGCATGCTGGATAGCGGTCGATGTGTGGACTAATAGTAGTAGATGCAGAATCATTTCGGTCTACTTGTCGCGGACGTGATGCCTATACACATGATCATACCTAGATATTCTCATAACTATGCTCAATTCTATCAATTGCTCGACAGCAATTCGTTTACCCACCGTAATACTTATGCTCTTGAGAGAAGCCACTAGTGAAACCTATGGCCCCCGGGTCTATCTTCCATCATATTAATCTTCCAATACTTAGTTATTCCTATTGCCATTTATTTTACTTTGCATCTTTATTTCTCTTTATCATAAAAATACCAAAAATATTATCTTATCATATCTATCAGATCTCACTCTTGTAAGTGACCATGAAGGGATAGACAACCCCTTTATCACGTTGGTTGTGAGGTTTTTATTTGTTTGTGTAGGTGCGTGGGACTCGAGTGTGATCTCCTACTGGATTGATACCTTGGTTCTCAAATCTGAGGGAAATACTTACGCTACTTTACTGGATCACCCTTTCCTGTTCAAGGGAAAACCAACACAATGCTCAAGAGGTAGCAAGAAGGATTTCTGGCGCCGTTGCCGGGGAGATTCGCGCCAAGTCCAGTCAAGATTTTACTCCCGACAATGAGCCATTTCTGGCGCTGATGACCCACAAGTATAGGGGATCTATCGTAGTCCTTTCGATAAGTAAGAGTGTCGAACCCAACGAGGAGCAGAAGGAAATTATAAGCGGTTTTCAGCAAGGTATTCTCTGCAAGCACTGAAATTATCGGTAACAGATAGTTTTGTGATAAGGTAATTAGTAATGAGTAGCAAGTAATAAAAGTAAATAAGGTGCAGCAAGATGGCCCAATCCTTTTTGTAACAAAGGACAAGCCTGGACAAACTCTTATATGATGTAAAGCGCTCCCGAGGACACATAGGAATTATCGTCAAGCTAGTTTTCATCATGATCATATGGTTCGCGTTCGGTACTTTGATAATCTGATATGTGGGTGGACCGGTGCTTGGGTATTGTCCTTAATTGGACAAGCATCCCACTTATGATTAACTCCTATTGCAAGCATTCACAACTACAACAGAAGTATTAAGGTAAACCTAACCATAGCATGAAACATATGGATCCAAATCAGCCCCTTACGAAGCAACGCATAAACTAGGGTTTAAGCTTCTGTCACTCTAGCAACACATCATCTACTTATTACTTCCCAATGCCTCCCTCTAGGCCCAAACAATGGTGAAGTGTCATGTAGTCGATGTTCACATGACACCACTAGAGGGATGACAACATACATCTCATCAAAATATCGAACGAATACCAAATTCACATGACTACTAATAGCAAGACTTCTCCCATGTCCTCAGGAACAAACGTAACTACTCACAAAGCATATTCATGTTCATAATCAGAGGGGTATTAATATGCATAATGGATCTGAACATATGATCTTCCACCAAGTAAACCAACTAGCATCAACTACAAGGAGTAATCAACACTACTAGCAACCCATAGGCCAATCTGAGGTTTGGATACAAAGATTGGATACAAGAGATGAACTAGGATTTGAGAGGATATGGTGCTGGTGAAGATGTTGATGGAGATTGACCCCCTCCCGATGAGAGGATCGTTGGTGATGACGATGGTGATGATTTCCCCCTCCCGAAGGGAAGTTTCCCCGACAAAACAGCTCCACTAGAGCCCTAGATTGGTTCCGCCAAGGTTCCGCCTCGTGGCGGCGGAGTCTCGTCCCGAAAGCTTCCTTATGATTTTTCCTCAACGAAAGACTCCATATAGCAGAAGATGGGCATCGAAGGGCCACCAGGGGGCCACGAGGTAGGGGGGCGCGCCTAGGGGGGTAGGGAGCGCCCCCACCCTCGTGGATGGTGGGTGGCCCCCCTATGGTACTTCTTGCGCTCATTATCTTTTATATATTCTGGAAATAATGCCTGTGAAGTTTCAGGACTTTTGGAGCTGTGCAGAATAGGTCTCTAATATTTGCTCCTTTTCCAGCACAGAATCCCAGCTGCCGGCATTCTCTCTCTTCATGTAAACCTTGTAAAATAAGAGAGAATAGGCATAAGTATTGTGACATAATGTGTAATAACAGCTCATAATGCAATAAATATCGATATAAAAGCATGATGCAAAATGGATGTATCAACTCCCCCAAGCTTAGACCTCGCTTCTCCTCAAGCGAAAGCCTAAATCGAAAAATATGTCCACATGTTTAGAGATAGAGGTGTCGATAAAAATAAAATACGGACATGAGGGCATCATGATCATTCTTAGAACAACAACAACAACACACACACACACACACACACACACACACATATATATATATATATATATATATATTGTCATGAGATCTCTTATGCTAAAGTAACAATTCAATCACAATTTCAAGTATGAATCATAAACTTCATTGAGAACCAACAAACTCTAATCTCAGTCATTGAGGCAATTGCAATTTATCATAACATAGGAAAGAGTCAATATAAGAGCTTTTGAGCAAGTCCACATACTCAACCATCTTTTAATCTTTCACAATTGCTAACACTCATGCAATATTTATGGGTATGAAGTTTTAATCGGACACAGAGAAAGATAGGGGCTTATAGTTTTGCCTCCCAACGTTTTACCTCAAGGGTAATGTCAACAATAATAGTTCATGAAGACTCACATCCAATTAGCTATATATATCATGATCTTTCCAAAATATTGTGCTTGCCAAAGGATAAAATGTAAAAAGGAAATGTGAAGATCACCATGACTCTTATGTAAGGTAGAAGATAAAAGTAAAAGACATGCCCTTCACAGAGGGAAGTAGAGGTTGTCATGCGCTTTTATGGTTGGATGCACAAAATCTTAATGCAAAAGAACGTCACTTTATATTGCCACTTGCGATATGGACCTTTATTATGCAGTCTATCGCTTTTATTTCTTCCATATCACAAGATCGTATAAAGCTTATTTTCTCCGCACTAATAAGTCATACATATTTAGAGAGCAATTTTTATTGCTTGCACCGATGACAACTTACTTGAAGGATCTTACTCAATCCATAGGTAGATATGGTGGACTCTCATGGCAAAGCTGGGTTTAGGGATATTTGGAAGCACACGTAGTATCTCTACTTGGTGCAAAGAAATTGGCTAGCATGAGAGGTAAAGGCAAGCTCAACATGTTGAATGATCCATGACAATATAATTTATCTCAGATATAAGAAAGCATAACCCATTACGTTGTCTTCCTTGTCCAACATCAACTCTTAGCATGTCATACTTTAATGAGTGCTCACAATCATAAAATATGTCCAAGATAGTATATTTATATGTGAACCTCTCTTTCTTTATTACTTCCTATTAATTGCAACGATGACCAAAACTATGTTTGTCAACTCTCAACAACTTTTATTCATCATACTCTTTATATGTGAGCTCATTACTTTCCATAAGATCCATATGATCTCTTTGTTTATTTTTATTTCTTCTCTTTTATTTTATTTAATTCCCTCAGGATCATAGCAAAATAATCAAGCCCTTGACTCAACACTAATCTTTATTATATAGCTCACGGACTCGATTACATAGAGGGATCATAAAGCAAAACTCACTACTAGATCATACTAAAACTTTATTCTACTAGATCAAGATATTACCAAAAGGATCGAACTAAGAAAAACAGTAAAGATAAAAGTTGTGATGGTGATATGATACCGGGGCACTCCCCCAAGCTTGGAAGTTGCTAAGGGGAGTGCCCATACCAATGTGATTATATCTCCTTCTTTGTCGGCGAAGAGGGTGTTGGTGATGATGGATAGTTGCACATTGAGCATAGGAGGTCTTCCAGCTTGTGGATAATGCCCTTGAGTGCGATGATATGCTCCTTCAACAAAATATTTTCATGTGTGAGATACTTGTTTTGTATACGAAGTAACTCAATCATCTTGAAAGCTTAGATCTCAGTTGGGGTAAGAAGATTGTGATCAAGTTGAAGGATGTCTTCAGTTGCCGGAACTTGGTCCTCCGTGGCCTTCTTGATCCCTTCATCCTTGTTGATCTCCATAGGTTCTTCCCTCTTCAGCTCTATCTTCATTATCCAAGCATCGTTGTCACCATTGTTGGAGGAGGGAGACGATATAATGCCTGGCCTTGACAACCATGACAGAAAACAGCTCGAAACAAAGACAAGAGATATTTGCGTGATACGGTGGTCAAAACCTTCGAGAGATTATATAATGAATTTTTACCAACCAAAAGAAGTATCATGCAAGAAAACGGAGTCCGGAGAGCACACGAGGTGCCCACGAGGCAGGGGGCGCGCCCAGGGGGGTAGGGCGCGCCTCCCACCCTCGTGGGAGCCTCGTGTCCTTTCCGTTCTGCTTCTTATTTTCCTATTTTATTAAATATTCCAAAACGAAGAAATATTGTCATTAGAACTGTTTTGGAGTCGGTTTACTTACCGTACCACATACCTAGTCCTTCTCGGAGTCTGAAACATTCTGGAAAGTGTCCCTTATGTATTCCTCCGAGGTTACAGTTTCAATAATATTAGTTTCAACATTTATAGGACTACCTGAGATATAATGTTTAATTCTTTGACCGTTCAACACCCTCGGATTTGTGCCTTCGAAGTTGTTGATTTTTATGGCACCGGAACGATAGACCTCCTCGATAACGTAAGGACCTTCCAATTTATAGAGAAGTTTGCCTACAAAATATCTTAAACAAGAGTTGTATAGCAATACATAATCATAGAACTAGTAGTCTTGCGGACGCTATCGCCATGCTTGTAGTTGAACTTGAAAGGCAATTTATGCACATGCATCCTTGCATACAAAGGATTTTCCAAGAATTTTCTAATATTGAGCACTCTTCTGTTAAGCGTGCCGCTACTATCTTTTTCGCTCGTGAGTTCAGATTTATCATAAAAGAGGCCAAAGAAATCTTTGCGCACTATAGGGTGGACGCTGGCCGCCCTCCCATAGAGGCAATCCTCTTTGATCAAGAGGAAATAATGCACTTTCAATCTTTAGACTTTGTTGCTTTTAATGAGAACCTTAGACAAAAGGTTCCTACCAATGTTCTAGTTGATTGAATTTCCGAACTTAATGATGATTTTGCTATTCAAGATAATGAGCTAGGATATTCTCTCAAGTATAGGCTCACGAAGTTTTGTCAAAAGAATGCTTATAATGATGAATTGGTTGTGCAATATGAAGGGCCAAAGGAGGAACCTATACCTCGCAATATTGATCTTGCGGACTTCTGTCCCATTAAATTTAGCCCATTTGATTACTTTTGCTTGCCTCAAAGAAAACTTTCTGCTGAACGTAGAGAATATGAAATGATTTTTCGTGATCTATCCTATTATTATGGCAATACCTAGATCTATCTTCGCTTTTATGCCTAGCTAGGGGCGTTAAACGATAGCGCTTGTTGGGAGGCAACCCAATTTTATTTGTATTCCTTGCTTTTTGCTCCTGTTTAGTAATAAATAATTTATCTAGCCTATGTTTTGGTTGTGTTTTTTGTGTTTAATTAGTTTTTGTGCCAAGTAGAACCGCTGGGAAGACTTGGGGAAAGTCTTTTTGATCTTGCTGTAAAAAACAGAAACTTTAGCGCTCATGAAAATTGCTGCCATTTTTATTTGGAAAGCGATATTTAGTTAATTCTTTTTGAATATGATTAATATATAAATTACTCACGTCCAGAAATTTATTCTAGAATTTTTGGGGTTCCAGAAGTTTGCGTTAGCTACAGATTACTACAGACTGTTCTGTTTTTGATAGATTCTGCTTTTCGTGTGTTGTTTGCTTATTTTGATGAATCCATGGCTAGTAAAAGAGTTTCTAAACCATAGAGAAGTTCTAATACCATAGGTTTAACACCAATATAAATAAATAATGAGTTCATTACAGTACCTTGAAGTGGTGTTTTGTTTTCTTTCGCTAACAGAGCTCACGAGATTTTCTATTTTGAGTTTTGTGTTGTGAAGTTTTCAAGTTTTGGGTAAATATTTGATGGACTATGGAACAAAGAGTGGCAAGAGCCTAAGCTTGGGGATGCCCATGGAACCCCAAGGTAAAATTCAAGGACACAAAAAAGCCTAAGGTTGGGGATGCCCCGGAAGGCATCCCCTCTTTCGTCTTCGTCTATCGGTAACTTTACTTGGAGCTATGTTTTTTATTCACCACATGATATGTGTTTTGCTTGGAGCGTCTTGTATGATTCGAGTCTTTGCTTTTTAGTGTACCACAATCATCCTTGATGTACACACCTTTTGTGAGAGACTCACATGATTTGAAATTTATTAGAATACTCTATGTGCTTCACTTATATGTTTTGAGCTATATAGTTTTTGCTCTAGTGCTTCACTTATATCTTTTAGAGCACGGCGGTGGTTTTATTTTATAGAAATAATTGATCTCTCATGCTTCACTTATATTATTTTGAGAGTCCTTTAGAACAACATGGCAATAATAATAAAAGAATTCATACAAGTGCATTGAATACTATGAGAAGTTTGATACATGATAATTGTTTTGAGATATGGAGATGGTGATATTAGAGTCATGCTAGTTGAGTAGTTGTGAATTTGAGAAATACTTTTGTTGAAGTTTATGATTCCCGTAGCATGCACGTATGGTGAACCGTTATGTTATGAAGTCAGAGCATGATTTATTTATTGATTGTCTTCCTTATGAGTGGTGGTCGGGGACGAGCGATGGTCTTTTCCTACCAATCTATCCCCCTAGGAGCATGCGCATAATACTTTGTTTCGATAACTAATAGATTTTTGCAATAAGTATGTGAGTTCTTTATGACTAATGTTGAGTCCATGGATTATACACACTCTCACCCTTCCATCATTGCTAGCCTCTCTAGTATCGCGCAACTTTCCCCGGTACCATAAACCCACCATATACCTTCCTCAAAACAGCCACCATACCTACCTACTATGGCATTTCCATAGCCATCCCGAGATATATTGCCATGCAACTTTCCACCGTTCCGTTATTATGACACGCTTCATCATTGTCATATTGCTTGCATGATCATGTAGTTGACATCGTATTTTTGGAAAGCCATCGTTCATAATTCTTCATACGTGTCACTCATGCATCATTGCACATCCCGGTACACCACCGGAGGCATTCACATAGAGTCATATTTTGTTCTAAGTATTGAGTTGTAATTCTTGAGTTGTAAGTAAATAAAGTGTGATGATCATCATTATTAGAGCATTGTCCCAAGTGAGGAAAGGATGATGGAGACTATGATTCCCCCACAAGTCGGTATGAGACCCCGGACAAAAAATAAAAATAAAAATAAAAAAGAGAAAAGAGGCCAACAAGAAAAAAGAAAGAAGGCCCAAATAAAAAAATGAGAGAAAAAGAGAGAAGGGACAATGTACTATCCTTTTTCCACACTTGTGCTTCAAAGTAGCACCATGATCTTCATGATAGAGAGTATCCTATGATATCCCTTTCATATACTAGTGGGAATTTTTCATTATAGAACTTGGCTTGTATATTCCAATGATGGGCTTCCTCAAAATGCCCTAGGTCTTCATGAGCAAGCAAGTAGGATGCACACCCACTTAGTTTCTTTTGTTGAGCTTCTTATAGCTCTGGTGCATCCGTTGCATGGCAATCCCTACTCACTCACATTGATATCTATTGATGGGAATCTCCATAGCCCGTTGATACGCCTAGTTAATGTGAGACTATCTTCTCCTTTTTTTGTCTTCTCCACAACCACCATTCTATTCCACATATAGTGCTATATCCATGGCCCATGCTCATATATTGCGTGAAGATTGAAAAACTTTGAGAACATCAAAAGTAAGAAACAATTGCTTGGCTTGTCATCGGGGTTGTGCATGATTTAAATATTTTGTGTGGTGAAGATAGAGCATAGCCAGACTATATGATTTTGTAGAGATAACTTTATTTGGGCATGTTATTTTGAGAAGACATAATTGCTCAGTTAGTATGCTTGAAGTATTATTATTTTTATGTCAATATTAAACTTTTATCTTGAATCTTTCGAATCTAAACATTCATGCCACAATAAAGAAAAAATTACATTGAGAAATATGTTAGAAAGCATTCCACATCAAAAATTCTTCTTTTATCATTTACCTACTCGAGGACAAGCAGGAATTAAGCTTGGATGCTTGATACGTCTCCAACGTATCTATAATTTTTGATTGCTCCATGCTATTACATTATCTATTTTGGAGGTCAATGGGCTTTATTTTACACTTTTATATCATTTTTGGGACTAACCTACTAACTGGAGGCCCATCCCAAATTGCTGTTTTTGCCTATTTTAGGGTTTCGCAGAAAAGGAATATCAAATAGAGTCCAAGCGGAATGAAACCTTCGGGAACGTGATTTTCTCAACAAACGTGATCCAGAAGACTTGGAGTGGGAGTCAAGAAACAATCGAGGAGGCCACGAGGCAGGGGCGCGCCTACCCTCCCTGGGCGCACCCTCCACCCTCGTGAGCCCCTCATTGCTCCACCGACCTACTTCTTCTTCCTATATATATCCACGTACCCCCCAAACATCCAGGAGCACCACGAAAACCTAATTCCACTGCCGCAACCTTTTGTACCCAAGAGATCCCATCTTGGGGCCTTTTTTGGAGCTCCGTCGGAGGGGGCATTGATCACGGAGGGCCTCTACATCAACTCCATGGCTTCTCCGGTGATGTGTGCGTAGTTTACTTCAGACCTACGGGTCCATAATTATTAGCTAGATGGCTTCTTCTCTCTCTTTGGATCTCAATACAAAGTTCTCCTCGTTTCTCTTGGAGATCTATTCGATGTAATCTTCTTTTGCGGTGTGTTTGTCGAGATCCGATGAATTGTGGGTTTATGATCAAGTTTATCTATGAACAATATTTGATTCTCCTCTGAATTCTTTTATGTATGATTGGTTTATCTTTGCAAGTCTCTTTGAATTATCAGTTTGGTTTGGCCTACTAGATTGATCTTTCTTGCAATGGGAGAAGTGCTTAGCTTTGGGTTCAATCTTGCGGTGCTCGATCCCAGTGACAGAAAGGGAAACAACACATATTGTATTGTTGCCATTGAGGATAAAAAGATGGGGTTTATATCATATTGCATGAGTTTATCCCTCTACATCATGTCATCTTACTTAAAGCATTACTCTATTCTTATGAACTTAATACTCTAGATGCATGCTGGATAGCAGTCGATGTGTGGAGTAATAGTAGTAGATGCAAAATCGTTTCGGTCTACTTGTCGCGGACGTGATGCCTATATACATGATCATACCTAGATATTCTCATAACTATGCTCAATTCTATCAATTGCTCGACAGTAATTCGTTTACCCACCGTAATACATGCTCTTGAGAGAAGCCACTAGTGAAACCTATGGCCCCCGGGTTAATCTTCCATCACATTATTCTTCCAATACTTAGTTATTTCTATTGCCATTTATTTTACTTTGCATCTTTATTTCTCTTTATCATAAAAATACCAAAAATATTATCTTATCATATCTATCAGATCTCACTCTCGTAAGTGACCATGAAGGGATTGACAACCCCTTTATCGCGTTGGTTGCGAGGTTCTTATTTGTTTGTGTAGGTGCGTGGGACTCGAGCGTGATCTCCTACTGGATTGATACCTTGGTTCTCAAAAATTGAGGGAAATACTTACGCTACTTTACTGCATCACCCTTTCCTCTTCAAGGGAAAACCAACACAGTGCTCAAGAGGTAGCAAGTGACAAGCATTAAGCATAGCAAAGTCATAGCAACATCAATCTCAGAACATAATGGATACTAGGGATCAAACCCTAGCAAAACTAACTCAATTACATGATAAATCTCATCCAACCCATCACCGTCCAGCAAGCCTATGATGGAATTACTCGCGCACAACGGTGAGCATCATGAAATTGGTGATGGAGGAAGGTAGATGATGACAATGGCGACATATTCCCCTCTCTGGAGCCCCGAACGGACTCCAGATCAGCCCTCCCGAGAGAGATTAGGGCTTGGCGGCGACTCCGTATCGTAAAACGTGATGAATCCTGCTCTTTGATTTTTTTTCTCCCCGAACGTGAATATATAGAGTTGGAGTTGAGGTCGGTGGAGCACCAGGGGGCCACGAGGCAGGGGGCACGCCCAGGGGGGTAGGCGCGCCCCCACCCTCGTGGACAGGGTGTGGGCCCCCTGGCCTTGATTCTTTCGCCAATTTTTTTATATATTCCAAATATATTCTCCGTTGATTTTCAGGTCATTCCGAGAACTTTTATTTCTGCACAAAGATAACACCATGGCAATTCTGCTGAAAACAACGTCAGTCCGAGTTAGTTCCATTCAAATCATGCAAGTTAGAGTCCAAAACTAGGGCAAAAATGTTTGGAAAAGTAGATACATTGGAGACATATCAACTCCCCCAAGCTTAAACCTTTGCTTGTCCTCAAGAAATTCAGTTAATAAACTAAAAGTGATAAAGAAAAACTTTTACAAACTCTGTTTGCTCTTGTTGTTGCAAATATGTAAAGCCAGCATTCAAGTTTTCAGCAAAGATTTTGAACTAACCATATTCTCAATAACATTTAGGTCTCATGTTTACTCTTATCAATGGCATAATCAACTAGCGAGCAATAATAATAAATCTCGGATGACAACACTTTCTCAAAACAATCATAATGTGATATAACAAGTTGGTATCTCGCTAGCCCTTTATGATACCGCAAAACATAAATGCGAAGCACCCCTGAAGATCAAGGACTGACTGGAAATTGTAATTCATGGTAAAAGAGATACAATCACAGTCATAATCAATATAAACTAATAGTAATGCATGCAAATGACAGCGGTGCTCTCCAACTGGTGCCTTTTAATAAGAGGATGATGACTCAACATAAAAGTAAATAGATAGGCCCTTCGCCGAGGGAAGCAGGGATTTGTAGAGGTGCCAGAGCTCAGTTTTAAAATAGAGATGAATAATATTTTGAGTGGTATACTTTCATTGTCAACATAACAACCGAGAGATCTCGATATCTTCCATGCTACACACATTATAGGCGATTCCCAACTAGAATGGTAAAGTTTATACTCCCCTACCACCAACAAACATCAATCCATGGCTTGTCCGAAACAACGGGTGCCTCCAACTAACAACAATCCTGGGGGAGTTTTGTTTGCAATTATTTTGATTTGATTTGAGCATGGGACTGGGCATCCCGTTGACCAGCCATTTTCTCGTGAGTGAGGAGCGGAGTCCACTCCTCTTGAGAATAACCCGCCTAGCATGGAAGATACGGACAGCCCTAGTTGATACATGAACTATTCGAGCATACAAAACCGAATTTAATTTGAAGGTTTAGAGTTTGGCACATACAAATTTACTTGGAATGGCAGGTAGATACCGCATATAGGAAGGTATGGTGGACTCATATGGAATAACTTTTGGGGTTTATGGAGTTGGATGCACAAGCAGTATTCCCGCTTAGTACAAGTGAAGGCTAGAAAGAGACTGGGAAGCGGTCAGCTAGAGAGCGACAACAGTCATGAACATGCATTAAAATTAATCAACACTGAATGCAAGCATGAGTAGGATATAATTCACCATGAACATAAATATCATGGAGGCTATGTTGATTTTGTTTCAACTACATGCGTGAACATGTGCCAAGCAAGCCACTCGAATCGTTAAAAGGAGGATACCACCCTATCATACCACATCAGAACCATTTTAATAGCATGCTGGCACGCAAGGTAAACCATTATAAACTCCTAGCAAATTAAGCATGGCATGAGAAACTATAATCTCTAATTGTCATTGCAAACATGTTTCATTCATAATAGGCTAAATCAGGAATGATGAACTAATCATATTTACAAAACAAGAGAGGTCGAGTTCATACCAGCTTCTCTCATCTCAATCAGTTCATCATATATCATCATTATTGCCCTTCACTTGCACAACCGGACGGTGTGGATAATAATAATAGTGCGCGTGCATTGGACTAAGCTGGAATCTGCAAGCATTCAATTCAAGGGAGATGACAAGGTAATATGGCTCTTTGTTAGATTGACAATAATGCATATGAGAGCCACTCCACATTTTCATTACGGTCTTCTCCTCTCGACCCCCAAAGAAAAGAAAGGAAATAAAACTATTTACATGGGAAAGCTCTCAACAAGCAAAAGAAGAACGAGAAATATTTTGGGGTTTTATTTTTAATTATTACTACTATAGGCATGGAAAGTAGACTAGCTAAAAGCTACAACTAATTTTTTTGTTTTTCTTAAGATTTTTCAAACACACAAGAAGAATGTTGGAAAAGAAAATAAACTAGCATGGATAGTACAATGAAAAAGTATGAGCACCGACAACTGGTATGAGTGTGTGAACATATATGTAATGTCAGTGAGAAATATGTACTCCCCCAAGCTTAGGCTTTTGGCCTAACTTGGTCTATGCCCATGGATCAAAATGGTCCTCTCTAGTGTACTGAGGAGGATCCTCAGGGTGCCACTGGTTAGTGATCTCCTCCGGATCCCACTGATAAACAAACTAACGGTGAGGATCAAGTGGTGGTTCCGGCTCAGGCTCTGGAGCTAATGTCAGGCTCCGATATGCATGAACGGCCTCCGGCAAAACAAGGTACGTGCCTGAAAATATGTTGAACAAAGAGGGAGCAGGCAAGGTAATAGTCTCAAAGTAATTTTTATCAAATATCAGTCTATAGTTAAGCATCTTCTTCTTATTCTTAACAATAAAATCATGTGCTACCATACTCTTATAATCTTGAAAAATAGGAGGCAGCAACCTTTCCTCTTTCTCATAGTGCCTAATAGGTATATTAAAGTGTGCAACAAGGCGTGAAGCAAATATGCCTCCTAAGACGGGACCCTTTGTACGGTTCAGATTTAGTCGTTTAGCAACAATAGCGCCTAAACTAAAAGTGGTATCACGAAACAAAGCATGGCACAAAATAACAATATCAGGGGCACTAAGGTTTCCATAGTTCCCGTGACCAATTAAGCATCTACTAGCAAATATTGCAAAGTAGCGTAGAACAGGAAAATGTATGCTAGTAATTCTTGCATCAGAAAATTTCCTCGTTTCCCCTACAAAAATCATATCAATGAATCCTTCCACATCATTACAACGTGGTTCCTCTATGCTACCCTCAAAGGGTATCCTACAAACCCGGCAAAAATCATAAAGTGACATCTCCTTAACCTCATCATATAAATGAAATTCCACTGAAGGTGGCGATCTCCTAGCATGGAAATGAAAAATTTGCACAAAACTATTAGTGAGTAGGAGATACTGTCCGGGCTGGTCGTGGAGGAAGTCAGTGAGGCCTGCATTCTCAGCCAAATAATGAAAATCTTCATAAATCCCGGCTTCTCTCAAGAATTCATCAGAAGGCCATTCACACGGTCGAACCTCCGCAGTACGAGGGAGATTATATTTGGGCTTCTTATTCTCTTCACTTTGCTTATCCTTCGAGCTTCGGCTCGAAGATCCCCTCAAAAATCTCTTCATCTTTTTCTGAAAATTTCTTAAATTTTTAGTGACTCGAAATAAAAGTGAACCAAACTCAACAAAATTGATAGCAACTACTCCTACAAATGCCTAGAGGCTATATCATGCATTAAAACTACTTTTGACCACATAAATTTGACATGCAAGCTCAAGAACAGGGTCACCTAAGCAGCAAAAAATTGCAATGAATAAAGCACTAGAACAAAAACTAATTGGACCATTGGAGGAGTCACATACCGAAGAACAATCCCCCAAAACAGTTTCATGAATGGAGCTTTGAGCAAGGATATCGAAAATGGCAGCAAAATGAGCTAGAACTCAGGTTTGAGCTGGTGAATGATTTTTTCTAGAGGAAGACAAAGTGTGTGGGTGAAAGAATAAGTGGAGGGGGCTCACGTGGGGTCCACGAGCCAGGAGGCACGCCCAAGGGGTAGGGCACGCCCTCCACCCTCGTGGGCTCATGGTGGGTCCCCCTGGTGTGTCCTTAGTGCCAATAATTCTTAAATATTCTAGAAAAAATCATATTAAATTTTTAGGACATTTGGAGAACTTTTATTCTCGGGGATTTTTTATTGCAAGAATAATTCAGAAAACAGACAGAAAATACTATTTTTACTTTATTTAAGCTAAATAATAGAAAGCAAAAAGAGGGTACAGAGAGTTGTGCTTTCTAACTTCATCCATCTCATGCTCATCAAAAGGAATCCACTAACAAGGTTGATCAAGTCTTTTTAACAAACTCATTCTGAATCGCATGAAACCGGAGAATTTTCGAATAACACTAGGTTACCTCAACGGGGATATGCACATCCCCAACAATAAGAATATCATATTTCTTCTTGACAGTAGGAAGAGGAAATTCAAAACCTCCAATAATAATCATTGAAATTTTTCCAATAGAATTGATACTATGGACTTGAGGTTGTTTCCTCGGAAAGTGTACCGTATGCTCATTACCATTAACATGAAAAGTGACATTGCCTTTGTTGCAATCAATAACAACCCCTGCAGTATTCAAAAAGGGTCTACCAAGAATAATAGACATACTATCGTCCTCGGGAATATCAAGAATAACAAAGTTCGTTAAAATAGTAACGTTTGCAACCACAACAGGCACATCCTCACAAATACCGACAGGTATAGCAGTTGATTTATCAGCCATTTGCAAAGATATTTCAGTAGGTGTCAACTTATTCAAATCAAGTCTGTGATATAAAGAGAGACTCATAACACTAACACCGGCTCCAAGATCACATAAAGCAATTTTAACATAGTTTCTTTTAATGTAGCGTGGTATAGTTGGTACTCCTGGATCTCCTAGTTTTTGGTATTCCATCCTTAAAAGTATAATTAGCAAGCATGGTGGAAATTTCAGCTTCCGATATCTTTCTTTTATTAGTAACAATATCTTTCATATACTTAGCATAAGGATTCATTTCAAGCATACCAGTCAAATGCATACGCAAAAAGATAGGTCTAATCATTTCAGCAAAGCGCTCAAAATACTCATCATCCTTTTTCTTGGATGGTTTAGGAGGAAAAGGCATGGGTTTCTGAACCCATGGTTCTCTTTCTTTACCGTGCTTCCTAGCAACAAAGTTTCTCTTATCATAATGTTGATTCTTTGATTGTGGGTTATCAAGATCAATAACAGGTTCAATCTCTACATCGGTGTTATTACTAGGTTGAGCATCAACATGAACATCATCATTAACATTATCACTAGGTTCATGTTCCTTACTAGATTGTGTTTCAGCATCGGAAACAGAAATATCATTGGGATTCTTAGGTGTGTCAACAGCAGGTTCACTAGAAGCATGCAAAGTCCTATTATTTTTGTTTTTCTTCTTCTTAGAAGAACTAGGTGCATCAATATTAGTTCTCTGAGAATCTTGCTCAATTCTCTTGGGGTGGTTGTCGGTGTCAAAACCGACGGATCTCGGGTAGGGGGTCCCGAACTGTGCGTCTAGGACCGATGGTAACAGGAGACAGGGGACACAATGTTTACCCAGGTTCGGGCCCTCTCTATGGAGGTAATACCCTATGTCCTGCTTGATTGATATTGATGAATATGGGTGTTACAAGAGTTGATCTACCACGAGATCGTGATGGCTAAACCCTAGAAGCCTAGCCTATATGACTATGGTAATGAATGGTGTCCTTTCCGGACTATCCCCTTCGGTTTATATAGACACCGGGGGGATCTAGGGTTTACATAGAGTCGGTTACATAAGAAGGAATCTTCATAGTCGGTCGCCAAGCTTGCCTTCCACGCCAAGGAGAGTCCAACCCGGACTCAGGTATAGTTTTCGGCCTTCATGTCTTCACAGCCCATTAGTCCGGCCCACGGATAACAGGTCGGACGCCCGAGGACCCCTTAATCCAGGACTCCCTCAGTGGCCCTCAGGATACAAAGGTTCCTGAGTTATTTTACCCCCTCTAGTCATAACTCTAACAACATTATGATTTTTCTTATTATTTAATTCATTGAGCAAATCATTCTGAGCTTTAAGTACTTGTTCTACTTGAGTGGTAACCATAGAAACATGTTTACTAATAAGTTTAAGTTCACCTTTAACTCTAGACATATAATCACTCAAGTGTTCAATCATATAAGCATTACGTTTCAATTGTCTACTAACATAAGCATTGAAGTCTTTTTGTTTAACCATAAATTCATCAAACTCATCCAAGCATTGGCTAGCAATTTTAGTAGATGGGATTTCACATTTATCGAATATATAGAGAGAATTTACCTTTACTACCTATGTTAGGTTATCAAGACCATGTATTTCTTCAATAGGTGGTAAATTCTTAACATCTTCAGCTTTAATACCTTTTTCTTTCATAGATTTCTTTGCCTCTTGCATATCTTCAGGACTGAGAAATAGAATACCCCTTTTCTTCGGAGTTGGCTTAGGAGTTGGTTCAGGAAGTGTCCAATCATTTTCATTACTCAACATATTATTCAATAGCAATTCAGCTTGATCAACAGTTCTTTCCCTGAAAACACAACCAACACAACTATCCAGATGATCTCTGGAAGCATCAGTTAGTCCATTATAAAAGATATCAAGTATTTCATTTTTCTTGAGAGGATGATCAGGCAAAGCATTAAGTAATTGGAGAAGCCTCCCCAATCTTGTGGGAGACTCTATTCTTCAATTTGCACAAAATTATATATTTCCCTTAAGGTAGCTTGTTTCTTATGAGTGGGGAAATATTTAGTAGAGAAGTAATAAATCATATCCTGGGGACTACGCACACAACCAGGATCAAGAGAATTAAACCATGTTTTAGCATCACCCTTTAATGAGAACGGAAATAACTTAAGGATAAAGTAATAGCGAGTTTTCTCATCATTAGTGAACAGGGTGGCTATATCATTTAATTTAGTAAGATGTGCCACAACAGTTTCAGATTCATTGCCATAAAAAGGATCAGATTCAACCAAAGTAATTAACCGAGGGTCGACAGAGAAATCATAATCCTTATCGGAAATAAAGATAGGTGAAGTAGCGAAAGCAGGGTCATATTTCATTCTAGCAGTCAAAGACTTTTCTTTAAGCTTAGCTAATAATTTCTTAAGATCATATCTACCATTGCAAGCTAAGAAGTCTCTAGCAGTTTCTTCATCCATAACATAACCCTCAGGAACAACACGCAATTCATATCTAGGGGGAGAATCTTCATCATCACTTTCATCAATATTATCAGTTTCAATAATTCCATTCTCTCTAACCCTAGCAAGTTGTTCATCAAGAAATTCACCTAATGGCACAGTATTATCAAGCATAGAAGTAGTTTCACCATAAGTATCATGCAAAGCAGAAGTGGCATCATCAAAAACATGCGACATATCAGAATGAATAGCAGGAGTAGGTGTCGCAAGTTTACTCAAAACAAAAGGTGAATCAAGTGCAGAGCTAGATGGCAGTTCCTTGCCTCCCTTCGTAGTTGAGGGAAAAATCTTGGTTCTTTTATCTTTCAAGTTCTTCATAGTGATCAGAAGATATAAATCCCAAGTGACACAAAGAATAGAGCTATGCTCCCCGGCAACGGCACCAGAAAATAGTCTTGATAACCCACAAGTATAGGGGATCGCAACAGTTTTCGAGGGTAGAGTATTCAACCCAAATTTATTGATTCGACACAAGGGGAGCCAAAGCATATTCTCAAGTATTAACAGTTGAGTTGTCAATTCAACCGCACCTGAAAGACTTAATATCTGCAGCAAAGTATTTAATAGCAAAGTAATATGATAGTAGTGGTAACGGTGGCAAAGGTAATAGTAGCAGTTTTGTAGTAATTGTAATAGTGGCAATGGAAAAGTAACTAAGCAAAGATCAATATGTGAAAAGCTCATAGGCAATGGATCAGTGATGGATAATTATGTCGGATGCGATTCCTCATGCAACAGTTATAACATAGGGTGACACAAAACTAGCTCCAGTTCATGAATGTAATGTAGGCATGTATTCCGTATATAGTCATACATGCTTATGGAAAAGAACTTGCATGACATCTTTTGTCCTACCCTCCCGTGGCAGCGGGGTCCTATTGGAAACTAAGGGATATTAAGGCCTCCTTTTAATAGAGTACCAGACCAAAGCATTAACACTTAGTGAATACATGAACTCCTCAAACTACGATCATCACCGGTAAGTATCCCGATTATTGTCACTTCGGGGTTGACATATCATAACACATAATAGGTGACTATAGACTTGCGAGATAGGATCAAGAACTCACATATATTCATGAAAACATAATAGGTTCAGATCTGAAATCATGGCACTCAAGCCCTAGTGACAAGCATTAAGCATAGCAAAGTCATAGCAACATCAATCTCAGACGACACTAGGGATCAAACCCTAACAAGACTACCTCGATTACATGATAAATCTCATCCAACCCATCACCGTCCAGCAAGCCTACGATGGAATTACTCACGCACGGCGGTGAGCATCATGAAATTGGTGATGCAGGAAGGTTGATGATGACGGATTCCCCTCTCCGGGGCCCCAAACGGACTCCAGATCAGCCCTCCCGAGAGAGATTAGGGCTTGGCGGCGGCTCCATATCGTAAAACGCGATGAATCCTGCTCTCTATTTTTTCTCCTCGAACATGAATATATAGAGTTGGAGTTGAGGTCGATGGAGCACCAGGGGGCCCACGAGGCAAGGGGCGCGCCCAGGGGGTAGGTGTGCCCCCACCCTCATGGACAAGGTGTGGGCCCCTTGGCCTTGATTCTTTCGCCAGTATTTTTTATATATTCCAAAAATAATCTCCGTTGATTTTCAGGTCATTCTGAGAACTTTTATTTCTGCACAAAAATAACAGCATGGCAATTCTGCTGAAAACAGCGTCAGTCCGGGTTAGTTCCATTCAAATCATGCAAGTTAGAGTCCAAAACAAGGGCAAAAGTGTTTGGAAAAGTAGATACATTGGAGACATATCAGTCGCAGATTGCGGCCGTGCTCATGCACCTTGTTAGCACGCGTATGGCGGCTACGGCCGCGCTCTCGCAGGAGTGGGCCACCGAAGTTGCGCTCACGACGCGGGTCCACGTGCCCATCTTTCACCGACGATGATTGAATAGTGAAATGATATTTGGGGAGCAAGCTAGTGTGCTTGAGACACCGACTGTGGACTGTAGCCGACGCACCTTCTCGCGTAAGCCATACGCATACTATACACTGACGATGCTCCAGGATATTTTGTGATGCATCTCACACGATTGCTGATAATAAACTGTGTGCGATCTACTTAATTTTTCATCTGGATTTAAATTACATAATGGGGTCACAGCGGCAATGGATGGTGTTTGAATTGCTAGACTTTTTATCTAGAGTGAACTTGCAACTATATGTGTGTCGTAAAAGAATTGGAATTATTTAGGGGTCGTTTGAACATTTTATACATTAAATTGGTTTTTTATAGCCATTTCAGGTGCACAATTCAAAATTAAACTACATGCACATGCTCCAGTGCATATAAATTCGTTGAAAAATCAAATCTGCGTCCTTGGGTGCATGCTTAGGTCCCATGCAAGAAATGAGAATGAATTTCGAACACCAGGGCACCGTTGATTGCCGGCAAAACATTGAGATGCCTGGTTTTTAAATTCTAGTAAATCCAAAACTCGTCTGAAATTTATTCAACTTGGCATGCTATCATGGAGCGGCATCAACATGCCGTGGTAGAAATTTTGTCCCATTTGGGGCAGGTTTGGGTATATGCTTCTCACAAACCGGAGCTTCTCACAACAAGCATGATGGTTTTCGGTAGGGAACATCTTACCTTTGGGGACGAAAGAATATCCATTGCCTCTTATGCTTTCAAATTTTTTCTCGTGTCAACATAGAACAACAGGAGTGTTGTGTGACTTTTTGTAATTTTTTAGGGTTCGCTTGGACATTTTTATGCATTAATTTAGTCTTCAATGCATTTATGTGCATAATTCAAATTTGAACTATATGCACATGCTCCAATGCATATAAATTGGTTGAAAAATCAAATATGTGTCCTTGGGTGCATGCTTAGGTCCCATGCAAGAAATGGGAATGAATTTCAAACACCAGGGCACCGTTGATTGCCGGCAAAACATTGAGATGCCTGGTTTTAAATTCTAGTAAATCCAAAACTCGTCTGAAATTCATGAAACTTGGCATGCTATCATGGAGCGGCATCAACATGCCGTGGTAAAAAAATTGTCACATTTGGGGCAGGTTTGAGTATATGCTTCTCAAAAACCGGAGCTTCTCAGAACAAGCATGATGGTTTTCGGCAGGGAACGCCCCACCTTTGGGGACGAAACAATATCCATTGCCTCTTATTGCTTTCAAATTTTTTCTCGTGTCAACATATAACAACAGGAGTGTTGTGTGATTTTTTGTGATTTTTCGGGGTTCGTTTGGACATTTTTATGCATTAACTGAGTTTTCAATGCATTTATGTGCATAATTCAAATTTGAACTACATGCCCATGCTCCAGTGCATATAAATTGGTTGAGAAATCAAATCTGTGTCCTTGGGTACATGCTTAGGTCCCATGCAAGAAATGTGAATGAATTTCAAACACCAGGGCACCGTTGATTGCCGGCAAAACATTGAGATGCCTGGTTTTTAAATTCTAGTAAATCCAAAACCCGTCTGAAATTCATGAAACTTGGGATGCTATCATGGAGCGGCATCAACATGCAATGGTAAATTTTTTGTCCCATTTGGGGCAGTTTTGGATATATGCTTCTCACAAACCGGAGCTTCTCACAACAAGCATGATGGTTTTTGGTAGGGAACGTCCCACCTTTGGGGACGAAACAATATCCATTCCCTGTTATTGCTTTCAATTTTTTTCTCATGTCAACATAGAACAACAGGAATTATGTGTGAATTTTTGTGATTTTTTGGGAATCGTTTGGACAATTTTATGTATTAACTGAGTTTTCAATGCATTTATGTGCATAATTCAAATTTGAACTACATGCACATGCTCCAGTGCATATAAATTGGTTGAAATATCAAATATGTGTCCTTGGGTGCATGCTTAGGTCCCATGCAAGAAATGGGAATGAATTTCAAACACCAGGGCACTGTTGATTGCCGCAAAACATTGAGATGCCTGGTTTTTAAATTCAAGTAAATCCAAAACTCGTCTGAAATTCATGAAACTTGTCATGCTACCATGGAGCGGCATCAACATGTCGTGGTAAAAATTTTGTCCCATTTGGGGCAGGTTTGGGTATATGCTTCTCACAAACCGGAGCTTCTCACAACAAGCATGATGGTTTTCGGTAGGGAACGTCCCACCTTTGGGGACGAAATGATATCCATTGCCTCTTATTGCTTTCAATTTTTTTCTCGTGTGAACATAGAACAACATGAGTGTTGTGTGAATTTTTGTGATTTTTCGGGGTTCGTTTGGACATTTTTATGCATTAACTGAGTTTTCAATGCATTTATGTGCATAATTCAAATTTTAACTACATGCACATGCTCCAGTGCATATAAATTGGTTGAAAAATCAAATATGTGTCCTTGGGTGCATGCTTAGGTCCCATGCAAGAAATGGGAATGAATTTCAAACACCAGGGCACCGTTGATTGCCGGCAAAACATTGAGATTCCTAGTTTTTAAATTCTAGTAAATCCAAACTCGTCTGAAATTCATGAAACTTGGCATGCTATCATGGAGCGGCATCAACATGTCGTGGTAAATTTTTTATCCCATTTTAGGTAGGTCTGGGTATATGCTTCTCACAAACCGGAGCTTCTCACAACAAGCATGATTGTTTTCGGTAGGGAATGTCCTGCTAAGAAAAAAATGTCTTAGGGAGTTCATTGACACGGTGCATGTCCCTATGCCGCACGCCACGTTGGGGGCTGTGTGTTGGAATGTTAGGGGGCTCAATATCCCTGCTAAGAAAATATCTCTTAGGGAGTTCGTTGACACGGAGCGTGTCACGGTTATATGTATCCGGGAGTCTAAACTCGAGAGAGTAGACCAATTCACTATATTGCAATGCTTAGGGACATCTTATGATGGTTTCCCATATCTTCCTACTTTTGATACGAGAGGTGGTATTATAATTGGATGGGACTCTTCCAGAGTGCAGATTTCGAACGTGGTTTTGGACACTAACTTTCTCACTGGTTACGTTTCCCTCTGGAAGGGCCCGCTTGGTGGCTATTGTTGGTCTATGGACCGCAGGAAGATGAGCAGAAAATCAACTTCCTTGAGGAGTTGCCGAAGAGAAGGACCATCTGACCGGGCCCGTGGCTTGTGATTGGAGACTTTAACCTGATACTCAATGCAGCGGACAAGAATAACAACCGGATTGATCGTAGGATTATGGGTAAATTCAAGCAGTTTTTGGATGACAATGGCATTAAGGATCTCTTCTTGCATGGACAGAAATTCACTTGGAGCAATGAACGCGAGGTCCCCACGCTGACGAAAATCGATAGAGCTTTTGTCTTGGTGGATTGGGAGCTAGATCACCCTGAATGCTTGTTGCAAGCCCTATCTACTTCGACATCAGAACACTGCCCTCTGTACCTATCGCTAGAGGAGCACCTTCAGCCAAGGAAGTGCTTCAGATCTGAGATATTCTGGCTCAAGCTCGACGGCTTTCTGGACGTTGTGACGGAAGCTTGGGTATGTGAGGACGCGATCACGGATCCCTTCCATAGACTGGATATTCTTTTGCGGAAGACGGCGAAGCATCTCATAGCTCGGGTCAATGGAAGGTGGGAAATATCAATCCAATACAAAGAACCTCAAAGAGTGCCCCAAGATTTCTACTGGAGAAACAAAGACGAGAACATGCATCAACCCCTATGCATAGATTACCCCAATGCCACCTCGGGAATCCGCGAGTTGAGTGCCAAAACATATATCAAGTGAATCAATATGATACCCTCTTGTCACCACGGGTATTCATAGCAAGACATACATCAAGTGCTCTCAAATCCATAAAAGTATTCAATCCGATAAAACAAAATCTCAAAGGGAATACTCAATTCACAACAAGATAGAGAGGGAAAACACCATATGATCCGATTATATTAACAAAGCCCGCGATACATCAAGATCGTGACATCTCAAGAACACGAGAGAGAGAGAGAGAGAGATTAAACACTTAGCTACTGGTACAAACCCTCAGCCCCGAGAGTGGACTACTCCCTCCTCATCATGGTGGCCGCCGGCATGATGAAGATGGCCATCGGTGATGATTTCCCCCTCCGGCGGAGTGCCGGAACAGGGTCTAGGTTGGTTTTACATGGCTATAGAGGCTTGCGGTAGTGGAACTTCTCATCTAGGGTTACCCCTGATGGTTTCTCTATTTATAGGATTTTTTGGCGTTGGTCTCATGCGAAGATGGGCCTTGAGGTGAGCACAATACACCGGGGCAAGCCGGGCCCACCAAGCGCACCCCGGTGTCTTGTGCCCTACTCTTTCACCTTATGGTCCTTCCACGAAGCTTCAGGGTCCTCTCTTGTTCAAAAAATTCGTCAAAAAGTTCCATCTCATTTGGAGAACTTTCATTTCTACACAAAAAACAACACCACGGTAGTTCTGCTGAAAACAGCGCCAGTCCAGGTTAGTTCCATGCAAATCATACCAAAACCATATAAAATTATTGTAAACATGACATGAATACTTCATAAATTATAGATACGTTGGAGACGTATCAGGTACCAAAGTAATCCAGGAGTGGATCACTAGACAACGGTTAAGAACATCCTGAAGTACCTGAAAAGGACCAAGGATATGTTTCTCGTTTATGCAGGTGACAAAGAGCTTGTCGTAAATGGTTACATTGATGCTAGCTTCGACACTGATCCGGATGAATCTAAGTCACAAACCGGATACGTGTTTATATTGAATGGTGGAGCTGTCATTTCGTGTAGTTCCAAGCAGAGCATCGTGGCGAGATCTACATGTGAAGCGGAGTACATAGCTGCTTCAGAAGCATCAAATGAAGGAATCCAGATTTCACAAAAGAACCAAACACATCAAGAGACGCTTCAACTCCATTCATGAACAAAGACAAGGATGTAGACATAGAAATTTGCAAGATACATACAGATCTGAATGTAGCAGACCTGTTGACTAAGCCTCTTCCACAAGCAAAACATGATCAGCACCAAGACTCCATGGGTGTTAGATTCATTACTATGTAATCTAGATTATTGACTCTAGTGCAAGTGGGAGACTGAAGGAAATATTCCCTAGAGGCAATAATAAAGTTGTTATTTTATATTTCCTTATTCATGATAAAGGTTTATTATTCATGCTAGAATTGTATTGATCGAAAACTTAAATACATGTGTGAATACATAAACAAATACCGTGTCCCTAGTATGCCTCTAGTAGACTAGCTCGTTAATCAAAGATGGTTAAAGTTTCCTGACCATGGACATGTGTTGTCATTTGATAACGGGATCACATCATTAGGAGAATGATGTGATGGACAAGACCCATCCATTAGCTTAGCATAATGATCGTCCAATTTTATTGCTATTGCTCTCTTCATGTCAAACACATATTCCTTCGACTATGATATTATGCAACTCCCGGATACCATAGGAATACCTTGTGTTCTATCAAACGTCACAACGTAACTGGGTGATCATAAAGATGCTCTACAGGTATCTCCAAAGGTGTTTGTTGAGTTGGCATAGATCGAGATTAGGATTTGTCACTCTGAGTATCGGAGAGGTATCTTTGGGCCCTCTCGGTAATACACATCATAAGCTTGCAAGCAAATGACTAAGGAGTTAGTCACGAGGTGATGTATTACGGAGCGAGTAAAGAGACTTGCCGGTAACGATATTGAACTAGGTATAGCGATACCGACGATCGAATCTCGGGCAAGTAACATACTGATGGACAAAGGGAATTATGTATGTTGTCATAACAGTTCGACCGATAAAGATCTTCGTAGAATATGTAGGAGCCAATATGGGCATCCAGGTTCAGCTATTGGCTATTGACCAGAGAGGTGTCTCGGTCATGTATACATAGTTCTCGAACCCGTAGGGTTCATGCGCTTAACATTCGTTGACAATATAGTGTTATATGAGTTATGTGATTTGGTGACCAAATGTGTTTCGGAGTCCCGGATGAGATCACATACATGACGAGGAGTCTCGAAATGGTCGAGAGGTAAAGATTGATATATAGGATGATGATATTCGGACACTAAAAGTGTTTCGGAGGGTACCGGGTACTTATCGGGTCACCTTAAAGGAGTTTCGGGCACCCCCGGCAAAGATATGGGCTTTATGGGCCAAGAGAGGGAACACACCAGCCCACAAAGGGGCTGGTGAACCCCTATAGAGGCCGGCCTTATGAGGAGGAGAAGGAAAGAGGGGAGGGAAAGGAAAGTGTGGAGTTGGACTCCCCCTTCCTTCCCTCCCTATCTTTCCTTCCCCCTTCTTCATACAAGGAAAGGGGGCGCAGGAGGGCAGGCGCCCTAGGGCCGGCGGTCAGCCCCTTGGGGCATGCCCTGGATGCCCTAGGCTACCTCCTCTCCCCTCCCACCTATATATATGTGGGGGAGGGGGCGCAACACAAGGGCACAACATTGTCTTAGCCGTGTGCGGCGCCCCCGTCCACTGTTTACTCCCTTGGTCATAATTTTGTAGTGCTTAGGCGAAGCCCTGCGGAGATCACATCACCATCACCGTCACCATGCCATCGTGCTACCGGAATTCATCTACTACTTCATCGTCTTGCTGGATCAAGAAAGCGGAGGACATCACCGAGCTGAACGTGTGTAGAATGCGGAGGTGTCATGCGTTCGGTACTAGATCCGTTGGAGCGCGAAGAAAGTTCGACTACATCAACCACATTGTGAAATGCTTCCGCTTACGGTCTTTGAGGGTACATAGACACACTCTCCCCTCTCGTTGCTATGCATCTCCATGGATAGATCATTGCGTCTGCGTACAATTTTTTTTGTTTTCCATGCAACGATTCCCAACAAATAATGCCTGCCGAAGAAAGACAACTCAATCACATCAAAAACCTATTGCTCCACTTCTCCAAGTTCACTAAATTGAATGTCAACTACTCGAAGTCCACTATGATTTCTATCAACACCCAGAAGACAAGATGCCTATTCTGTCACATCTAATGGGCTTCCAAATTGCTTCTGAGGGAGTCCTAGATTAGGGGGTCTCTGGACAGCCGGACTATATCCTTTGGTCGGACTGTTGGACTATGAAGATACAAGATTGAAGACTTCGTTCCGTGTCCGGATGGGACTCTCCTTGGCGTGGAAGGCAAGCTAGGCAATACGGATATGTAGATCTCCTCCCTTGTAACCGACCTTGTGTAACCCTAACCCCCTCAGGTGTCTATAAACCAGAGGGTTTAGTCCGTAGGACAACATACAATCATACCATAGGCTAGCTTCTAGGGTTAGCCTCTATGATCTCATGGTAGATCAACTCTTGTAATACTCATATCATCAAGAACAATCAAGCAGGACATACGGTATTACCTCCATCAAGAGGGCCTGAACCTGGGTAAACATCTTGTCCCCTGCCTCCTGTTACCATCCGCCTTAGACGCACAGTTCAGGACCCCCTACCCAAGATCCGCCGGTTTTGACACCGACATTGGTGCTTTAATTGAGAGTTCCACTGTGTTGTCATCATAAAGGGGGGATGGCTCGTCTCGTTGTCAAAGACAACATCACTTCTGGGGGAACCCTGGTTGTAGGCCAAACTCTCCGATTAGGTGGCTTCGTCATGACTACCCGCTCGGCCGCTGCGCCGATGATGACTTCTCGGGTCATCGAAAATAGCCTCCACGTCGGCTCAAAATTCGCCGAGCAGATGGATCCAATGGAGCTCTCCTCTTTGAACGAGCTCTTGGATCGCATCGCCGCTCTGGGAGTCGCTACGGACTACGATCGGATCGGGCTTAAACGCGACCAAAGGGAGATTAACTCTCCGCCAGTCACCCATCAAATAGCGGTGGTGGAGGAACAATGCGGCGGTTCTCCCTCTATCCTGAGGACAAACTATGTCCGGATTCCCGAGCTCTCCGAGCCAGATACCCGCTCACGGGACGACATCACCCTAAACCTGAACCTGGAATCAGGTCGCATACCGAACCCGCGGAGCAACATCCCGGAGTCCGAACCTCTAAGATCGGAAACTCCCACGCCCCGGGATCTCAGATTGGGTCAAGGTCTGGACTTAAATCCACCCACCCACCCAGATACAAACGATCTTTCCCACATCAGGCAAGCGCCTCAAGAGACAGTACATCACTATTGGGCCAGATTTCTCCTTGTAATGAACAAGGTTAAGGACTGTCGTGAGGAAGATGCAATTTCGTTCTTTTGCAACAATTGCACGGACAAGGGGATCCTCAATGCCATAAGTCGCCGCGACATTGCACACTTCGCCGACTTGGCAGCCATAGTACGGAAATACTATGCGATGGAAAGCGCCCGGAAAACCCAAACACAATTCTGGGATAATCCGGCCCTGACAAAACCCCCAGTCCGAACTAAAAGGGTGCACTATCATAAGTCACCCGACTCAATTATAAAGAAACAAAAGCCCACTACAGGGCGTGGAACCGTATTGGAGGGATGGCTTAACGGGCCCTGCAAAATTCATAGTACAGCGGATGCCATACCAACACATAGCCTTAGAGCATGTTGGGTACTCCGGCAGGTGGCCAAGAGCAGGGAGGATCTCCTCATCCAAAACACCCCAGAACACCTTCCCGGGGATAACAATACAATACTGACAGTCTTCGAGACCTTCGCCTCAAATAATAGGCGTAAGCTAGTACTCCGCAGCCTTGCCGAAGTCTGCCACGTGGCAGCAACAAATCCACGGAGCGACACGGCTATCACCTTCAATGCCAGTGACAAACCTAAATTCCGAACAACCCGAGCACCAGCCGCTTTGGTCCTCAGTCCAATTGTGGACGGCTTTCGGCTCACTAAAGTGCTCATGGATGGCGGCAGCGGATTAAACCTCATTTATGAGGAGACCCTTCAAAAAATGGAAATAGACAGCAACCATATAGAGGAAAGCAGCACGACCTTCTAAGGAATTATCCCTAGTCGAGAGGCACGTTGCACTGGGAAAATCACACTAGATGTGGTATTGGCACTCCGGAGAATTACAGGTCCGAAGAAATCACATTCCAAGTGGCCCTGTTCAGCAGCGGATACCACGCCCTTCTAGGGCGGGAGGCATTCACAATTTTCCAAGCCATACCCCATTACGGGTACATGAAGTTCAAAATGCCTGGACCCAATGGAATCATCACTCTAGCTAGTGATCCGGACATAGCACTCCGCGCCGGGAACAAAACAGCCGCACTGGCCCTCGAGGCATTATCCGAAGCCCTTGTGGCGGAGGAGTTAACCGCGCTGCGCTCCACAGTGGACAGGGACGACGTGATACTAGACAAAAGATCCAAGTCCACCTCCTTTAAACCAGCGGACGAAAAAGTCAAATTCCAAGTCCATCCAATGGACCCCTCAAAAACAGCATCCATCGGGGCACAGTTAAACCCCGGTGTAGACGCCGCACTACGGGAGTTCCTACGCGAGAACTGGGACATATTCGCTTGGCATCCTTCAGACATGCCAGGAATCCCACACAGGCTGGCCGAGCATAGCCTTAACATTTTAAAAGGATTCAAGCCGGTCAAGCAGACTCTTCGGCGTTTTTCCGAACCTAAGCGACAAGCCATGGGAGAGGAGCTGGCCAAGTTACTGGAGGCCAGATTCATCAGAGAAATAAAGCATCCGGACTGGCTAGGAAACCTGGTGATGGTGCCAAAGAAGGACAAATCCTGGCGCATGTGCGTCGACTTCAAGGACCTCAATAAGGCATGCCCAAAGGATCCCTTCCCCCTCCCTCGCATCGATCAAATTATCGACGCTACCACGGGACACGACTCATTGTACTTCCTTGACGCGTACTCCGGTTACCACCAAATTAAGATGGCGGAGTCCGATCAATCCGCAACGGCATTCATCACTCCATACGGCCCCTTCTGTTTTAACACAATGCACTTCGGGCTCAAAAATGCCAGCGCAACATATCAGCGCATGATCCAGACATGTCTGGAAAAGCAGATTGGCAAAATAGTGGAGGCATACATCGACGATGTGGTCGTTAAAACCAGGCACACCGACTCCTTAATAGACGACTTGAGGCTCACGCTCGACAATCTCCGAACATACGACATTAAGCTCAATCCGGAAAATGCATTTTCGGCATACCCGCCGGAAAGCTCCTGGGCTTTATCGTCTCCAGCAGAGGAATTGAAGCAAATCCGGCTAAGATCCGTGCTCTGTCGCAGTTGGCTATACCAAGTGATCTCAAGCAAATCCAGAAGTTAACTGGATGTGTGGCGGCCTTAAGCCGCTTCATCTCTCGATTAGGAGAAAAGGCACTCCCCCTTTATCGCCTTCTTAGGTGCATCGAACACTTCGAGTGGACAGACGCAGCCACGGCCGGATTGGAAGAAATAAAAGCCATCCTGGCTACCAACCCAATCTTGGCCGCGCCAAATGTCGGCGAACCAATGCTATTATATATAGCGGCAACTCACCAAGTTGTAAGTGCAGTGCTCGTCGTCGAACGAGAGACAAACGGACATAAATTCCCACTTCAAAAGCCGGTATATTATGTATCTACCATCCTCACTCCATGCAAATCACGGTACCCACATTACCAAAAGATAGCATACGCAGTATTCATGGCATCCCAGAAATTATGACACTACTTTCAAGAGTGTTCAATTACGGTGGCCTCTGAAGTACCACTCAACGACATAATAAACAACCATGATGCCACGGGCCGGATTGCCAAATGGGCCATCGAGCTCCTCCCGTTCGACATAACATATAAACCACGGCGAGCCATCAAGTCGCAAGTGCTGGCCGATTTCATCGCCGAATGGACAGAAGCCGAACTCCCTAAAGAGTACGTCGTGTACTCCAACTGGATCATGCACTTCGAGGGCTCTAAAATGCTGGCTGGTCTGGGGGCTGGCGTCGTCCTGACGTCCCCCACCGGAGATATAGTTCAATACGTACTCCAAATACTATACACAGACTCCAATAACGCAGCCGAATACGAGGCCCTATTACACGGTCTCCGGATGGCAGTCTCCATGGGCATTCAACGCCTGGAGGTGCGTGGGGATTCAGACCTTGCAATATCCCAAATAAATGGAGACTTCGATGCCAAGGATCCGAAAATGGAGGCATATCGCAACGCCGTTCTCAAAATGTCAGCTCGGTTCGAGGGGCTTGAATTCCACCATGTGGCTCGGGAAAATAATCAGGCGGCGGATATCCTCGCCCGTCTCGGCGCTAAGCGCGACCCTGTCCCACCTAACATCTTCCTGGAAAAACTATTTAAGCCATCCGTGGTATGGGAAGGGGACACCGGCAATAATAGTCCGGACCCGGTCACAACACCAGATACCGAACACTTCGACACAATCGGAGGCTCTGCCATTGAAATAACACCTTCAGCCCATGTAATAATGTGTTGGGGAACGTAGTAATTTCAAAAAAAGTCCTACGCACACGCAAGATCATGGTGATGCATAGCAACAAGAGGGGAGAGTGTTGTCTATGTACCCTCGTAGACCGAAAGCGGAAGTGTTTAGCACAACACGGTTGATGTAGTCGTACATCTTCATGATCCGACCGATCAAGTACCGAACACATGGCACCTCCGAGTTCAGCACACGTTCAGCCCGATGACGTCCCTCGAACTCCGATCCAGCCGAGTGTTGAGGGAGAGTTTCGTCAGCCTGACGGCATGGTGACGATGTTGATGTTCTACCAACGCAGGGCTTCGCCTAAGCACTGCTATAGTATTGTCGAGGTGGACTATGGTGGAGGGGGGCACCACACACGGCTAAAAGATCAACTTGATCAATTGTTGTGTCTATGGGGTGCCCCTGGCCACGTATATAAAGGAGCAAGGGGAGGAGGCGGCCGGCCAGGGAGAGGCGCGCCAAGGGGGAGTCCTACTCCCACTAGGAGTAGGATTCCTCCTATTCCTAGTAGGAGTAGGAGAGGGGGAAGGAAAGGGAGAGGAGGAGAAGGACAGAGGGGCCCGACCCCCCTTACCCTAAACCAATTCGGTTTGGGCCTTGGGGGGGGGGGCGTGCCCCACACTCCCCTTGCTTCCCTCTATTTCCACTAAGGCCCATGTAGGCCCATTAAGCCCCCGGGGAGGTTCCGGTAACCCCCGGTACTCCGGTAAAATCCCGATTTCACCCGGAACAATTCCGATATCCAAATATAGGCTTCCAATATATCAATCTTTATGTCTTGACCATTTCGAGACTCCTCGTCATGTCCGTGATCACATCCAGGACTCCGAACAACCTTTGGTACATCAAAACTCATAATATAATCGTCATCGAAACGTTAAGCATGCGGACCCTACGGGTTCGAGAACTATGTAGACATGACCGAGACACGTCTCCTGTCAATAACCAATAGCAGAACCTGGATGCTCATATTGGCTCCTACATATTCTATGAAGATCTTTATCGGTCAAAACGCATAACAACATATGTTGTTCCCTTTGTCATCGGTATGTTACTTGCCTGAGATTCGATCGTCGGTATCTCAATACCTAGTTCAATCTCGTTACCGGCAAGTCTCTTTACTCGTTCCGTAATACATCATCCCGCAACTAACTCATTAGTTGCAATGCTTGCAAGGCTTATAGTGATGTGCATTACCGAGTGGGCCCAGAGATACCTCTCCGACAATCGGAGTGACAAATCCTAATCTCGAAATATGCCAACCCAACAAGTACCTTCGGAGACACCTGTAGAGCACCTTTATAATCACCCAGTTACGTTGTGATGTTTGGTAGCACACAAAGTGTTCCTCCGATAAACAGGAGTTGCATAATCTCATAGTCATAGGAACATGTATAAGTCATGAAGAAAGCAATAGCAACAAACTAAACGATCAAGTGCTATGCTAACGGAATGGGTCAAGTCAATCACATCATTCTCTAATGATGTGACCCCATTAATCAAATGACAACTCATGTCTGTGGCTAGGAAACTTAACCATCTTTGATTCAACGAGCTAGTCAAGTAGAGGCATACTAGTGACATACTATTTGTCTATGTATTCACACATGTATTATGTTTCCGGTTAATACAATTCTAGCATGAATAATAAACATTTATCATGATATAAGGAAATAAATAATAACTTTATTACTGCCTCTAGGGCATATTTCCTTCAGTCTCCCACTTGCACTAGAGTCAATAATCTAGTTCACATCGCCATGTGATTTAATACCAATAGTTCACATCACCATGTGATTAACACCCATAGTTCACATCGACTTGTGACCAACACCCAAAGGGTTTACTAGAGTCAATAATCTAGTTCACATTGCTATGTGATTAACACCCAAAGAGTACTAAGGTGTGATCATGTTTTGCTTGTGAGAGAAGTTTAGTCAACGGGTCTGCCACATTTAGATCCGTAAGTATTTTGCAAATTTCTATGTCAACAATGCTCTGCACGGAGCTACTCTAGCTAATTGCTCCCACTTTCAATATGTATCCAGATTGAGATTTAGAGTCATCTGGATCAGTGTCAAAATTTGCATCGACGTAACCCTTTACGACGAACCCTTTTTGTCACCTCCATAATCAAGACACATATCCTTATTCCACTAAGGATAATTTTGACCGTTGTCCAGTGATCTACTCCTAGATCACTATTGTACTCCCTTGCTAAACATAGTGTAGGGTATACAATAGATCTGGTACACAGCATGGCATACTTCATAGAACCTATGGCTGAGGCATAGGGAATGACTTTCATCCTCTTTCTATCTTTTGGCGTGGTCAGGCTTTGAGTCTTACTCAATTTCAAACCTTGTAACACAGGCAAGAACTCTTTCTTTGACTGTTCCATTTTGAACTACTTCAAAATCTTGTCAAGGTATGTACTCATTGAAAAAACTATCAAGCGTCTTGACCCATCTCTATAGATCTTGATGCTCAATATGTAAGCAGCTTCACCGAGGTCTTTCTTTGAAAAACTCCTCTCAAATACTCCTTTATGCTTTCCAAAAAATTCTACATTATTTCTGATCAACAATACGTCACTCACATATACTTATCAGAAATGTTGTAGTGCTCCCACTCACTTTCTTGTAAATACAGGCTTCACTGTAAGTCTGTATAAAACTATATGCTTTGATCAACTCACCAAAGCGTATATTCCAACTCCGAGATGCTTGCACCAGTCCATAGATGCATCGTTGGAGCTTGCATATTTTGTTAGCACCTTTAGGATTGACAAAAACTTCTAGTTGCATCATATACAACTCTTCTTTAATAAATCCATTAAGGAATGTAGTTTTGTTTATCAATTTGCCAGATTTCATAAAATGCGGCAATAGCCAACATGATCCGGACAGACTTAAGCATAGATACGGCTGAGAAACTCTCATTGTAGTCAACACCTCGACAATTATAGCTTTGTAGATAGTAACACTACTATCAGCGTCCGTCTTCCTCTTGAAGAACCATTTAATCTCAATGGCTCACCAATCATCAGGCAAGTCAATCAAAGTCCATACTTTGTTCTTATACATGGATCCCATCTCAGATTTCATGGCCTTAAACCATTTTGCAGAATCTGGGCTCATCATTGCTTCCTCATAGTTCGTAGGTTCGTCATGGTCAAGTAACATGACCTCCAGAACAGGATTACCTTACCACTCTGGTGCGGATCTCACTCTGGTTGATCTACGAAGTTCTGTAGTAACTTGATCTGAAGTTTTATGATCATCATCATTAACTTCCTCTCTTGTTGGTGTAGACATCACTGGAACTAATTTCTGTGATGAACTATTTTCCAATTCGGGAGAAGGTACAATTACCTTATCAAGTTCCACTTTCCTCCCACTCACTTCTTTCAAGAGAAACTCCTTCTCTAGAAAGGATCCATTCTCAGCAATGAATATCTTGCCTTCGGATCTGTGATAGAAGGTGTACCCAACAGTTTCTTTTGGGTATCCTATGAAGATTTACTTCTCCGATTTGGGTTCGAGCTTATCATGTTGAAACTTTTTCACATAAGCATCGCAGTCCCAAACTTTAAGAAATGACAGCTTAGGTTTCTCGCCAAACCACAGTTCATACGGTGTCATCTCCACGGATTTAGATGGTGCCCTATTTAACGTGAATGTAGCTGTCTCTAATGCATAACCCCAAAACGATAGTGGTAGATCGGTAAGAGACATCATAGATCGCACTATATCTAATAAAGTACGGTTATGACGTTCGGACACACCATTACACTGTGGTGTTCCAGGTGGCGTGAGTAGTGAAACTATTTCACATTATTTTAACTGAAGGCCAAACTCGTAACTCAAATATTTTACTTCTGCGATCATATCGTAGAAACTTTTATTTTTGTTACGATGATTCTCCACTTCACTCTGAAATTCTTTAAACTTTTCAAATGTTTCAGACTTGTGTTTCATCAAGTAGATATACTCATATCTGCTCAAATCATCTGTGAAGGTCAGAAAATAATGATACCTGCCGCGAGCCTCAATATTCATCGGACCACATACATCAGTATGTATGATTTCCAACAAATCTGTTGCTCGCTCCATTGTTCCGGAGAACGGAGTCTTAGTCATCTTGCCCATGAGGCATGGTTCGCAAGCATCAACTGATTCATAATCAAGTGATTCCAAAAGCCCATCAGCATGGATTTTCTTCATGCGCTTTACACCAATATAACCTAAACAGCAGTGCCAACAAAAAGTTGCACTATCATTATTAACTTTGCATCTTTTGGCTTCAATATTATGAAAATGTGTATCACCATGATCGATATCCAACAAACCATTTTCATTGGGTGTATGACCATAGAAGGTTTTATTCATGTAAACAGAACAACAATTATTCTCTAACTTACATGAATAACCATATTGCAATAAACATGATCCAATCATATTCATGCTTAACGCAAACACTAAATAACATTTATTTTAGGTTTAGCACTAATCCCGAAACTATAGGGAGTGTGCGATGATGATCATATCAATCTTGGAACCATTTCCAATACACATCGTCACTTCACCCTTAACTAGTCTCTGTTCATTCTGCAACTCCCGTTTCAAGTTACTATTCTTAGAAACTGAACTAGTATCAAATACTGAGAGGTTGCTATAAACACTAGTAAAGTACACATCAATAACATGTATATCAAATATACATATGTTCACTTTGCCATCCTTCTTATCCGCCAATTACTTGGGGTAGTTCCGCTTCCAGTGACTAGTCCCTTTGCAGTAGAAGCACTCAGTTTCAGACTTAGGTCCAGACTTGTTTTTTTCCACTTGAGCAGCAACTTGCTTGCTGTTCTTCTTGAAGTTCCCCTTTCTTTCCTTTACTTGAAACTAGTGGTTTTGTTTACCATCAACACTTGATGCTTTTCTTGATTTCTACCTTCGTCGATTTCAGCATCACGAAGAGCTTGGGAATCATTTCCGTTATCCCTTGCATATTATAGTTCATCACGAAGTTATACTAACTTAGTGATGGTGACTAGAGAATACTAGGTGGAGCCGAAAGCTAGCGTTCTTAAGGGGATATTTGGTCGGCAAACAAAAGATGGCTTTCATTTAATTTGAAAAATGCCCCCGGATGTTTATAGCCCGCGTTCCTTTTCGCAGTTCGGACATGCACATTAGGGCATGCGTACCCAGGGAAAGGAACCCTTAACGGAACTATTCTCCCTGAAAGATGTTTCTTACTACCCATGTAATATAACATAGCTAGTTGGGTACTTGTCTGTTCAAGCACTTATGACCCCTATGCCTGGTTTCCATGCATACCCCGGTTTTTACATAATCGAGCGGGTATTCGAACACACTCTGGACTATCAGGTCCAGAGGTCGAAGCGAAAAGGTCCGCCGTGACAAATGATTTACAATCCGACTAGGGGCATTACATATGTCACTTGAAGTACAAAGTCACTAAGACTGATTAAATTCTTCTTCTATACCATCCAACAGGCTGTCTAGCCTACAATCTCGTTGTGAATACTTTGCAGCTAATTCTACTTGATCATACACTAAACTGACGGGGATCTCCTCCCTATCAGGCCCCACAGGTCCGACCTCGGCCATGTGGTTTGGGTCCTCTTTGGTATATCGCGTCTTCACCATAGCCCAGGCTTCCCTTGCACCTTGTTGGAAAGCTGATATCTTCTTTAATCAGAAGCGCCGCCGCGCCCCCTTGAGCTTCTCTACAAGCTCTCCCATGCCTCCTGGCGGGGACGCGATGGCCACAAGGCTTGGACAATACCCTGCATCGCCTGCCGAACTTGCTCGTGCAGTTGTGAGAGCTTTGGTAGAAGATCACCCGAAGACCCGGGCATCTCTTATGCAGGACGACCTATCAGCATACTTGCAGACACAACTCTATTAGTCGGCTTCCTCGCCGAACTCCTTTAAAAGTTCGTTCAAGCACTTACTAAAAATGCCGTGCCGAAGCCGCTTATTCTCCTTTACGGAGTCCGCAAGCTGGGCCCGGACATCTTTCAGTTCCTCGCCCAGCCGGGTATTGGCGTCTTGGAGATTATTTTTCTCCTGCCTGACTCGCGTAAGCACGCGCTCACCATCATTTAGCTATCGATCAGCATGTGCCGCATTCACCGCTATGGCCTCCGGATTCACTCCGGGGTCACCTGCAATATCTATTGTTAGATTTGCATACATGTCGCATACTACCTGGTACCTGTATTCTTTGCAAGGGAAACATGTGTTACCAGAGGGACCCTTCTCGGACTCCCTCAACGCGGCAACAGCGGCCCCTAGCTGGGCCTTGCACTCTTCCAGCTCTTGAGACAATTGGGAATTCTTCTCTGTAAGAACCTGCTCAAATAATGATCCTTAAATCAGTTGTGTCAACTGTTTCAAGTCTCAGGGGCTACTAATACATATAATCGTCAGATTTACTTACCCGTATATCCCTTACATACTGGTCCGTGGCTCTGGCTAGACCATTTTGAGTAGCACGGATGTACGCGTCTCCGGAATTGAAGGCATCAAATGCCTCTGGTGAGAAACAAGCGTCACGGAGTACCGCCCAGCGACGCCTGTGATTCATGGCGCTCTCCACTTTGGAATTTGTAGCGGATAGTCCGTCTGCATCCTCTGTACGAGGAACTTCCGGCGTCTGCCTCGCGTTAGCTTCTGCCTATATGTCCGGCCCTGGAGCCCGACTGGTCGAGGCGTGATCGGCAGCCTCTCCGAATATAGTCCGGCGGGCGTTTTTTCTAGGAAACACGGATGTCATTATATTTTAAGCAAGACGACAACCATGGAATGAGGTTTTGTGTCATACCTCATGTTGGGGAACATAGCAGAATTTTAAAAATTTTCTACGCATCACCAAGATCAATCTATGGAGTCTTCTAGCAACGAGAGGAAAGGAGTGCATCTACATACCCTTGTAGATCGCGAGCGGAAGCGTTCAAGAGAACGGGGTTGATGGAGTCGTACTCGTCGTGATCCAAATCACCGATGACCTAGCGTCGAATGGACGGCACCTCCGCGTTCAACACACGTACGGTTGGGAAGACGTCTCCTCCTTCTTGATCCAGCAAGGGGAAGGAGAGGTTGATGGAGATCGCAGCACAACGGCGTGGTGGTGGAAGCAGCGGTGGTCTCGGCAGGGCTTCACCAAGCTCCAACGAGAGAGAGAGAGGTGTTACGAGGGGACAGGGAGGGGCCAGGGAGGGGCCAGGGACTTGGTGCGGGTGCCCTCCCTCCCCTCCACTATATATAGGGCCCCTAGGGGGCGCCGGCCCTAGAGATTGGATCTTAAGGGGGGCGGCGGCCAAGGGGGGTGGCTTGTCCCCCAAGCAAGTGGGGCGCCCCCCACCCCTAGGGTTTCCAACCCTAGGCGCAGGGGGAGGCCCAAGGGGGGCGCACCAGCCCACCAGGGGCTGGTTCCCTTCCCCACTTCAGCCCATGGGGCCCTCCGGGATAGGTGGCCCCACCCGATGGACCCCCGGGACCCTTCCGGTGGTCCCGGTACAATACCGGTGACCCCCGAAACTTTCCCGATGGCCGAAACTGGACTTCCTATATATAATTCTTCACCTCTGGACCATTCCAGAACTCCTCGTGACGTCCGGGATCTCATCCGGGACTCCGAACAACTTTTCGGTTACGGCATACTAATATCTCTACAACTCTAGCGTCATCAAACCTTAAGTGTGTAGACCCTATGGGTTCGGGAGACACATAGACATGACCGAGACGACTCTCCGGTCAATAACCAACAGCGGGATCTGGATACCCATGTTGGCTCCCACATGTTCCACGATGATCTCATCGGATGAACCATGATGTCGAGGATTCAATCAATCCCGTATACAATTCCCTTTGTCAATCGGTACGTTACTCGCCCGAGACTCGATCGTCGCTATCCCAATACCTTGTTCAATCTCGTTACCGGCAAGTCACTTTACTCGTACCGTAATGCAAGATCCCGTGATCAACCACTTGGTCACATTGAGCTCATTATGATGATGCATCACCGAGTGGGCCCAGAGATACCTCTCCGTCATACGGAGTGACAAATCCTAGTCTCGATTCGTGCCAACCCAACAGACACTTTTGGAGATACCCGTAGTGCACCTTTATAGTCACCCAATTACGTTGTGACGTTTGGCACACCCAAAGCACTCCTACGGTATCCGGGAGTTGCACAATCTCATGGTCTAAGGAAATGATATTTGACATTCGGAAAAGCTCTAGCAAACGAACTACACGATCTTTGAGCTATGCTTAGGATTGGGTCTTGTCCATCACATCATTATCCTAATGATGTGATCCCATTATCAATGACATCTAATGTCCATAGTCAGGAAACCATGACTATCTTTTGATCAACTAGCTAGTCAACTAGAGGCTCACTAGGGACTGTTGTGGTCTATGTATTCACACATGTATTACGATTTCTGGATAACACAATTATAGCATGAACAATAGACAATTATCATGAACAAGGAAATATAATAATAACCATTTTATTATTGCCTCTAGGGCATATTTCCAACACCTCAGTGCTGGCATCTCTGTCCTGACCGCCTTCCTTTTTTGCCTACCCGGCTTCGGTGCCTCTTGGTGGCGAGTTGCTGCAGGTTCGGCACCGCGTCCCGAAGGCCTTCCCTATAAGACATCATACGTGTATGATAGGTGAAGTGCATAAAAGGGGATCCTTTTTTGGGAGTTGGGACTTTGGTTTTTCTTACGTGCAACGCAGGGAGTAGTCCAGGATAGTCGGCCGTTATGGCCACCATGGCGTCATCACAGCTCAATTGATAGAATTGTCTGTCTATCAGCTCCACGAATATGTCCGGATCCTCTTCAAGTCCGGGATCGAGGACCCGGCCAGGGTCCTCCGGTTGTGGAGGTGGGATGTTGACCTCCCTTACCGCTTTTCACAGTTCCTACCATGAAATGGCAAGGTGAGTACCTACAACGAAGAATGCAGGAAGGTTGAGAGTAAAAAGGTACAACTCACCCAGCTTGGAGGGTTGTACATGGAGAATCCGTCCTGTGGTTTAATATGGATGAACTCCTCTTCCTCTCCCTTGAACAACTCGGACAGAACTTTTGCTAAAGCAGCAGATGAGTATGGTCCCTTGCGCCTGCAACGGGTGGCATCATCTTCCCCGTTAAAACACCACAGGGGGTGCCCTCGATATTGAAGTGGTTGCACCCCCCGCATTATGCATATTGACATAACCTTGATTATTTTCAATCCTGATTGAGCCAGCGCTTTAATCCGGTTCATCAGATAGATGACTTCTCCGTTATCTTCCTCCTGGGGGCTCTGTGGGCGCCAACTTCGACGTTTCTTCAGAGGAGCCTTGTCGAACTCGGGAAGACCCCACCGAACAGGGTGTGGAAGGGGGATGTCCTCCATGTAAAACCACTCTGAAGGCCAGTCTTTGGACGTCTTCCTCGGAGTACCGGACGGGTATCCGGTCTCGGCGATGCGCCATATTTCGGCTCCGCCCACTTGATAAAGTGACCCCTTCTGTGTGCGGGGCACAAGGCATAATAGCCTTTTCCATAGCTCGAAATGAACCTCGCAGCCCAAAAATAGCTCACAAATGGCAACATAACCGGCAATGTGTAATATGGAAGCGGGGGTGAAATTATGCAACTAGAGGCCGTAAAACTCCAGGAGCCCACGGAGGAACGGATGAATTGGAAATCCGAGCCCCCTTAGTAAGTAAGGGACAAGGCATACCCGCTCCCCTTGGAGGGATTGGGGAATCTCTCCGCTTGCTCCCCGCCATTATAAGTGGCGAGCCCGGCTCGGACGGGGATCATATACGCTGAAGGGAGAAATCCCTGGGTCTGCAACTCTACTAATCGGCCGTGCGGGACGGAACACTTCTCCCAATCGCCGGGCTTAGGGCTACGGGAGCGAGAGGAGGAGCTGCGGTGGCCGGCCATGATGGAATGGATTTTTCCGAGCACGCTCCGATGGATTCTCCCTGTGGGAGGATGGTGTGGGTTGGATCTGAGAATCCCCATCCCTTTAATAGGTGATTTATTTACCTGGTTAGGGGGGCGAATGTAAAAACACCTTGGCTCCTCGCCTTTGCTTGAGGCGCAGAAGCCAAGAAGTCCAACATTTATGGGAGCCGGACACTACTTAGCAGATATTCAGGATTTGGAGAAGAACCCGCCTTGCAATGCCTTAGACAATACTGCACACCGGACTCGTCGTCATTGAAGCCTGGTTCAAGGGCTACTGAGGGAGTCCTGGATTAGGGGGTCTCCGGACAGCCGGACTATATCCTTTGGCCGGACTGTTGGACTATGAAGATACAAGATTGAAGACTTCGTCCCGTGTCCAGATGGGACTCTCCTTGGCGTGGAAGGCAAGCTAGGAAATACGAATATGTAGATCTCCTCCCTTGTAACTGACCTTGTGTAACCCTAATAGAGGGAGTCCTAGATTAGGGGGTGTTCGGATAGCCGGACTATACCTTCAGCCGGACTCCTGGACTATGAAGATACAAGATTGAAGACTTCGTCCCGTGTCCGGGAGGGACTTTCCTTGGCGTGGAAGGCAAGCTTGGCGATACGAATATGCAGATCTCCTACCATTGTAACCGACTCTATGTAACCCTAACCCTATCCGGTGTCTATATAAACCGGAGGGTTTTAGTCCGTAGGACAACATACACAACAACAATCATACCATAGGCTAGCTTCTAGGGTTTAGCCTCTTCGATCTCGTGGTAGATCTACTCTTGTACTACCCATATCATCAATATTAATCAAGCAGGACGTAGGGTTTTACCTCCATCGAGAGGGCCCGAACCTGGGTAAAACTTCGTGTCCCTTGCCTCCTGTTACCATCCGGCCTAGACACACAGTTCGGGACCCCCTACCCGAGATCCGCCGGTTTTGACACCGACATTGGTGCTTTCATTGAGAGTTCCTCTGTGTCGTCGCCGTCAGGCTTGATGGCTCCTACGATCATCAATGGCGATGCAGTCCAGGGTGAGACCTTCTTCCCCGGACGGATCTTCGTCTTCGGCGGCTTCGCACTGCGGGCCGATTCCCTTGGCCATCTGGAGCAGATCGAAAGCTATGCCCCTGGCCATCAGGTGAGATTTGGAATCTTAAACTACACGACTGACATCCGCGGGGACTTGATCTTCGACGGATTCGAGCCACTGTCGAGCGCGCCGCACTGTCACGACGAGCATGATCTAGCTCTATCGCCGAACAGTGCCCTGGAGGCCGCACCCGCATCGGCTTCGACCCTTAATTCGGAGCCAACTGCGCCGATCGAGGATGGGTGGTTGAACGCTGCCTCGGGGGCTGCGATCCCAACGGCGATCGAGCCGAACACCAGCCCCGTACTCTGCAAGACTCGTGACTCCAAGGAGCCGGACTCCTCTCTGGACTCCGAACCCTCCACGCCCCTGCCAATCGAATCCGATTGGGCGCCGATCATGGAGTTTACTGCCGCGGACATCTTTCAGCACTCGCCTTTTGGCCGGACTACGGTCAGCAAGGTTGGGATTCGGACAATGAAGAAATTCAAAGCCCACCCACCATCCACTTTGTAGCCACTGTCGACGACTTAACCGACATGCTCGACTTCGACTCCGAAGACATCGACGGTATGGACACCGATGAAGGAGACGATGAAGAACCAGCGCCTATCAGGCCCTGGAAAGCCACCTCGTCATATGACATATACATGGTGGACACCCCAAAAGAAGGAGATGGCGATGGAACAGCGGAGGATGACCCCTCTAAGAAATAGCCTAAGCGCCAGCGTCAGCGGCGCCGCTCAAAATCCCGCCAAAACAAATACGGTGATTCCAGCACGGGAGATAATAATACTCCGGAAAGTGCCGAAGAAAACCCCCTCCAGCAAGAATTAGCACAGGAGGATGGAGAAACCAGCCCTCATGAGAGAGCGGCAGATAGAGAGGTCGAGGACGATAATTATATGCCTCCCTCCGAAGACGAGGCAAGCCTCGACGACGACGAATTCATCGTGCCAGAGGATCCCGTCGAGCAAGAGCGTTTTCAATGCAGGCTTATGGCCACGGCAAGAAGCCTCAAGAAAAAATAGCAACAGCTCAGAGCTGATCAATTTTTGCTAGTCGACATATGGACTGAAGTCCTTGCGGCCGAAGAGCATAAACTCGAACGCCCCTCCAAGAGCTACCCAAAGCGCAGGTTGCTACCCCGTTTAGAGGAGGAAGCACTTGATGCAGCCGACCGGCCACCTCGTGGCTGCGACAGAGAGGCCTCTCGGCCCTCCACTCAAGCCGCACCCCGTACCAAGGCACGGGAATATGCGCCGGACTTACGAGATATGTTGGAGGACAAGGCAAGGCAAACAAGATCGATCTAAGGATCGCGGGGGCGCCCCATGGCTCGGTCACACCGGCCACAAATTCGGCAGGGCCGAACACAGTAGACAAAGCTCATCGGAGCTACGTCATGATATAGCCCAGTACAGAGGCGCCGAACACCCACTATGTTTCACAGACGAAATAATGGATCATCAAATCCCCGAGGGTTTCAAACCTGTAAACATTGAATCATATGATGGCACAACAGATCCTGCGGTATGGATCGAGGATTATCTCCTTCATATCCACATGGCCCGCGGCGATGATTTCCATGCCATCAAATACCTCCCACTCAAGCTTAAAGGACTAGCTCGGCATTGGCTTAACAGCTTGCCAACAGGATCAATCAGTTGTTGGGAGGACCTGGAAGCCGCATTCCTCGACAATTTCCAGGGCACTTATGTGCGACCGCCAGACGCCGATGACCTAAGTCACGTAATTCAGTAGCCAGAGGAATCGGCCAGGCAATTCTAGACATGGTTCCTAAAAAAGAAAAATCAAATAGCCGACTGTCCGGACGCTGAGGCCCTAGCAGCCTTCAAGCACAATATCCGTGATGAGTGGCTGGCCCGGCACCTTGGACAGGAAAAGTCGAAATCTATGGCAGCACTCATGACACTCATGACCCGCTTTTGCACGGGAGAAGATAGCTGGCTTGCTCATAGCAACAATATGACCAAGAACCCTGGTAATTCGGACACCAGGGACAGTAGTGGCAGGTCGTGTCGCAACAAGCAGAACCACCGCATTAACGGCGACAATGCTGAGGATACGACAGTTAATGCCAGATTCAGAGGCTCTAAATCCGGTCAGCAGAAAAAGCCATTCAAAAGGAATCCTAGGGGCCCGTCCAGTTTGGACCGAATACTCGACCGCTTGTGCCAGATACATGGCACCCCCGAAAAGCTGGTCAATCACACCAATAGGGATTGTTGGGTGTTCAAGCAGGCAGGCAAGTTAAACGCGGAAAATGAAGACAAGGGGCTGCATAGAGATGACAACGAGGAGCCCCGGCCACCGAACAACAGTAGACAGAAGGGTTTTCCCCCACAAGTGCAGACAGTGAACATGATATACACAACCCACGTCCCCAAAAGGGAGCGGAAGCGCGCGTTAAGGGACGTATACGCGGTAGAGCCAGTCGCCCCAAAGTTCAACCCATGGTCCTCCTGCCCAATCACCTTTGATTGAAGGGACCATCCCTGTAGCATCCGTCATGGCGGATTCGCCGCATTGGTTCTAGACCCAATTATTGACGGATTTCATCTTACTAGAGTCCTTATGGACGGCGGCAGCAGCCTGAACCTGCTTTACCAGGATACAGTGCGGAAAATGGGCATAGATCCCTTGAGGATTAAGCCCACCAAAACGACCTTTAAAGGCGTAATACCAGGTGTAGAGGCCAACTGTACAGGCTCAGTCACACTTGAAGTGGTCTTTGGATCTCCGGATAATTTCCGAAGCGAGGAGTTAATATTCGACATAGTCCCGTTCCGCAGTGGTTATCACGCACTGCTCGGGCGAACCGCATTCGCCAAGTTCAATGCGGTACCGCACTACGCATATCTTAAGCTCAAGATGACAGTCCCTCGACGAGTAATTACGGTCAATGGAAACACCGAACGCTCCCTCCGAACGGAGGAGCACACGGCGGCCCTTGCAGCGGAAGTACAAAGCAGCCTCTCCAGGCAGTTCTCCAGTCTGGCCATTAAACGACCGGACACCGTCAAGCGCGCCCGGAGTAACCTATAACAAGACCGCCTGGCATGATCTGAGCAGGCGTAGCAATGTGGCCCCAACCCCAACCCTCGCAAAAAGGCGACGCCGGTACTTCGCGTACATAACTACGCTCTAGAGATACCATGGGTACAGGGGGAGGGGCACCATCACGGCACGCCCGAAACACGGCTTAAACCGTACCAGGGGCTGCCAATTTTTTAATTTTCTCTTACTTTCAGGACTCCATCCTTCGGAAGGCCTGTTCGGTAGTTCAATTGCCACACAAATGATGCAAGAACCAGGGAAGCAGACAAGCCATGCTGCATTACGGAACTCCCGGGTGGTCTCTATCACGAGCAGTATACCTGTTCCGCATACTATTCCGCAGCTTGCCCCTGGAACGGACATGTTAACTAGTCCAACCTTTCACTTATCGCATTATTTGTATCGTTCTGCTTTGATCGCAACCCTTTTTAATAAACAATGCATAGCTTTCGTCTATTTTTGCATTACCTTTTTTCTTTATATATGTTCCTTAACGACATGTTGCACCCGTACACGTTGGTACGGCCAAAATACGCCAGGGGCTTTAGTACCCCTCAATATGGTGTGAGAAGCCCGAACACTTTAACAAGTGCGGCACCCCGAACTTATAGCATTATATGCATCAGCTCCGAATCATGTCTTGGGTCAATAGTTGGGTTTGCCCGGCTCCTATGTTTTGGTGCCTTACGTTCCGCTATATCGGCTAAGGTAGCACTAGGAGAACCACTGCGATTGTGCCCCAGTTGAGCTGGGTCGAGCACCTCAGTGGAGAAAGCTAAAACTGACTGTCATGATGAAGCGAGAGCTGGTCGCTGTTCGAGAGGTTTTTCGAGTCCCTAAAGACTTATGCCGCTTAGGGCGAGGAGCCGGCTCTGTCCGGCCAAGGCGTGGATAGCGCCCCGAACTCGATCTTCCGAATACCAGGGGCTTCGCTGAAATTTAAAATTATAGAATTCTATGGCTAAGTGAGAGTGTTCACGCATTATAGTCCGATTGCCTTGTTCGTTGGACTGAGTGCCTCCCTCGAAGGACCCAAACATGGGAAAAAGAGCGCTCGGGTTTATCCCCGAACACCCCAGCACTAGCGGCACGGGGGCAGAAGCCGACGACTCGCCATCTCTCAGAATTGATAAACAGCCGCACAGAAGGTCATATTTGAAATTCCAACAGTATTGCTTAGCGCATATGAATGGGTTTTCATCGCACAGGACAAAACGAACAAGTTTCACTCAAAAATTACATCCCTAGAACATTCATCCGCCACAAGGCAGGCACCCTTCAGAACATCCTTATAATAATTCTCGGGCTTGCGATGCTCTTTCCCCGGCGGTGGCCCGTCCTTCACAAGCTTCTCAGCATCGAGCTTGCTCCAGTGCACCTTAGCACGGGCAAGGGCCCTACGGGCACCTTCAATGCAGACGGAGCACTTGATGACTTCGAGCCTTGGACAGGCCTCCACCAGCCGCTGCACCAGCCCAAAATAGCTCCCAAGCAGAGCCCCTCCAGGCCACAGCCGAACAATGAGGCCCTTCATGGCCTATTCGGCCGCCTTGTGGAGCTCGACCAGTTGCTTCAGCTGGTCGCTCAGGGGCACAGGGTGTCCGGCCTCAGCATACTAAGACCAGAACACCTTCTCTGTCGAGCTGCCCTCCTCGGCTTGATAGAATGCGGCGGCATCGGACACACTCCGGGGAAGATCTGCGAACGCTCCTGGAGAGCTCCGGATTCGGGTAAGTAACAAGTAACTCACGTTTATGTGTTTGCTTTGGATAAAGAATGCCTTGGCAGACTTGGCATTTTCAATAGCCACCGCGAGCTCGGACGCTCGTGTCTTTGAGTCAAGCTCCAAACTCTCATGTTTTTCCATGAGAGCCTGGAGCTCTTATCGTACCTTGCCAACTTCGGCCTCATACTTCTCCCGCTCGGTGCGCTTCGTGGCCGCCCTCTTCTCGGCCTCGACCAGCGCTTGCTTAAGGGTCGCCACCTCAGACGTGGCCCCTACAATAGCCACGATAATCCTGTCATTTTTTGCAATTGCACCTTTATATATATATATATATTTAAACAAGGTATTTCTTACCTTCATTGTCCTCGAGCTGCTTCTTGGCACGCCCGAGCTCTTGCTCGGACCGCTCGAGGTTCTGCTTTAGCGTGTCCACTTCCGCAGTCAGTGCGGCGGACGCAAGTAGAGAAGCCTGCATATGCATATTGACTCCTTTTTGTTAGACTCCTGCGAATTTTATTTGATCCTCTATTCGGCTTTTCTTCCCGAATGCCAAACAGAGCATCAGGGGCTACTGTCTATGCGGTAATATTATTTACACATTCTTTACTTACCTCAAAGCCTGTTAAAAGGCTAGTACAAGCTTCAGTCAGTCCGCTCTTGGCAGACTGAACCTTCTGGATCACCGCACTCATAATAGTGCGGTGCCCCTCGTCGATGGAGGCACCTTGGAGCGCCTCCAACAGATTGTCCGGCGCCTCCGGTTGGACGGGGGTCACCGGCACAGTGGGCTGGCTCCTCTTGGAACCTTTGAAGGTTCCAGAGTAGTGTCCGGCCTAGAGCCGGACTTGGAGCCCTGGGGGGGTTTCATCCCCTTTACTCCTGGAGTCCGGGAGGTCGCCTTGCGGCGCCTCCAGGACCACCTCCTCCCGGCTTGGAACCTGTTGGGACAACACTTCGATGTCGTCCATAGGGCGGGGGGAGGAAGCCGTCGGAAGCGAGTTCACATCCGATGAGTCCAGTGAGCCGCTCGACGACGCGTCGAGCCAGTCTTTGGGTGGGCTGCATAAACATATTCGACATAAGGGAAAGCTGTGCAATAAACGAATACTATGAATTACTCTGGTATCCGGATACTTACGATTTTGCCAGGGGCTTGGCCCTGGGCAGCCACTCCTCTCCGCCGTCGTCGGCGTCGGTGGAGTAGTCCGGAGGAAGGGTTTTCCCCTTCTTGGACCCTCCGGCCTCCCCAGAGAGGGCGGCCTTCCTTTTCTTCTCTCCTCCCGCTGGAGGGGGGGAGGTCTCTTCTTCTTCCTCCTCGTCTTCACGGGAGGAATGCGCCTCGGAACCGTCGGATGATGGATCCGACACCTCCTGGCGCCGGGCACTCTTTCGAGTCCCCGTGGCCTTTTTCGTGGCCTTCTTCTCCGGCACCACATAGGGTGCCGGAACCAGCAGCTTCGCCAAGCGAGCGTTCGCTGGGCCTTCCGGCAAAGGAGTCGGACAGTTGATCTGTCCGGACGTCACCTGCCAATCCTGTCAAAGGCAAGGGAGCTTAGATCCCGCATGGAGTCAAACTATGAAAAACTGATACCCTGTAAAAGGGAAAAATAGCTTACCGCGAGAGCGTGATGCTGTGCGCTGAATCCGCGATCCTCGGTAGCGGATGCGGGAGCCTCGGCGCCCTTGAAAAGCACCTTCAGGCATCTTCGTACATCGTGTCGAAGAGCCTGCTCAGAGTTTGGTGCCGCGCCAGGTCGAACTCCCACAGGTTGAAAGCCCGTTATTGACACGGGAGGATCAAGCGGATGAGCATAACCTGGACTACGTTGAGAAGTTTGAGATTCTTGTCCACCAGGGTTTGGACGCATGTTTGGAGTCCGGTCAGCTCTCCTTTTTTACCCCACGATAGGCCCGTCTCCTTCCAGGAGGTGAGCCCCGTAGGGGGTCCGGATCGAAACACAGGGGCTGCGACCCATTCGGGGTCGCGCGGCTCGGTGATGTAAAACCACCCCGATTGCCACCCCTTTAGGGTCTCCACAAAGGAGCCCTCAAGCCATAAGACGTTTGCCATCTTGCCCACCATGGCGCCTCCGCACTCCGCCTGGTTGCCATGCACCACCTTTGGCTTGGCGTTAAAAGTCTTGAGCCATAGGCCGAAATGGGGGTGGATGCGGAGGAAAGCCTCACACACGAGATAAACGCCGAGATGTTGAGGACAAAGTTCGGGGCCAGATCATGGAAATCCAGGCCGTAGTAGAACATGAGCCCCCGGACAAATGGGTGGAGAGGGAAGCCAATCCGTGGAGGAAATGGGGAAGGAACACCACCCTCTCATGGGGCCTAGGGGTGGGGATGAGCTGCCCCTTTTCGGGAAGCCGGTACGCAATGTCGTTAGACAGGTATCGGGCCTTCCTTAGCTTTTTGATGTGTCCCTCCGTGACGGAGGAGACCATCCACTTGCCTCCCGCTCCGGACATGGCTGGAGAAGGTTGAGGTGGGGAGTGCGGACTTGGGCGCTGGAGCTCGAGTGCGCAAGAATGGATAGGCGAAGGAGGAAGAAGGCGTAGGTGAAAAGGTGGTTCCTTATCCCCTTATAGGGGTGGACGCAACTACATGTCCCCACCAGCCTGGTAAAACTCGCTTATCTCCAAGCGCCGTTATCAATGGCACGGTTGGGTTACCCACGCCCGTATTGATGAGAATCCCGGAATAAGGGGACACGATCTCTGCTTTAACAAGACGTGCCAAGGAAACCGCCTCGCATGACGCGCTGAGGTGGGATAATGAAACGACTCGGATAAAGGCTTGGTCGTGGTGTGTCACACTACGGAATACGTCAGCAGATTAGATTTGTGTAAATATTATTCTCTCTATGGCAATATGTGGAAACTTATTTTGCAGAGCCGGACACTATCTTTGTGTTCAAAATCTTCTATGAAGTACTTGGAGGAGGAACCCGCCTTGCAATGCCGAAGACAATTAGCGCGCCGGACTCATCGTCATTGAAGCCTGGTTCAGGGGCTACTGAGGGAGTCCTGGATTAGGAGGTGTTCGGATAGCCGGACTATACCTTCAGCCGGACTCCTGGACTATGAAGATACAAGATTGAAGACTTCGTCCCGTGTCCGGGAGGGACTTTCCTTGGCGTGGAAGGCAATCTTGGCGATACGGATATGCAGATCTCCTACCATTGTAACCGACTCTATGTAACCCTAACCCTATCTGGTGTCTATATAAACCGGAGGGTTTTAGTCCGTAGGACAACATACACAACAACAATCATACCATAGGCTAGCTTCTAGGGTTTAGCCTCTTCGATCTCGTGGTAGATCTACTCTTGTACTACCCATATCATCAATATTAATCAAGCAGGACGTAGGGTTTTACCTCCATCGAGAGGGCCCAAACCTGGGTAAAACTTCGTGTCCCTTGCCTCCTGTTACCATCCGGTCTAGACGCACAGTTCGGGAGCCCCTACCCGAGATCCGCCGGTTTTGACACCGACACTAACCCCCTCTGGTGTCTATATAAATGGAGGGTTTAGTCCATAGGACAACATACAATCATACCATAGGCTAGCTTCTAGGGTTAGCCTCTACGATCTCGTGGTAGATCAACTCTTGTAATACTCATATCATCAAGAACAATCAAGCAGGACGTAGGGTATTACCCTCATCAAGAGGGCCCGAACCTGGGTAAACATCCTGTCCCCTGCCTCCTGTTACCATCCGCCTTAGACGCATAGTTCGGGACCCCCTACCCGAGATCCGCCGGTTTTGACACCGACAGCTTCACTCCCTATCACATACCCGGGACTCCCACTAAGCCTCTCTAGACCAAGAGTTAAAGATTTCACTCCAATGCTATGCATAATTGAGAAAAGAGTAATGGGATGTTCTACACTTCTTTCACATGGAGATAAGTTGGTCCTGACAAAATCTGTATTTGCTAGCATGCCCGAGCACACTATCCATTCCTAAAATAATCTGTAGTCAATTCAACAAACTCCTAAGACACTGTCTCCGGAGGAAATATGGAACTGAAGAACAGGGACATGCTATGATATCATGGGAAAAAGTTTGCCAACCAATAAGCCATGGTGGTTTGGGGATACTTGACATTGACACCCACGGTCAACCCGTCCTTATGAAATTCTTACATAAATTTCTCAACAAGGAAGATATCCCATGGGTCAGGACTATTTGGGAGACATACTATGTGGCCGCTGCACTTGGGGAGAGGATTGTGGGCTCCTTCTGGTGGAAAGATGTCTCCAAAATGCTACCTAAGTTCAAATAGATTACCTAATGCAAAGCAGAGGAAGGCGACACTGTATTTTTTGGCATGATAACTGGCAGGACCAAGGCTTGAGCACAAAGTACCTAGAGCTTTTCTTATCCTCCATCAGTAAAGATGTTACACTGCAGCATATGATGGAAGAGCAAAGCCTGGGGGGCATTTTCATAGGTCTCTATCATACCAAGCATATGCTCAATTTCAACAGCCGCAAGCAGATCTCAACATCAGACAAACCAATAACCAAAACGATAGATGGCAGCTGTCAGGTAGTTCACCACATTTCTCTTCCATGAAGGTATACAAGAGTATCATTGGGCCAACAAACAATCACCACATATTCAAACAAATTTGGCATTGTGCTGCAGGCATAAGATCTCCTTCTGGCTTCTACTACATGACGGAGTCAATACTAGAAACTTGTTGAAAAGAAAGAGAATGTACCTGCAATCCTGTAATTGTGTTTTGTGCGATGATAATGTGAAGGAAACCCTGACTCATCTCTTCTGGGACTGCCCTTTTCGCTTTGAGCTGCTGGAATTTCATCTTCCCGGCTAGAAATCGGGGGGACATCAAGTTATGATGATATCTATCTTATGACTCAACTCATGCCACCTGAGATTGCCATGGATGTTATATTTATGAGTTGCTGGGGTATCTGGTCGATACGCAATGATAAGATCTTTAAATTAGTTCATGTTCATCTCAATGGTTGGAAATACTACCTCGAGGAAGGACTTGCAGTGGCAGAGATCAGAGCAAAGCCTGCAAGAGCGCACAAGATCAAGTCCTGGACAGAAGATAAGCTACCTTAATTGTATTATGTTGCCCAAAACTAGCATAGGTTGACCGTGTTTTTTTGTTTTCTATCCCTTTTGTAAATATTTTATTTATTTAATGAAAAAAATCGTAGAACTATGTTTTATCTAGAGCAAGCCCCAGAGCAAGCTCATCAGAGCCAAGGGTACAAAACAAAAATGAATTGTTCATTGACATACAATTAATTTTGCATCGATTATCACGATGTGTGTGTGTTGTAGAACATACAAAAAAATTCTTTTGAAATGTAGGACATAGCAATTTTAGAGTGAATTCCTGTTTTTACCCCATATTTTGACATTTTGACACTAATTACCCCATTTATGAGATTTCATCCAGTTTACCCCATTTAGCAAAAGTCTTGTCACAATTTACCCTGTTTAATTTTTCTGTGTCTTCTGACCGGCATGTCCTAATTGTCAGGTCCAGTTGGCATGTGACGCTATTAAGTACAATCATCTCATCAGAATACTTCAAACCGGAAAAACGAGTAGCCTAAACCCATCTAATATCCATCCTAGACTGAAATGTAGCCACAAAACCCTCCACCGGGGGTGAGAAATAGAGAATGCGGCCATGTATGGGAGAGGAGAAGATTGTCGTACCACACGCTTCGACGGTACCAGCTACGACACACTTTGATGATCGACAGCGGCCACGCCTCTTGCATGCCGCTCTTCGCCGTCCTACCCCTCCTAACGAAGGAGGTAGTGGTTTGGGGTAGGATCGTGCATGCGATCAGAAGGAACGCGAGCGATGCATGCCGTGAATACTGGAGGCCAGCATGGTGTGGCCCGACTCAGGCGTTCCGCGTTGGATGCGAGCGACCTACTCTGGTGTGATCCTGGGCTTGATGGGGGAAGCTGCGAGGACCGGCCCAACAGGGAGAAAAATAGGCAGAAAAAACCCATCGATGTGGCGTGCCAGCTAGACATGACAATAGGGGCCCGCCAATCAGAACGCACACAAAATTTCAAACGAGGTAAACTGTGGCAACACCTTTACTAAATGAGGCAAACAGATGGAATCCCACTAAATGGGGTAATTGTGTCACAAATGTCAAAATATGGGGTAAAACCGAATTCACTCGTAATTTTACCTTATTTTGGAATGCAGAACATACCAAATTTTTTTTACTGTGGCAACTTGAGGGTGTCTAATAATAATGTGGAAGTAGTTTTATTTTACAGTCATGTAAGTAGTTTGCAAAACGTTCTTATATTTTTTTAAAGGGTCAAAACGGTCTTGTATTAGGGGTAGAAGTGATTTGGCAGAACGTAGGAAGCATGTGCCCGCTGTTTCATCCGTTTTCCAGTCATGGAGCGATTTCGATTTCGGTTTCGATCAGAACGCTGCTACTCTGCAGAACCACAGCCCACAATGGACCGGTCACGGAGCGAATTCGAACAGACAGCTCGGTCAAAACTCAAAAGCAAGAGAGGGAAATGCCGAAAACGTCAGCCAGCACCGGGCGCTCGCTGGAACCAGTCCACAGCAGTCCTCGCGTGAACCCGACACCCAACCCACCTCACCCAGGCCGACGCACTCGGCGGCTCCGCGCGCTCCCACTCCCAAAACCCTCCTCCACTCCAGTCTCTAGGCCGTCCCACCACCACCGCACCGGCACCGAACAGCCCCACCCCCGCCCGCAGCAGAATGCTCCGCCGCCTACCCGTTGCCGTGGCCGTCGCGGCCGCGGGCCTCCGCCGCTCCCTCTGCACGGCGCGCTCCCGCTCGCGCCCGCCGTGGGCCCTGATCCAGTGCGCGTCGGTCGACGAGTCCGGGGCGCCGGCGCCGGCCGTGTCCTTCCGCGCCGGCGAAGCCCCGTCCGTCACCGGCCTCACCTTCCGCGCCCACCTCGTCCACCCGCGCCGCCCCGGGGCCGGCGACGGCGGGTTCGTCTCGGGCCAGGTCGCCGCCGCCAGCGGCGACGGCCTCCTCCTCGTGCGCTTCTGCCACGCCCGCCTCGACGCCCACGCCCTCGTCTGCAACCTCTCCTGGGCCGGCACGGACGCGGACCCGGAGGTGGTCCGCTTCGTCTGCAACCCGCTCACCGGCGAGCTCTACCGCCTCCCGGACCTCGACGGCACCAAGAGGACCTCCGCCTGCCGCCACCTCGGCCTCCTCACCCAGTCCCAGGCCGGCGACGGGCCGCCTGAGAGGTACGCGGTGGCCGAGATGTTTACTGATGACGGAGGCCCGGAGGAGGAGGGGGACGGGGGCTTCGTCATGCGCCGGTTTCTCTCGGAGACGGGGAAGTGGGACAAGGTGGCGGGCTTGCCGTCCCCGCTGCCCGCTGGGCGGAAGATGGACATCGACAACGCCGTGGTGGCCTTCGGCGACCGCCTGTGGTGGATCGACGACAGCTGGGGTGCCATCTCGGTCGACCCCCTCAGCGACCGTCCGGAGCTCCGCTTCGTCGAGCTGCCGAGAGGCAGCGTGCTCCCTCACCTGGACGGCATGGCGTCGACGAGGACATCGGGCAGCCACCGGCGCATGGGGGTCAGCGAGGGGAAGATGCGCTACGTCGAGGTGTCCAAGGAGAAGCCATATGTGATCAGCTTGTTCTCGCTGGACGACGGGGACAGCTCCTGGACGCTGGACCATGAGACGGCGTTTGCTCCGATTTGGGATGATGCACTCCTCTGTTCGGCACCCTTGGAGCAAATGCTGGCAATTGGCGCCATCAACCCACTGAAAGCCAACATCGTGTACCTTGCCTGCGGCGACAAAATTCTTGGCGTCGATGTGGTTACTAAGAAGATAACTGGGATTTCTGGTCTAGCTATAGCAGTACCAGATCATCCCCTACTACCATGTGTGCTTCCAACCTGGCTGGAATCAAGCCAAATTCCATCTGCAGGTAACATTCCCGTTTGCTTAAGTCCTGGAAGTGGTGAAAGCAAATATACTATCCTATTGTTAGTTTGGCCCATTGGACACATTTCATTTTAACTTGTCTTGTGAAATTATGTGCGCCTTGGGGCCTTGGGGGCTTATGCAGGGTCCTCTATATATACACAGATTGTGCTAGAATTTGGGAAAACTGGGGGGAAATTTAGGTGAATTTGGGGGAGAGTAGTGCTTGGAGTCCTTTTGTTGTGAGCTGCCAGTACTAGAAACAAAAGAACTCTAGAGAGGAAAAAGGGGATGTGGATGGAATATAGCTCAGGTGAAAGGCTGAGTATGTTCTAGTCTGTTCATCTTCTGGTTCTGCTGCCCTTTAAACCTAACCAGAACGTGCCACCTCTTATCCTAGTAGCAGCTAACTACCTATTTTTGTTTACTTTTGTTGCCTTTATATATATGGAGAAAATATCAGCCTATCATCTTTGTGTTGAGTTGTGGTATCTGCTGCATCCTCTGCTCAGTATTGAAATCATGTCTATATTAAAATATGTATAACATACTATTAATATGTACTTGTGCCTTCCTTTCGCGCACAACCAAGACGTGCTCCCCAACAATTGCTGCCGGGAGCTAGATGGCATCTTGCCGTGCGCACCTTCCCTCTCAATGCTGTTCCATGGAGCTTGTGTGCCACCTTATTATCATTTCAGTGTTGTTTCTATATTTCTATACCAGCGCATTGTTGTTTGTATCCCTGTTTCTGAAATTTTCGATGTCACCACATCCATATTGTGTATCAGGGCAGACTAGGGAACATGTTTATTTGTTTGTTTGTTTGATTGGATATTTGTATGTCTATATGCATTTTATTCATCTAGTTACTGTAATCTGTCCAATGTCTCATTCTCCTTTGCCATTTAAAGTCATTTATACTATGCAGAGAAATGTATACGGTTTTATAGTTGTTTAAGTTCTTGCTTTCATTGTTGCAGGTTGGAGCAAGAAAAACACCCTTAAAAGTGAGGTATCGCCAAACACTGTCAAAAGGGAGAATTTGCATGTCGAAATAGAACTGTTGAAATGAAGTGCACCAGCTAATCTTTCTTGTGGTACTTTCTCATAACCAGCTCTCCTTGTTTCATGTACTGCCTCCGTTCCAAAATAAGTGTTGTGGTTTTAGCTTATTTTGGAACGGAGGGGGTATTATTCATCACAGCCCAAATCCTATTGTGGTGCACTTTTCTGATTCACCAAGCATGACTTATTATTACATAGTTAAAACTTGGGAGTGTGAAACATCGAAAGGGTTATGCATGATCCATTGTTTTTCATCATTAATATATTATTAACACCTACTGATCTAATGATCTAACCTAAACTTGCTGCTTGTTCTTGCTACTGTTGAAGTATATGTGAATTGCCCAACCTTCTCTACGAGTTTGGACCTTTTGGCTCTACTACTCTTGGATTCAAGTCTCGCTTCCGTAATTTAAATAAAATAAGTATTTCTTCACCCCTTTCTATCCACGTTTAGGCCTTATCATGTCATGCATTAGAGGGGGTGTTGAAGTATAGGTGGATTGCCCAACCTTCTCCATCTGTTTTGGACTTTTGTTCTAGTGGTTGGTGCATGAAACTTAATAGATACCATGTCATAATTTTGGCTGCATCAGTAAATAAACAAAGCACGTTTGCAGTCTGCAGATGGCATCTCATTTTTGTAATTGCTCTAAAGCAGTATGAACTGGAATCTGTTTGTGCTGTTGTGTACTTCTGAACTCATGTTTGTGTTTACTTGTGTTTATATACATTGAGCTCGAGAAGAAATTAAAGGAACAAAAATCTTTTGTTTATTTCAGGTGTTCTCTCCATGCCAGTATTTTGATGTCTCTAGTATGCATTTTTTTCAGAATCATGACAAAGATCTCGACAAACTCATGTTTATATTTTGGTTTGCAGGTTACTCAAAAATGTCAAATCAGAGTTATTTTGGAGGATTAGGAAGCTAATGGTGGTACTTTCCTGAAATCTCATTTTGGGGGGGATTCCTTGAGAAGTTTGGGTATATTAGGATTTGCTGATGCACTTCCTCAGTCACAGTTTGGGCAAAAGTGGCGGGAAGCTTACCGTATTTTGGATTTACTTGTGCGCTGTTGAATTCAGTAGAATGGTTGATTCCTTAGTCAATTCAGCATGTAAAAAACGATAGCATGACGCAACGTTATGCCCTCTTAACTTGGAATGAATTAATATCTTTTGGAAGTTAGAATTCTGGATCATTATGCCTAGACCGATCTGCAATCTGAAATCTTGTGTTAACCTGAGAATGCTTACTTTGAAGTTTGAACCGAATGAATGGCGGGCTTGTAAGCTTAAACCAATGTGCTCTGGCATTGTTATGGAATGATTGGAATCTGGGGATAAGCTTCATCCTGGACATTGGCATGTTCCTCAATCGGTATTTGGAGTGGTTTAAATATGTTGTGAACTGTGGCTGGTCTTGGAGTGTGCATGCCAGTTTTTATTCTCTTTTCAGTTAGGATGCCTTGAGGACGAGCTGCAGAGATGATACATGTCGACTATACATGCTCTAGGATGAAAACCCTGCTTTAACATTCCGATTTTGTTTTCCACATTATTGCAGTTTGGTGAATTGACTTTTCGATATGTTCAACTAGAGATTCTGATGATCCATAAGTCAAAACTCTCGGGGTTTTTTCCTTTTTTATACTTGCCCAACTGAAAAATGGTAGAGTTTGGGAAGAGGATAACTTGGGGTCACTATCGGTCCTGGGCAAACTCCTCTTTCTCTTAGTCTAGAAAATTTTGGTGCTAACTTTTTTTTTTTGTGATTGGATGGTTAGAAGGATAGTGGTATCCCGGCCCATTAGGGTTCAAGTCTTAGTGCTCGCACTTATTCTAGATTTATTTCAGGATTTCCGGTGATGCATGTTCAATGGGAGAAGACATTCTTGTTGACTACGAGGCGTCTACGGTGTGGCTCAGTTTTTGGAGGTGCTCATAGGGTAGGGTGTACGTGTGTGCGGTCATAACGGTGAGTGTATGCATATATATATATGTGCTTACATCTGTACTATGTTAAAAAAATGGTAAATGATGAGGGTGTCTAATGTCGAGAGAAAGTCATATGTTTGTATCCTTGTAACGTGTATACCATATTTCCCGTATGTGCGCCGGCCTGGGACCCTTGAGCGACCGACCTAGCAAGGCTTTGCTATCCCACGTATTCAACATGGTAAACTTAATTAACTTAGAGCATTTCTGACAGACACGCGGGCGTTAAATACTTTTTTTGCAGCGCCAAAATAGCGTTTTAGCGCACTAGGCTAGTGTTTTGCTTTACCAGAAGCGTAAAAATACAATACCCAATCCGGCGGCCTCACCTGCAGCAGCCCAGATTTTACAGCACGCGCAAATATTGTTTTCCCCGGCGCGCGGGATTTTAGCGCATCTGCTGGAGCACCAGTTTTGGTCACGCGCGTAATGTAGTTGTTGTTTTTTTCAGCGCGGCCAATCTAACGTGTCTGTTAGAGATGCTTTTAGAGAAGAGGAAAATGAAAGACACATCATGGCAAAACCGACTTGGAGAAAAACGAAAGAAAAGGCCCATCTGGGAAGTAGCCATGCACATCTTGGATCCCACCAACAGATACGTGGGTTGCGAGACTCACGTGCGGGCAGCCAGAATCTTGGTGCCACGCATTACTTGACTACTCATCTTCAAGATCAGTGTGGGCTTTGGCAAACCAAGAGATGACGGAGCACATGATAATGACCAGAGAAGAAAATGTAAAGTTATGTCTGTTGTCAGACCTTCATATTGGGCCATGTGCATCCTAGTTATGCAGAGGCCGGGTGTTCTCATAATGTTTTGTATCCGCTTGATGCTACATTTGAGATAATAAAATCGCCCTTTAACAAAAAAAGAGAGACTTTTTTACGGTGCATCGTACTACCAAAAATAGTGGGTAGTATATAACTGATCCAATGGTCATTATTGATTCCTGATTTTTTTTCTCCCTGGGATATTTCGGTAATTGGCTGTTAGGGTAGATTTATCTTTTCTTAATGTTAATTTTAATGATTAAAAACCTAGGTAATCAAATATGTAAAAGGAATTATCCTTCATCTTAAGTTCGTAGGTTTGCCCTTCATTCTCAGGTTTGCCCTTCATCAGCAGCCGAAGCAGTCCGGCAGCCGTCTAGTCGCACAGGGCCGATCGCTCCATCTCCCGTCCTCCAGTCGCCCTTCCATGATCTTTGACAGCGCAGCCGCTCCGCTCCGCCTGTCGGCCTTCTCTCTGTCGAATCGAATGATCTTCGGATGGCACCCAAGATTGGTTCCTCCGCAAGTCTCCTCCTTTCCAAATGAGCCCGCTTTCATGTCTCAACTCTCAAGTCTCGACTAGTAATTCTTCTCTTTAATGCGGCAATGCATGCTCGTCTCAGTGCATGCGATGCGATGGCCAATGCGTAATCACAGAACGCGGGAGGTGTCGCCCTTTGATGCTGCATGTAGGAGACCATTAATCACAGCAATTAATCTCTGATGCTATTATTACGCGAGTTAATTCCGCCTTGGCTGCAGTACTACCGAAACTACCCCTGATCACAAAATATACTACCGAAAATCTGCAGTAGTATTTCCAAATCTGGGCCATCGAAACACAAAAATAAGCGGCCTATATTGATCTGATGTACTGTAAAAGGTCTCAAAAAAAATGTCTGTTCACTATGCATGACTCTTTACCACATGTGGATTTACATACATGGTTGTGACTTTGTGGGCGATATGGCATGCGCGTCGGAAATCAATCTACGAACATGTGTTCCAGCCACCCATGTCAACACATATGTTCATCAAGTGCTTCATCGCAGAGGTTGAGGCTCTTGCTCCAACATTATCAGCTACCCGGCCTCCCAAGCCGGCGAGTCAACCCTGGATTCGTCCACCTCCGGAATCGCTAAATGTAACGTGGATGGAGCTACTTCTGTACATATGGAGATCGAGGAGCAGTTGCGGTTGTTTGTCGGAATGAATATGGAAAATATTTAGGGTCTTCTTCGATCTCCTGGGCAAGAATTTCAGACCCGACGATTTTCGAGGCCTTAGCAGTGCGGGAAGTTTTGGCCACCGCTGATGATTTAATGCTTAAAAGGATTCTGGTCTCATTGGACTGTCTTCAAATAATGTAAAGGCAAACACTGGAGGTGCACGTCAAACTATTGTAAGGGAGCTCAGAATTTGTGCACAAGATTTCGAGGAGTGCAATTTCATTCATGAAAGTAGATCAAGGAATCATGAAGCTGATAGTTTAGCGAAATATTCTTTGTACTTAGATACTGGTAGACATACGCTGGTTACTTAAGCCTTATGACTCTGTAATTATTCCTCCGAAACTAGTTGATCAATAAAGATTTTAGTTCCCTAAAAAAACCACTCACGTGCCGCAATTGCCATGAACATACGAGAAATTACATAATGATCTTTAAGCTGAAAACTATTCTTACAATCTCGCGAATTATGGGGGAGTTGCAAGATTATGCATCCACCTTTAGCTCCAGAGCACTACTCATGTGTCGCAATCGCCATGAACATAAGAGACATTGTAGAATGGTCTTTAAGCTGAAGTTAAAAACTATTCTTAGAATCTCGCGAATTATGGTGGAATCTTGGAGCACCCAGGGTTAACCTAATAGTCAATAGTTATCGAGATGAAGGATAATGTGGTGGCGGCTGTGGAGGAGTGTGTGGAGGAGTGGGTGACGAATGGATCTCGGCCTTGTCTGTGAACATGCTCCCGCATTCCCGGCCCTGCCCCTCCACTCCCCTGAATATCACCAGTGCTCTCGATTACGACTGGGGACGAGGCTGTTACCAATCCGGAGGCTTGAACCTAGGTAAAATCATTGTGTCATCTTCATCGCCGAGAAGATCCCATCAGATATCACCCTTCTCTGTACAGTAGTTCACGACTACATATAGCTCGTAAGATCGACGGAGAATTATTCATCGACACAAAAGGGTGTCTACTAACTTATCCTCGGCCTAGACATTTGAAAAATTATCCAAAACATTATTTCCAAGATTTTTATGAGGTTTTCATCCACATTTAGTTTGGTTGGTTTCTATTCCAATTTTTAGTTTGAAAAAACTTATATAGGAGTTGGGGTTGATATATTTACCAGTGGTCATGAATAGGATAACAAAGCTTGGGTTAAAATTTGGACCCTGATATCCTCCACACGTTTGGGTGGGGAGAGCATCGCCACACGCGCGGTACGAGCGATCGACCCACCGAACGAGTCGTTCGGTACCAGCGATCATCCCACCGTATGATTTTGTTCGATAGGGAAACACCACAGCCCAAACACTCTACCCATCGGCCCCTAGAGGCATTTTCCCTGTAAAAATAAAGACCAGTAAAAGAAAAGCCTAGATTTATACTACATTTGCCATGTCCACAAAAATAAGAAAATGGGCTTTATTAGTCACAGCAAAATCTGGGCTTTATAAAAATATATTTTTCATATTTGTGCAATAAAAAGTCCTCAAGATATGCAGGTGTTTTTATTTTGCGGAAAGCTTTTGATGATTCATTTTCAATCATAGCAGTACAACAAATATCAAATAGAATAAAAATTTATGTCCATATCTGTAGACTACCTAGCAACGACAATAAGCACTGAAGCGGTTCGAAGGCGCGCTGCCGTCATCGCCCTCCCTCGCCAGAGCCAGGTAAAAGTTGTTGTAGTTGACAGTTGTAAAATCGTCGTACTAAGGCCTCATAGAACCAGTGCACTAGAACAGCAACCACCGCCGATAAAGAGAGGAGTAGATCGGAAGTATCCCACCTCAAGACACACGAATATAGATGAACAAAGACTGGATCTGAGCAAATCCAGTAAAGATAACCATATAGCTGCGAGATCTAGCAGAGACATAACTCCACAAATCCTCTCACGATGTTGAACGAAGCACCAGGACAAGGGCTATGTGAGGAGAACTTTTTTTTTTCTATCTTCAGCCTTCGGGGAGCCGTTGCCGTCTTACCTTCTTGAGTAGGACACAAACCCTAACAAAACTCATTTTTTTCTTCTAAAAATGGAGTCCTCTCGTTGGCAAGGGTCGAGATCCATCATGCCCCATGACCCTAAGGCCATAAGAGAGGAGGGCAAATCGGTGACACCGTCGATGGGAAGCAGAAACACTAGCGCCATGTTCCCTTGGGAGGAGAGGCACGCGTTCTCTGTTACCATCCTAAGATATGCATGTGTTAAAAATGTGTAAACCCATTTTTTCTGAATTGTAAGTAATTAATATTTTTTATCATCAAAACTTTAATCCTCAAACAATGGCCATATTGTTTACAATTCGAGGCAAAATAAAGTCAGGGGCATTAGAGTCCCAAGACTCAGATAAGCTAACTCTAATACAGTGTTTTGCTAGACTATCAGCAACAAGATTTGCTTCCCTACAACAATGAACATAATCAACGCTTGAAAACTCCAGCGCCAGGAGAGGAGCATCTTTAATGATCGGCGTGTCCGGACCCATATATCCCTTCGGATTCGAAATTACATCCAGGGCGTTCCTACTGTCTGACTTGATGACAACTTTAGTGTAGCTGATGTTAGCCGCTGGATTCGAAATGCATAACCAATGTTTCAGTATAAAATGACACGTCAACGTTGATTTTAACATGTCCTCCATTCGGTTTCTTCCACACATGCTCGGATTTTCGGATAAGCTGGTTCGGTGTATTGTGCAAAAAACACTCTGCATAATTATGTATCTACTGTAATATCATTCGTCATGATAAAAGGAAACTTTTCATGTGAAATTCGGAAATAATTCTAGTTAATAGCTGCATGTGTCAAAGTGCTAACAAACCAAATAATTCCATGCATGGCGGGGATTTGTAGCTTAACCACGGATGATATACCCCCAAAAAATCACGGATAGTATCAATTTAATAATACCATTGCAACTTTTTTATTTACTTCCGTGTTTTAATGATGCTATATATGGCATATTTTCTTTGTTTTTGGTGAATCAAGAGCGACGAGGTTAGCCCCGGCCGAACGGCATTACCCATGCATGTTGCCTATATAAGCAAAGCCTGCCGCGCTACCTCGCCGTGGTCGACGTGGTCGTGCTCAATGGCAATGGCAATGGCGCCTGTAGCACTTGCACTCTGCTTGTGTACCACCGTCCTCCTCTCCACTCCACCACCCGCCCAATCCTACACCGGCCACCCATCCTCCCCTCCCAGCACGGCAGCGGCAGAGCCGACGCCGTCCTCCGAGTACAAGACGTGACGACGAAGCTCGCCAGGGCTGGTACCGGTCCTTCCTCCCGATGACGTGACCGCCCACGGCGAGCCGCGGCTCGTCCACTCGTACAACACCATCTTTCACGGATTCGCCGCCTTGCTGACGGAGGAGGAGCTGGAGGACCCGTTCAGGAAACCCGGCTTCGGGCGCTGGTTCCCGGACGAGATGATGTACCCCACGACGACCCGCACGCCGGAGTTCCTCGGCCTGAGCAAGGACGCCGGCTTGTGGCCGAAATCTAGCTACGGCAAAGGGATCATCATCGGGGTGATCGACTCCGGCATCGAGTCGAGCCATCCCTCGTTCGACGACGTCGGCATGTCGCCGCCGCCCGCCAGGTGGAAGGGCACGTGCAAAGGCATGGTCAGGCCCGTCCGGTGCAACAACAAGCTCATTGGCGTCAGGTCCTTCGTGGACTACAACCCTGCCGATGAGACCGGCCACGTCACGCACGTGGCGTCGATTGCGGCTGGCAACTTCGTCGCCAACGCCTCGTCGTCCCACGGCCAGGCTGCCGGGACGGCCGCCGGCATCGGCCCCGGCGCACACGTGGCCGTGTACAAGGCCTGCAGACCTAGTGGGTGCCTCCGTTCGAACGTAATTCGTGCCATTGACACGGCGGTGAGCGATGGGGTCGACGTGATCAACATCTCCCTCGGCCGTAAACCAGGACTACCGCTGCACAGAGACGTTGTGGCCATTGGCGCATTCCGCGCGGTGGCCAAGGGCGTAGTCTTCGTGACGTCTGCTGGCAACGACGGCCCCGACCCATCCACCGTCAAGAACGACGCGCCATGGGAGATCACGGTGGCCGCCGGTTCGGTGGACCGGAGGCTTGCCGCCGACCTTGTGCTGCAGCTGGGCGACGTGCTGGTGGAAGGAGAGGCGCTGGTGCAGGGGCCCAACTCGATCGCCTACCAACCCCTCCACTACCCCGGCGAGGGTAACCTGTGCAAGAAGGTGAGCGCTGACCGCACGAGGGGCCATATTGTGATCTGCGATGATGCCGGGGTTAACGTTGACGCCCAGGCCCGCATCATCAAAAATCTCTACGACAATGGCGCCGCTGACGTCCTGCTCATCGGTGAGGAGAAAGCCGGTTTCTCCTTGGGCTTCAGGGAGTACGGCTCCTCCGTGGTGCAGGAGCCCGCCGTTGTCGGCCGCAAGCTCAAGGACTACAGCCAGCACCTGGAGTCCGCGGCGCAGGTGTTATTCAAGGGCACGCAGCTCGGGGTCGGCCCGTCGCCCACGGTCGCCTTCTTCCTACGACCGAGGCCCGAGCCGCGGCAACCCACGCATCTTGAAGCCCGACATCCTGGCGCCTGGGCTCAACATCCTCGCCGCCGCCACGGCGAGCCCAGACCAGGGGCCTTTCAGATTCAAGTCCGGGACATCGATGGCAGCGCCACACATCAGCGGCGTCGTCGCCCTTCTCAAGAGCGTGCACCCGGACTGGTCGCCGGCGGCCATCAGGTCAGCCATGATCACCACGGCGGATGACGTGGACAACGAGGGCAGCCGGATCATGAACGAGAAGCACGAGCCGGCGAGCGCCTTCGCTGTAGGCGCGGGGCACGTCAACCCGGGGTTGGTCTATGACCTGGAGGTCAGAGACTACGCCGGGTACATTTGCCATCTTTTCGCCAAGCTCGACGACGATGACAAGGACTACGTCGTGCAAGACATCCTCCAGGACCTAAACTTGAATTGCAGGAACGTGCCCCGTTTGTCGGACGTCAACCTCAACTACCCGAGCATCGTGGTGCCGGCCAACACCACTGTGCGGCGGACGATTACGAACGTGGGGCCGGCGGGGGAGTACACACCCAGGTTGCACACACGCAAGATCGTGACCCATGACGTTGGCTTGGATTTCTCGCCCGAGTCACTGTCCTTCTCGTGGCCCGGGGAGAAGCTCACCTTCCAAGTAAGCCATCATGGACCGGAGCTTGCAGAAGGATTCTTGATCTGGGAGTCGGATACGCACACGGTCCAAAGCCCACTCCTTGTCGTGCGTTCGTGAGCGGAAGTTAGACAGATCTAATATAAGAGATGTGCTACTCCACTCTACTACTACTACTACTACTACTACAACTACTTAGCTTTGCATTGCTTACACAATCAGAATAAAAGAATCCATTATTTTTATTTAAGAGAAGGCATATCGGTGGCTGGAATTTTGAAAAATTTAAACTTCTCAGTTTCAAAAAGTTCTGAAAAATACACACGTATGCAATGATGTAATGTATATGTGTGTAAAATTTGTGATAAAATACCTTCCAATTGCAAGCTGCACAAAAATATCAAAATTATGGACTTTGGGAGAATGAACATTTCAAGTGCTGCAAAGTCGTAATTTGTTTTTTCATGTCTAGCTCTCATTTTAATGTATGCACATTATATTTCTGGGCATATGTGTGTTTTAAAAAATGAAATGCAAAATTATGAATTTTTAAAAATTCAGCCTCTATTTAGCATTTCCGCTTGCATTGCCTATCTATGCAGCATGTCCGTACTGTCCTAATTAGGTGAGATTTCAGATGGGTCTAGGAGTATATGTTCGAACCATGCACGGTTTTTTTTTTTGCGATAAGAAATTTGTATTACTCAAGTAGTTATGTTACCATCTGCACGAGACAGCTGTTCTAATTCACGAAGTCCGGAGGGAGCCACACAACAGTTCGGCGCTCAATACGTCCAAACTTAGCCATGTAATCACTACAATTGTTCTGGATTTCAAAAAAAAAAATTTCTGGCTTCTGCTTATATGAGTATCTCTTTACCGAAAAAGGCTCGCGCCCCGCTTTATAAATAAAGCAAATGCCAAAGCCAACATCCAACAAGGTTCACACAAACACAAAGCCCACACGCACACAAAGTCCAAGCACAAGCAAGCAACAAGGGTTACTGCTGAGGGCACAGCTCAACAAGCCCAACACACACACACACAAAAAGGCACAAGCGCCAGGAGGGAAACATCCTCTAGTCGGGCTCCGGTGGTGGCGGCGGGAGCGGAGGCGCCAGGCGAAAGGCCAACGAACGGAGGTCGGTGAGGAGTCTGTCGATGGCGTCCCGGTCCTGCGGGCGGCTAAGCGGCCGCCAGAGCTGCAAGTAACCACACATTTTAAAGATGGAGTCAGTCGCACGCCGAAGGGGCACCTTCTGAATGACAAGCTTATTGCGAACCGTCCACAGGGTCCAGGCTAGAACCCCGACGCACAACCATCTAATATGTCTGTAGCGAGGGGGGGGGGGGGGGAGGCTTGAATTTCCGCAAGCAGGTCAGGGAAGTTGGTGTTGCACCACTGTCCCCCAACCGTTTCGCGGAAACAAGACCAAAGGAACTGTGCCGTGTAGCACAGGAAGAAGATGTGATTAGCGTCCTCTACCGTGCCACACAGGGGGCACATTCCATCGCCAGGACCATGGCGCTTAAGAACCTCAATGCCGGTCGGGAGGCGGCCGCGGATCCATTGCCAAAGAAAGATCCGAATCTTAAGTGGGAGGCGGATGTCCCAGATAAGACCAAAGGGCTCCGGGGCTGACGAAGGGGCAATGGCCGCGTAGAGGGATTCGGTGGAGAAGCGGCCGGAGGGGTCTAGGCGCCAGGAGATGGAGTCCGGAGAATCTGCCACGTCCATAGGTAGCAGGGCGATGTCCTGGAGGAGGACATCCCAGGCAGCCACCTCAGCGGGGCCAAAAGGGCGGCGGAACGCGAGGCACCCTAAGTCAATAAGGGCCGCCTCGACTGAGACCCGAGGGTCAACTACAATGTCGAAGAGGATGGGGAACCGGGCGGCTAGAGGGGAGCCTCCGAGCCACCTGTCTAGCCAGAACAAGGTCGAAGCTCCAGAGCCCACAGAGATGGAAGTGCCTATACGTAAGACCGGAAGCAGCCGGACGACGGCCTGCCAAAACTGGGAACCGCCCGAGCGTTGGCAGAACGCCAGTGGCTGTCCACGCAGGTACTTGTTCTGGATGATAGTAAGCCAGAGGCCACCGTCCCCATTGGCGATGCGCCAGAGCCAGCGGGTCAAGAGGGCGATGTTCATGCGCCGAGAGGACAGAATCCCAAGACCGCCCTGGTCTTTGGGTTGCAGATGTCTGGCCAGCTGACCATGTGGTATTTCTGCTTGCCCTCCTCCCCAGCCCAGAAGAATATGGACTGGTATTTGGCGACCTCCTGATGGAGCATTTCATGAAGGCTATAGAAGCTCATAAGGAACCACAGGAGGCTGGCTAGCGATGAGTTGATAAGGATCACGCGCGCCGCCTTCGATAGCCAACGCCCTTTCCAGGGCTCTACGCGATGTTGCATACAGGTCACCGTGGGGCGGAGGTCCGCCACGGTGAGGCGCGAGTCACTAATGGGGATCCCCAGATAGGTCGTGGGGAAAGAACCCAGCCGACAGTTAAGCCGGTCGGCAATGGACTGTGCGTCCTCAGAGGGGTAACCGAGCACCATCACTTCGCTCTTATCAAAGTTGATGGTGAGGCCCGACATTTGTTGGAAGCACAGAAGAAGGAACTTCAGGTTGGAGATCTCTAAGGCAGACCCCTCGACCATAATAATGGTGTCATCCGCGTATTGTAGAAGGGAGACCCCTCCCCCTCCAACAAGGTGCGGGACAAGGCCTCTAATATGCCCAGCAGCCTTGGCCTTATCCAAGATGGCGGCCAAGGCATCCACAACCATGTTGAACAAGAACGGCGAGAAGGGATCTCCCTGCCGGACCCCGCAGAGGGTAGGGAAGAAGGGCCCAATGTCGCCGTTGATGTTCACCGCAGTCCGACCACAAGAGACGAGCTGCATGACTCGGGTCACCCAACGGTCATCGAAGCCCTTGCGAAGGACTTCCCTCAGGAACGGCCAGTGCACCGTGTCGTAGGCTTTGTGGAAGTCCAACTTGAGAAAGACCGCCCTATGGCGCTTCAGGCGGACCTCGTGGAGCACTTCGTGGAACACCAACACCCCATCCAGGATAAATCGGCCTTGAATGAAGGCGGATTGGTTCGGGTGGGTGATAGTGTCCGCAAGGAGGGTCACCCTATTGGCGTACCCCTTAGCCAGGATCCGAAAAATCACATTAATCACTGTGATGGGGCGGAACTGACGAATATCGGAGGCGCCCGGGACCTTGGGGATGAGGGTCACCACCCCATAATTAAGGCGACCCAGGTCCATGGAGCCCGAGTAGAATTCCTCAAAGAGAGCCATGACCTCCAGCTTGATGGACGGCCAGAACGTCTTGAAGAAAGCCACTGGAAGACCGTCAGGTCCCGGGGCCGAGGAGGGGTTCATCCCCTTAATGGCAGCGAGGACCTCCTCCTCGCTGAAGGGGGCAACCAAAGCCGCATTGGCTTCAGCCGAGACTACGTGCGCGCCCGACCAAATGTCGGGGGCGAGACTCTTTCAGCTTTGACATGTAAAATCTCACTGTTTAAGGAAGCTAAAGCTAATCATTTCCTTTCCTCGTTGCTTAACATTTTCACCAACTCAACACAGTCTGATTCAACAATCATCGGGCCGGGGTGCTGCTGCTACACCATTGTAGGGAAGATGCCATGCCTTTCATGCAGGTTGTTGCTTCTGCTTCAAGGGCCGATCGAGGAGTAAACGTGTATAAATCTTCCGGAGCTAAACAAGATTTCACCATCATGATTGTGAAGCAACATGCCAGCCCCAGCACTCCCAGAAGATGTATCAAAGGATCCGTCTATGTTTAGTTTTGCCCACCCTAGCTATGAGTAGAGCTACCCAGGGAAGATTTTCAACAGAGCAAGGCATAGGCCGATCTCGTCGCCTTGGCATGATAGGAAGATGCATTATAGTGCCTTTGCCTCTAACAATATCCATGTCTAGGTTCTGTGAAGCATAATGGAGTGAATAAGGATAGCTGCACAGGAACCTACTCCTTCCGTTCCTAAATATATGACTTTTGGCAGTTCAATTTAAACTGTCAAAACGTCTTATATCAAGAAACGGATGGAGTACATGAGACTTTGACGGTTGATGGGATTTTATCATGGACCATCTCACAACAAATATGCCCCATCAGCATCTCAATATATACAACCATGAGCAACATGGCTCTTTCTCTTTCCGGAAGGCCATTTATAGCATGCAATAGCCATTCCACTCCGGTGTTCTGAATTTCAGGAATTTCTGCAATGGCCAGAACTCGGACATTGTGTTCCCTAAGATGATTGCCAGCGCAGGGAGTATTGTGTATCAGTTATGATTATCCTTAACTTCCCACTTGTCATTCAACTAACCCTTACCCATGGATGTGCAGTTTTCACTAATATCATCCTATACCACCTAACTTTCCGCTTGTCATTCGACTAACCTTTACCCATGGATGTGCAGTTCTCATCTTTAGCTTCCTTAATCAATGAGATTTTACATCTTAAAAAAGCTGAAAGAAATACTCATATAAGCAGAAGCAAGAACAATTGTAGTGATTACATGGCTAAGTTTAGACATATTGAGGGCCAAACAGTTGTTTGGCTCCACTCGGGACTGCGTGATTTAGAACAGTTTGAGTAATACAAATTCTTATCGCAAGAAAACCGTGCATGGTTCGAATATATACTGGAAATGGATTCACATTTCCTGATCTTTCCTTAAAAAAACATTTCCTGATCTTTGCAAACTCCTAGACCCATCAGAAATCTCACGTAGTTAATGACAGTACGGACATGCTGCGTAGATGGGCGATGTAAGCGAAAATGCTAAATGGAGGCCGAATTTTGGAAAAAATCATAATTCATGATTTTACATTTCATTTTTCTAAATACACATATGCCCAGAGATATAATGTACGTACATAGAAGAAAAAATAAATCTATAACTTTTCAGCACTTGAACTGTTCATTCCCAAAGTCTACGATTTTGACATTTTTGTGCAGTTTGCAATTGGAAGGTATTTTATTACATAATTCTAGACACATATAGGAGTACATTACATCATTGTATACGTGCATATTTTTCAGAACCTTTTGAAACTGAGATGTATAAATTTTGAATTTTTCAAAATTTCAGCCACCAAAACACCTTCTCTAAAATAAGTAAATAACATATTCTTTTATTCTGATCGTGTAAGCAATGCAAAGCTAGTAGTAGGAGTAGTACAGTGGAGTAGCACATCTCTTGTGTTCCGATATGTCTAACTTCCGCTCACGAACGCAAGACGACGAGTGGGCTTTGGACCGTGTGCGTATTCGACTCCCAGATCAAGAATCCTTCTGCGACCTCGGACCCATGATGGCTTACTTGGAAGGTGAGCTTCTCCCCGGGCCGCGAGAAGGACAACCACTTGGGCGAGAAATCCACCCCCACGCCATGGGCCATGGACAACCTGCCCGTGTACTGCTCCGCCGGCCCCACATTCGTCAGCGTCCGCTGCACCTTCTTGTTCGCCGGCACCACGATGCTCGGGTAGTTGAGGTCGACATCCGACAGACGGGGCACGTTCCTGCAATTCAAGTTCAGGTCCTGGAGGATGTCTTGCACGGCGTAGTCGTCGTCGTCGTCGTCATCGAGCCTGGCCCTGGCAAAATGATGGCAAACGTACCCGGCGTAGTCTCTGACCTCCAAGTCATAGACTAGCCCCGGGTCGACAGCCCGCGTGGGGTTGACGTGCCCCGCGCCTACAGCAAATGCGCTCGCCGGCTCATGCTTCTCGTTCATGATCGGCTTGCCGTCGTTGTCCAACTCATCGGCCGTGGTCATTATGGCGGACCTGATGGCCATCGGCGACCAGTCCGGGTGCACGCCCTTGAGAAGGGCGACCACGCCGCTGATGTGCGGCACCGCCATCGACGTCCCGGACATGAATCTGAAAGGCCCCCGGTCTGGACTCTCTGTGGCAGCGGCGAGGATGTTGAGACCCGGCGCCAGGATGTCGGGCTTCACGATGCGCGGGTTGCCGCGGCTCGGGCCTCGGCTGGAGAAGTAGGCGACCGTGGGCGACTGGCGGATGCCGAGCTGCGTGCCCTTGAAGAACACCTGCGCCGCGGAATCCGGGTACTGGCTGTAGTCCTTGAGCTTGTGGCCGACGGCGGCGGGCTCCTGCACGACGGAGGAACCGTACTCCCTGAAGCCCAAGGTGAAACCGGCTTTCTCCTGACCGATCAGCACGACATGAGCCGCGCCATTGTTGTAGAGATTTTTGATGATGCGGGCCTGAACGTCAACCTTAACCCTGGCATCATCGCATATCACGATGTGCCCCCTCGTGCGCTCAACGCTCACCTTCCTGCACCCCTCGCCGGGGTAGTGGAGGGGTCGGTAAGCGGTCGAGTTGGGCGCCTGTACCAGTGCCTCTCCTTCGACCAGGTCGCCTGACTCCAGCAAAAGGCCGGCGGCGAGCTTCCGGTCCACCGACCCAGCGCCCACCGTGATCTCCCACGGCGTGTCGTTGTTGACAGTAGACGAGTCGGGGCCGTCGTTGCCAGCAGAAGTCACGAAGACGACGCCCTTGGCCACAGCGCGGAATGCGCCAATGGCCACAACATCCTTGTCGAGCAGTACTCCCGACTCACGGACGAGGGAGATGTTGATCACATCGACCCCGTCGCCCACCGCCGTGTCAATCGCGTGAACTACGTTCGAACGGAGGCACCCAGTGGGTCTGCAGGCCTTGTACATGGCCAAGTGTGCACCGGGAGCGATCCCGGCGGCCGTCCCGGCAGCCTGTCCGTGTGATGACGAGGCATTGGCGACGAAGTTGCCCGCCGCAATCGACGCCACGTGCGTGCCGTGGCCGGTCTCGTCGTCAGGGTTGAAGTCCACGAAGGACCTGACGCCGATGAGCTTGTTGTTGCACCGGACGGGCCTGACCATGCCCTTGCACGTGCCCTTCCACCTGGCGGGCGGCGGCGACATGCCGGCGTCGTCGAACGACGGATGGCGCGACTCAATGCCGGAGTCGATCACCCCAATGATGATCCCTTTGCCGTAGCTAGATTTGGGCCACAAGCCGGCGTCCTTACTCAGGCCGAGGAACTCCGGCGTGCGGGTCGTCGTGGGGTACATCATCTCGTCCGGGAACCAGCGCCCGAAGCCGGGTTTCCTGGACGCGGCGTCCAGCTCCTCCTCCGTCAGCAAGGCGGCGAATCCGTGGAAGATGGTCTTGTACGAGCTGACGAGCCGCGGCTCGCCGTGGGCGGTCACGTCGTCGGGGAGGAAGGACCGGTACCAGCCCTCTCGCGCTTCGTCGTCCATGACCTGGGCGTCCGCTCGAGGCTTGAGCAGGATGATGTACGTCTTGTACTCCGAGGACGACGTCGGCTCTGCCGCTGCGGGGCTCGGACCGGGAGCGGTGGATGGGTCGCCGGTGTACGAATGCGCGGGTGGTGGAGTGGAGAGGAGGACGGCGGTACACCAGCAGAGTGCAAGTGCTACGGGCGCCATTGCCATTGAAATTGAGCACCAGCTCGTCGACTACGCCGAGGATCGGAGCGAAGGTGGAGCCAAGAGGAGCGCGGCAGGCTGGCTTGTTTACGTAGATGTAGGATTATTGGGCTGGCTTATATAGGCAACATGTAGGGGTAATGTCGTCCGGCCGGCGGTAATAACCACGTCGCTCTTGATTCAAAAAACAAAGAAAATATGCCATATATAGCATCATTAAAACACGGAAGTAAATAAAAAAGTTGCAATGGTGTTATTGAATTGATACTATCCGTGATTTTTTTGGAGGTATATCATCCGTGGTTAAGCTACAAATCCCCGCCATGCAGCTATTAACTAGAAATTATTTCCGAATTTCACATGAAAAGTTTCATTTTATCATGACGAATGATATTACAGTAGATATATGTATGCCTTGTATATAATCATGTAGACTGTTTTTTATGCTGAAACATTGGTTATACACCGAACCAGCATATCCGGAAATCTGAGCATGTGTGAAAGAAACCAAATGCAGGATATGTTAAATCAACATTGACGCGTCATTTTATGCTGAAACATTGGTTATGCATTTCGAATCCAGCGGCTAACATCATCTACACTAAAGTTGTCATCGAATCGGACAGTAGGAGCACCTTGGGTGCAATTCCGAATCCGAAGGGATATTGGGTCGGGACAGCCGGTCATTACAAATGCTCCTCTCTTGGCGTTGGAGTTTTCAAGCGTTGATTATATTCATTGTTGTAGGGAAGCAAATCTTGTTGCTGATAGTCTAGCAAAACATTGTATTAGAGTTCGCTTATCTGAGTCTTGGGACTCTAATGCCCCTGACTTTATTTTGCCTCGAATTGTAAACGATATGGCTTGTTTGAGGAATAAAGTTTTGATGATAAAAAATAGTAATTACTTATACAATTCAGAAAAATTGGGTTTACACCTTTTTAACACATGCATATCTTAGGGTGGAAACAGAGAACACAGACCTCTCCTCCCAATGGAACATGGGCCTAGGCTTTCTGCCTCCCATCAATGGCATCGCTGATTTGCCCTTGTCTCTTATGGCCTTAGGGCCATGGAGCCGTGGTGGATCTCGACCCTTGTCGACGGGAGTACTCCATATTTAGATTATTATTTTTGGAATTCTGTTAGGGTTTGTGTATAACTCAAGAAGTCAAGACGGCAGCGGCTCCCTGAAGGCTGAATATGAAAAAAAAAGTTCTCCTCACATAGCCCTTGTCTTGGTGCTTCGTTCAACGTCGTCAGAGGGTTTGTGGAGGTGTGTCTTCGCTAGATCTCGCAGGATTCGACCTATGATTATTTTTGCTGGATTTGCTCAGATCCCATCTTTGTTCGTCTATATTCGTGTGTCTTCAGGTGGGATACTTCCGATCTACTCCTCTTCATCGGTGATGGTTGTTGTTCTACTAGTGCACTGGTCTTACGAGACCTTAACACGACAACTTTTCAACTGTCAACTACAACAACTTTTACCTAGCTCTGGCGAGGGAGGGGCGATGATGGTAGCGCGCCTTTCGGACCGCTTCATTGAATATAGGCAGTCGTTGCTAGGTGGTTTACGGATATGGACATAAATTTTATTAGATTTGATATTTGTTGTACTGTTATGATTGAAAATGAATAGATCAAAAGCTTTTCGCAAAAAAAAACCACCTGCATATCTAGAGGACAATTTTTTTTGTGCACAAATGTGTTCCTTAAATAGATAAGTTTGGACATTTTGCGACAAAATACCCAGGTATCTTGTGCAAACCTATCACGTAATAAAAGAACAGATAAACATATCTATCTATTATTTACTAAAAGTAAATGATGGGTTAACAACTAACAACTGACTGGTTAAACAGAAAAAGAAGGATCAGGCTCAAAATTTTCAGAAAAATAGAAATATCCAGCCTAATTTTTGTGTTCCCTAATAATCAACAAATTTCTGCTCTCAGATTTCCTTACCTCACTAATCCACAGGAGAAAATAAATCTATGTGTTTGGGCCTAATAAAGAAGACATAGGTTTGTTCCCCCAAAAAATCTATAGTTTCATTCCTAAATTGCTCACTCTATGTGTTTGGTTGGAAGCATGTTTTTGTATGGCTGCACGCCGCGGTCTGACGACTGGAATTTTATGCGGTTCATCTCCAACTTTAGAATCGATGGTTGATAAAATTTCCCTTATATGATGATCCTTGGTTTGTTTATATACAAGGTGACCCTTTGGTTTCTTGTTTCTTTTCACTTTCTTCATGTAGACTAGAGCTTCACATCTGAAACTTTGATTTTGGTTTTCATTTTTTAAGTTTGACCAATTGTCTTCCTTAATTATGCATCTCTTGATCAATTTTAGGTTGGTGGAACTAAAAACAGAAATATGCATTTTCCGTTATACATTTAAATATAAAAATTTGTTAGTGATTTTCCATGAAAAATTCACTTTGATACCCATGGCAAGTTCACTTTAATGCCCACGGCAAATTCACTTTAATGCCCATGGCAAGTTTATTTTTTCTCGATGATGTCAAAAACTTGTTAGTGATTTGCCATGGCAAATTCACTAGATGTCCCACTGCAAATTCACTTTAATGCCCATGGCAAGTTTTTTGTTTTTTCAAGATGATGTCAAACTATTTTCAGTGATTTGCCATGGCAAATTCACTAGATGTCCCATGACAAATTCACTTTAATGCCCATGGCAAGTTTTTTGTTTTTTCAAGATGATGTCAAACTTTTTTTCAATTTTTGCCATGGCAAATTAATTAGATGCCCCATGGCAAATTCACATTAATTCCCATGGCAAGTTTCTTCTTTCTCAATGATGTCAAAACATTGTTAGTGAATTTTCCGTGGCAAATTCACTAGATGTCCCACGGCAAATTCACTATGCCCATGGCAAGTTTTGTTTTTTCAAGATGATGTCAAAATTGCTGTATGCACCACAGCAATTTCATGTTATGGACCATGGCGATTTTTCTTGGGATAATGGCAAACTTTTTTCTTCTTATACCATGGCCAATTTTCACTTGATGGACCGTGGTAAAAAAAATTGGTTGTATTATGGGCTATGGCAAACTTTTTCTTTAATGGACCATGGCAATCTTCACCCAATTTTTCATAGACTACAAAATTGCCATGGCAATTACTACTCCTGTTTTGCCATGAGCTTATGACACTTTCTTTATATCTTCTTCTTACACCATGGTGAGCTTATTTCTTCGCAACAAGGCAAAAATACCTCTTTTCTCTGTGCGCCTGGCACTTTTTAGTTTTATGGATCAGACAAATGTAGTTCAGACAACATGGCATTTTTTCACTTTTTCTGAACCATATCAAATTTCATTTGTTTTTCATCCATGGCAAAAAAATCCCACGACATATTTACCTTCATTTCCCGGCATGGCTAATCTTCCTGTATTGCAATGACATTTTTACTATAACATACACGACATTTTTATTTTTAAACGCTAATGGCAAATTTCTACTTTCTATTTTTTTCTGCCACGGCAAATTTACTTTTTCTAGACAATAGCAAATGTAGTTTTTTTTTGCCATGGTAAAATATGAAAAAATTATTTTTATAAAGCCCAGATTTTGTTGTGACTAATAAAGCCCAGTTTTTTTTTATTTTTGTGGACAATGGCAAGTGTAGTATAAATCTGGGCTTTTCTTTTACTGGGCTTTATTTTTACAGGGAAAAGGCCTCTAGGGGCTGATGGGTAGAGCGTTTGGGCTGTGGTGTTTCCCTACCGAACAACTTGTTCAGTGGGTTGATTGCTGGTACCGAACAACTTGTTCGGTGGGTTGATCGCTGGTACCACACGTGTGGGCGATGCTCTCCCCACCCGAATGTGTGGAGGATATCAGGGTCCAAATTTTAACCCAACCTTTCTTATCCTATTCATGACCACCGGTAAATATATCAACCCCAACTCCTAGATAAGTTTTTTCAAACTAAAAATTGGAATAGAAACCAACCAAACTAAATGTGGATGAAAACCTCATAAAAAATCTTGGAAATAATTTTTTAGGACAATTATTCAAATGTCTAGGCTCTAGGATAAGTTAGTAGACACCCTTTTGTGTTGATGAATAATTCTCCGCTGATCTTACGAGCTATATGTAGTCGTGAACTATTGTACAGAGAAGGGTGGTATCGGAAGGAATCTCGTCGGCGATGAAGAAGACATAGTGATTTTACCTAGGTTCAAGCCTCCGGATTGGTAACAGCCCCCGTCCCCAGCCGTAATCGAGAGCACTAGCGATATTCAGGGGAGAAATGCACGAGCAAGTTCACAGACAACAAGGTCGAGATCCATTCGTCACCCACTCCTCCACAACCGCCGCCACATTATCCTTCATCTCCATAATTACTCACCATTAGGCTAACCCTGGTGCACCAAGATTCCACCATAATTCACGAGATTGTAAGAATAGTTTTTAACTTCAGCTTAAAGACCATTGTACAATGTCTCTTATGTTCATGGCGATTGCGACACGTGAGTAGTGCCCTCGGGCTAAGGGCGGAGATAGTCTCGCAATCCACGTATGTGTTGGTGGGATCCAAGATGTGCATGGTTACTTCCCATATGAGCCTTTTCTTTCATTCTTCTCTAAATCCATTCTTCTCTAAGTCAATTTTGCCATGATGCGCCTTTCATTTTCTTCTTCTCTGAGTCGATTAGGTTCGCCACGTTGAATACGTGTTCCTCTCGACAAATGTGGGATAGCAAAACCTTGCTAGGTCGGTCGCTCAAGTAGGGGTCCCCTGGCCGACGCATATACGGAAAATACGGTAATACATGTCACCAGGATACAAACGTATGACTTTCTATCGACACTAGGCACCCTCATCATTTACCACCAAAATTTTCTAGGCCAGGAGAAAAAGGAGTTTGCCCACTACTATTTTTTTTTCTCGAATACGCACGAGTGTACATATCATTCATTAAAGAAGAAAGGGGAAGACACCCCAAGTCCACACATACAAGCCATATTTACATGCAGATTTTATCCGTCCTGCGTAGCCTAGAAAGTGAATTACTCCGTCATCGCCCACTCTATGATTTTTCGGTTGGGCAAGTATAAAAAGGAAAGAAAAAAAAACACCAAGAGTTTTGACTTGCGGATCATCAGAATCTCTAGTTGAACATATTGGAAAATCAATTCGCCAAACTGCGATTCTGTAGAAAACAAAATCGGAATGTTAAAGCAGGATTTTCATCCTAAAGCATGTACAGTCGACATGTACCATCTCTGCAGCTCGTCCTCAAGGCATTCTAACTGAAAAGGAAAAAAAACTGGCATGCACACTCCAAGAACAGCCACAGTTCACAACATATTTAAACCACTCCAAAATACCAATTGAGGTACATGCCAATGCCCAGGGTGAAGCTTATCCCCAGACTCCAATCATCATTCCATTACAATGCCAGAGCACATTGGTTTAAGCTTACAAGCCCCGCCCATTCATTCAGTTCAAAGTAAGCATTCTCAAGTTAAAACAAGATTTCAAATTCCAGATCAGTCTAGGCATAATGATCCAGAATTCTACTAACTTCCAAAAGAAATTAATTCATTCGAAGTTAAGAGGGCACGTTGCGTCATGTTATCTTGACTTCTGTTACATGTCGAATTGACGAAGGGATCAACCATTGTACTGAATTCAACAGCGCACAAGTAAAGCCAAAATATGACAAACTTCTTGCCACAGTTTTTTGCCCAAACTGTGATTGAGGAAGTGCATCAGCAAATCCTAATATACCCAAACTTCTCAAGGAATTCCCCCCAAAATGAGATTTCAGTAAAGTACCACCATTAGTTTCCTAATCCTCCAAAATAACTCTGATCTGACAATTTGGAGTAACCTGCAAACCAAAATATAAACATGAGTCTCAGTCGAGTCTTTGTCATGATTCTGAATTTTTTTACATTCTAGAGACATCAAAATACTGGCATGGAGAGAACACCTGACATAAACAAAAGATTTTTGTTCCTTTAATTTCTTCTTGGGCTCAATATAAACACACGTAAACATAAACATGAGTCAGAAGTACACAACAGCACAAACAGATTCCAGTTAATACTGCTGTTGAGCAATTACAAAAAATGAGATGCTATCTGCAGACTGCAAGCTAGTTTGCCAGCTTTGTAGTTCTTAGGTTGTTTGTAGTTTATCTCTGCATCAAGACTTATTAACACAATTTTCACACTAGGTAGATCACCGACTGTTTCTCCTACAAAATCATCACCATCAATATAATAGCATCAACTTTGGATCCATTATTTCTAATGAATATTTCAGTTATTCAATCTAAAATACACGCATTCTACAATAGTTCTAACATGAATTCTGGTTTACATTGGATATGACCGATTTTTCGACGAAAATGGTATGCTCTACAACACATACCTGATAACCTATTTCAAATTAACATATATGCCAGTGAGAGGTCCGTTTTTTAGTTATGCAGAAACATCTAGCAACATAAAGAGAATTCATAGATTTATCATCATCAGCATGCAAATATGCAATCAAGTATATCTCAGATTTGATGAATACAAAGCGAAACATGTCAGAACTAAACACTTCAGGGCATTAACATTTTACAAAGAACAAAAGCATGATCCCTTGCAACTCGCAAGTATCGTTGGATTTCTGATAGGTGTGCACCTACACTTGTCCGAAATATTTAAGAACATCCGTCCTTTTCAAAGAGAATTGCATCAGCCCAAAAAATAAGCCCAACTTGACATACTTGGGGAACACTTCTGTTGAAGGACTACTAGATAGCATTGCAAATTTGGTCATAGGTCAATATACACTTATACAGTATGGTAATTTGGTAAGAAATAGCAAGCACCATGCTTCAGTTCAGTCATGATTTGTTGATAACATTTCAGGACATCGACTAGTGAAAGACATATTTATCATGGTGAAAAGGCAGCCATATTTTAGCCTTGTCCTAATTTTATGTCTGGGATAAGTCAGACCGGATAATGAAGTAGTTCAGACAAGGTAATACTACTCTGTGTAGCAGTCCAGCACTATAGACAGTACCAGCGATTATAAGAGTCAAGAAGAAGTAGAAGCCAAAACAGTCGCCGTGCTACCGGTTCATTGACTAGCTAGTCCCAACATATTCAAGCATCAAATTTTTGTTCATCTAAAAGTGCAGCATGATTGTAGGAAAGGAAGTGCCCTGTCCTGTAATTAGCCAAAGTTTGTGCATACAATCCTGACAAGTTGGATCTAAGGATAACAATGGTGGAGTATAATTATTAAACATAGTGATTTCGAAACATTACCAAAACTTTGTTGCTTGTGCAAGTAACACATTTTATGGGCAGTGTAGGAGAAATGCAGAATCATGCGACAAGAAGGAACAAGATATGACAAGATATCAAACGAATCAAGAAGGGTACCCAAACAAGAAAGAGTTACTTAAGAGAGTGTACCGGAGATAAGTTAGCTGTCTACGCGAACCAGCATGTCTGCCAAAGTCTTCTTTTTGCAATCGGCCTTGTTTCTTGTTGAAATGGTTCCTTCAATTAATAGATACAAGAACTTAAATAAAAATGACACAAAGCAACAAGAGCAGTATATGTTTCATCGTTGCATCAGGACTTGAATTGGAACAACATTTAGTCATTCAACAGGACAATTGCATGTCTATATGCTGACATCAATTAGATCGGCAAAACCATTTTTTTACATGATAGACAATCTCATGACCAATGCAATCAATAAAATACATCAGATTCTCTGGCGATGCCAAATTCCACCTCTGATATCCTAAAAAGGTTAAAAACACTGGTAACAATGGCCAATTTATAATTCAGAAAGGGAGCACCTGGAACTCAGCTAGCTGAGATTTGTCTATGGTCTCATTCACATGACATCATCATACATGTTGGCTAGACTTTTTTCTTCTCCCCAGGATTTGCACATGTCCTGTTGGTTTTTTGGGCTTGGCCTTCTGTTCTCCTGTCGCAAGCATACGAGTCCATAAGAGAAGCACAGTTTTTTTACTTGCCATAACACAGTTTTTTAGTGTTTTCTTCGCTGTCCTAAAAAATAGTGTGTTTTCTTCGTTGTTTTTTCAGTTTTTACTCAGTTCTGCAGTAATCACCAGCATGATATCTCTGGTGCACAGGATCTATCCCGGTTTTGTTCCATGCATTATTTATTTATTAAAAAACTATCAAATTGTTTCAAATATGATGGATTTTGCAGTTTGTCTGTGGGGAATTGGTTGCTATTTCTTTGCCCGGGCGGACCATCTCCTATTGTTGCTGGGTTGGGATTGATTTTGATTAGCTATGTACACAAACAAACAAAAAACACTATCTAGATTGGTTTGTCATCACACGAAGAAAAGACCCTATAGGAGAAGGCAAAATCGACCCTACAGAAGAGTGAGTAGTAACAATATTTTAGAGAAAAATAACCAAGATTTTTTTTCAAAAAGGTATGGCCCGACTTGAAACATGCAATTGCGACCTCATTTTAAACTTGCAGTCGCGACCCTAACTTGAAAACTTGCAGTTGCGACCCCACTTGAAAACTTACAATTGCAACCCAAAACTTTGCAATCCACTTCAAAACTTTGTGTTGCGACTCCACTTGAAAACTTGCACTTACAACCCCATTAAAAACTTGCAGTTGCAACCCAAAACTCTTGCGACTCACTTGAAAACTTCAGTTACGGCTCCACTTGAAAACTTGCAGCTGCAACCCAATTTGAAAATTTGCAGTTGCGTCTCCACTTGAAAACTTGTAGTTGTGACCCAACTATGAAACTTTGCAGTTGCCACCTGACTTTAAAACTTGCACTTGCACCCCTCTTTTAATACTTGCAGTTGCGACTCCACTTGAATACTTGCAGTTGCCATCCAACTTTGGAAACATACAGTTGCGGCCTGACTTTGAAAACTTGCAGTTACGACTCGACTTTGAAAACTTGCAATTGCGACCCATCTTTGAAAACTTGCAGTTGCGACCCAGCTTTGAAAACTTGCAGTTGCGACCCGACTTTGAATACTTGCAGTTGCGACCCGACTTTGAATACTTGCAGTTGCCACCCGACTTTGAAAACATGCAGTTGCGACCTGGCTTTGAAAACTTGCAGTTGCGACCTGGCTATGCAAACTTGCAATTGCGATCCGGCTTTGAAAACTTGCAGTTGCCACCCGGCTTTGAATACTTGCAGTTGCCACCCGACTTTGAAGACATGCAGTTGCGACCTGGCTTTGAAAACTTGCAGTTGCGAGCCGACTTTGCAAACTTGAAGTTGCGACACGGCTTTTAGAATTTGCAGTTGCGACCCGACTTTGAATACTTGCAGTTGCAACCCGACTTTGAAAACTTGCAATTGCGACCCGACTTTGAATACTTGCAGTTGCGAGCCGATTTTGAATACTTGTAGTTGTGACCCAATTTTGAAAACTTTTAGTTGTGACCCAATTTTGAAAAATTTGCAGTTGCGACTCGACTTTGAATAGTTGCAGTTACAACCCCACATGAAATTTTTTAGTTGCAACCCGACTTGAAAATTTGCAACTGTGACAAGATTTGAAAACTTGCAGTTACAACACTAACTTGAAAGCCTGCAGTCGATGCCACATTTGAAACTACACGGTTGCGATTCCATCTAAAAACTAACACTTGCAACCCCGACTTCATAGATTGCAATTACGACCCAATTTGAAAAACTTGTAGTTGTGAATGGACTTAAAAACTTTGGTCACACAAAAAGTTTGACTGAAAAACGCTTGGAAAAGACATTTCTACTTAGAAGGAGGCATGAGCTTTGATATCATTAGAATAAAAACAAAAATGACAAAAAAAGATTAAGTAAGAATGAGGAATAAAAAATAAATTAAAAGATGAAAATAGGAAACAAAAATGGAAGAGAAAAACTAAAAAAATAGTGAAATTGCTGAACAATCAATTTTTCAATCTATGGTAACAAATGAATATTAAGCTAAAAACAAAATGAATACACTAAATTAGGAAAAGGGAGAAGAGTGGAATAATGTTCTACAACATATAGTGAAATAAAAAAAACAATTAATCATGAGAGAAAAGAAGAAGAAAGAAAGTCATTACAAAGAGTTGACCCCTGGAAGCTACGGTCAACAAATGACAATAGCATGATTAAAAAAAGAAAAGAAGTGACAATAACATGCACGGAAGAATGCAAACAGCTAGCAACGATTCACATCCTTGGATCATATCCTTTTTCTCTTTTTTGAATTGGTAAAGAAGAAGAAGAACAGCCCATACAGCCCACCTCCGTAAATAAAAAACAAAAAAAACTACTAGTACTCATGCACATGGGCTACCGTACGAGACTAGAGACGCGTCGCTCGGACATACCGCACAATACTACAATCTGATGCGTGACGATCGAACGGTTAAAAAGGTGATTGAGACCATAATTAAAACTCAGCTAGCTGAGTTTCAGCAAAACCGTTTATTATTTCCTGTTGTTGATGATGGCGGGTGGAAGAGGTGCTTCCACGGGTCGACGAGGTAGAGCGAGTTCACGCGAGTGTTCACGTCCTGCGCTATCACGTTCAGAAACCGACGATGCATCGTCCTCTTCACAAAGTCTAGACTGAATAACAACTGTTGCAGCAAATTCCTACGTTCCTCCAGTTCCTGATTAGTTATCGAGGGCCGTCAGAACGCGAATTACTTGGTGTATCTATCACCCTTGGCAACAAGGGCGCCGGCAAAGATGTGAATCACGGAGGGACAACTGAGAGATCAATTCAAACAAGAGCAATACCTGCATATATGCATCTGCTGATGAACAGCGCGCGGGAGCATCTGGTCGACTGCTGCGCTTGGAGACTGACTGACGGTAATGGAGGGGCGAGGCGAGAACGAGGAGATGGAATAGGCACACGCGTACGTGTAGGGAAGAGGCAGCGGGCGGCTGCGCTTGGAGACGAGGAGATGGTGATGGAAGTCCGGCGGCGCGCGGCACCGGGCTGGATGAGGAGCCGCTTCTCTTTCTGTCTCGCCCTGCCAGCAGCCAGGTTTTTTACTAGATCCGGCAGCGTACGTGGCCTGCTTTTCTTTCTTGGATTTTTTTAGAAACACATTGCACGTACACTCACAACCCAATGAATGCATGTATATACATCAAGTTATCCTTTTTTACCGAAGAAACTTTCAATCTATTCATTTTCAATCTTGACAGAACAAAACGCTAAATGGTGAATGTTCCATGTATATCTTCACCTGGTACGACACGCTGCATTATGCCGTCCAAAAATTATGGGAAAAATTGGGATAATTTAGTAGGATTTGATGAACTCACTTCCGAGAAATGGCATTGCCTACTTAAACATGCTATGTTATCCGATGTCGATCGAAATAATCTTTAAATTTATTTACACACCATCGGATATAGCTTTCGGCACATGCTTAAGAAAAGGGAAATTATTCCCTTCAACCGGCAGATTCTACTTGCTCGTCGACCACATCCCTCGTGTGACGCGTGTCCCCATGGGACCCGCCACCACTTCATCTCCTTTGTGAGCTTATCTGCAGCTCTCTGCTCTTGAACAAACCCCGGCCACTTGTCCACCTCATCCCGATCCCCTCTTCCTCTAGCCCAATGCAAGGAAGGATAGCTGCGCTGGATCCCGCTCTGGCTGGAGCCGTCCTTTTTCGCCGGAGCTCGCTCCAGCAGCCGCCGCAGCCTCCTTCCTCTCCCTTCCCTTCCTCTTACCCTCCAACGAGCTCCCGTCCTATTCCGCGGCCTCCTTCCTCTCTCTTCCCTTCCCCTTACCCTCCAATGAGAAAAAAATGAAAGAAAATGGGAAAGGAGCAAAGAAAAATATATATACTCAAGTAAGCTAGATAAGATTTAATTCTGATTTAGAACAAAGATAGTGGCACCCATAAACTAATGCTACACATTGATTTTAAAAATTTATTGGACTCTATAGTTTGTTGCATAATGATACGCATTAATGATTGTTTTTCTTCCTTTTCCCTTTTACTGAATTACTTTATCTGGGTCTATTTTTATTTTTTCCGCGCCGTGCGTAACTACACTTGCACAACTGCCCGGCCGTGCTCAACGGTATGTCCACATGCCACCCACTACTGCATTTGCATATTTTCTAAAATAGAAATGCAAAAAAGGTCAATAATAAACATAAAATGAGAAAAAAAATATAGAAGTGAAATAAAATGGAAAAGGGGGGAGAAAAAATATATATGCTCAAGTGAGCTAGATGAGATTTAATTCTCATTTAGATCAGAGATAGGCACACCCATAAACTAATGCTACACATTGATTTTAAGCATTTATTGGGCTCTATAGGTTACTGCCATCCACTACTGTATTCGGTATTGTTTTAAAATAGAAATGCAACAAAAAATTCAAGAATAAAACGTAAAAATGGGAAAAATATAAAAGTGAAAAAAAAGGAAGCAGGAAAGATAAATATGTACTCAGGTGAGCTAGATTAAGATTAATGCTACACATTTAATTCTCATTTAGATTAGAGATACTAGCCACACCCGAAAACTAATGCTACACATTGATATTAAAGATTCATTGGCTTCTACAGCTTGCTGCATAATGATACGCATTAATTGCTCTAGATATGCTGCATGTACAGTATATTTTCAGTTTGGCTACTACACTCCTTGGCAGGGCCGTTCTATAAAAGCCATCCTTGTGTTCCTTCCCATACACACAGAGGTTGCAGAGCGCGCATAGGTTTATACAGAGATCGAGCAAACATGAAGAACACACCAATCATCTGCGTCGTCGCGGTATCTCTCGGGGCCATCTCCTTGCTCTCCGGCAGCACCGACGCCACCGCATGCGCCGGCGACCCGTCCATGTCCGTCGCCGACGCGTGCCACAAGACGAGCGCCTGGCAGGGCCAGCGCGAGCTGGAGCTCTGCCGGCAGACGCTGCGCGGCGCACGGGACGGCCTCACGGCCAGCGCCTACGGCGTCATCGCCGTGAGGGCCGCCCTCCAGTCGTCCGAGGCCACCGAGAGCGCCGGCAAGAAGCTGGCGCAGGACCCGAAGATCTCCGAGGACGCGCGGGCGGTGTACCAGAGCTGCGTGGACATGTACGGCTTCGCGCACGCGGACGTCGCCGCCATGGAAGGCGCGCTCAAGGCCTGCTCGCTCGCGGACTTCCGGCGCTTCTGGGAGGGCGCCCTCGCCTCGGTGGATCACTGCGCGCGGAAGCTCCAGCTCGTCGACGGCGACGTGCTCCGCCGCACGGTGGAGGCGGACAGGGAGAGGATCTTGCTCGCTTTCATCCTGGGAGGGCTTTCTTTTCCAAAATTGTAGTATGCCTGCCTGGATGTGGAGATGTGGATTTTGGGTTGGTAATAATTCGGTGGTAACCCGACCATATGCGGTGGTATTTGTAGTTGTCTAGATTTGGTTGCAAGGTGTTTCAGATGATAAAAAACCTACTGGCAAAAAATTGATTGAAACATGTCATCTTTCTGGAATGCTGTAGCATGCGCCTCTAAACTGTGATCCAAGATCACCCCAAGATCACCAGACACAAGGGCCGCTTTTGAGTCTAGTCGAGGACAAGAGAATTGTTTTCCGTGGTTACTTGCTGGCGCACGCTGATCACCCTGACATGAAGCACAACGCGAGGGCACACGCTGATCAGTGATCACTCATCCGTACTATCCTACTCCTCTTCCCAGTTTCCCAAGACTGAAGAAATCACGTAGCGGTAAGAGCAGTAGTAAAATGGACAGTTTGTGCCCACGCAAGAGCAGCAGCTTTACCATCTTTACAGCTCAAAACTCACAGCTTCTTAAAGGAAGGGGAGAAAACTGGCACGGATCAAGCATACAGCACTGAGTTATCCGTTGCATAGCACGCCAGGGTTCCAAGTCTCCAAGATCAGCAAGACAGCAACACTTCAAGCAGCTTAATAAACCCCTCCAATATACAGGTTCCTCTCAACATTACAATGCCAAGGATTAAGCTAAACTCCAGATTCCGCAACGGCATACATGTAATAGCTGATGATAACAAGATCCCAGAACAGTCTAAGGCAAGACGCTAATAGCCCTAACATCACCTTCTAAAAGATACTGATCCATCCAAAGTTCAAAGGACATAACACTGAGCCATGTAAAAAAAATGCAAGACATCCATCAGAATTTGCCCAAAGTGTGGCTGAGCAAGTTGTAAACACTGTTGAACGCAATGTGGTTGCACCACCCGTGCGCCATGAGGTCCACCCGGCTGCATGAGGTAGTTAGGATAGATAGATAGAGATAGATTATTTTCCTTGATCTCCAAGTTCTATCTCTTCCTTGAATATCACATTCCCTCATGTAATCTCAACAATGTATGCGCTATGGTTGGGAGGTGCGCCCCAAATCTATATAACACGAACCCGTCGGCCTCAACAGGCTAAGACGTTTCCAGCTATCGCACATGGTAGTCAGAGCCATCCTTTTCCCATCTAAGCTCCAAACAAACTCCATCTAGTCCTAGCCATGTCTTCATCCTCCGGCGCTTCCCAAGCCAACCTCAATGGCCAAGTTACCGAGAAGCTGACGCGCACAAACTATGTGCTATGGCGCACGCAAGTGATCCCCCAGCTGCGTGGCGCCGGTGTCTTCGGCTACGTCGACGGCACTCAGCCGGAGCCGGCGAGACTCCTCGTCACCACCAAGGAAGGCAAGGAGGAATCATCGCCCAACCCTCTCCACCCAATCTGGGTCAGGGAGGATCAGCAGGTTCTCGGATACCTGCTGAACAATCTGACGCACGAGGTGCTGCTCACGGTGACCACGGTCACCACCGCGGGCGCGCTCTGGACGACGCTCGCCGGCATGTTTTCCTCGCAGTCCGCCAGCCGCATCAACAACATCCGAACCTCCCTCATCAATGCGCAGAAGGGCAACCTCTCCGTCGCCTCCTACTTCGCCGCCATGCGCGGCTACGCCGACGAACTCGCAGCCACGGGAAAGGCGATCCCCGACGATGAACTGGCCTCCGACATCATCCACGGGCTCGACGCTGACTATCAGCCACTCGTCTCTGCCCTAGACGCCCGCGTGAGTCAGGTAACCCTTGATGAGCTTTTTGCCATGCTGTCAAATTTTGATCAACGCATGGCACAGTTCCAAGGATCTGGCGGCGGCGGCTTCAAGTCGTCCGCAAACATGGCCACTCGTGGACGGGGTGGCGGCTCCCGCTCGCGTGGCTCCTCTCGCACCAAGGGCAGGTCCGGCGGCGGCAACCGTGGCCCCACGCCACCTCAATCTGGAGGCCGTGGTCGCCGAGGCCGCGGCACTGGTGGTGGCGGTAGGAACCGCCCCGACGCTCCTCGGTGTCAGATCTGCGGCAAGCCTGGCCACACATCGAAGGACTGCTGGTACAGGTATGATGAGGACGACTACGACTCGCAAGATGAGGAGAAAGTTGCTGCAGCGGCCGATGGCTCCTATGGCGTCGACACCAATTGGTACGTCGACAGCGGAGCCACTAATCACATCACCAATGAGCTCGAGAAAGTCACCATGAAGGAAAAGTACCACGGCAAGGATCAAATCCATACTGCCAGCGGAGAAGGTATGAGTATAAGTCACTTTGGTCACTCAATATTTCGTGCCCCTCATCGCAACATTCATCTTAGGAAAATTCTGCATGTCCCTAATGCTAATAAAAGTCTTCTTTCTGTCCATCGTATTGCCCTTGACAATCATGTTTTTTTGGAATTTCATCCTTATTATTTTTTTATCAAGGATCAGGCAACGAGGACAATTCTCTATCGAGGTAGATGCATTGACGGCCTTTACCCGTTGATTTCGGAGTTTCGAAGACAAAATAAATAAGCTTGTGGTGCTATCAAGCTGTCATCCACATGTTGGCATGATCGTTTAGGACATGCGTCTTTTTCTTTAGTTGAAAAGTTGCTTAGGAAAAATAAACTCCCGTTTGTTGGTGAGCATCATAATGAAATAATTTGTGATTCATGTCAGAAAGCTAAGAGTCATCAGTTGCCTTACCCAATCTCTATCAGCATTTCTACCAAACCATTACAGTTGATTTTTTCTGATGTTTGGGGCCCTGCTCCCACTTCTGTTGGTAGACACAACTACTATGTCAGTTTTATCGATGACTATAGCAAATTCTCTTGAATCTATCTCTTAAAGAAACGTTCTGATGTGTTTCAAGTTTTCAAAAACTTTCAAGCTCTAGTTGAACGAAAGTTTGACAGTAAAATTATTGCTGTCCAATCCGACTGGGGAGGGGAGTACGAAAAGTTGAACTCCTTCCAGACACTTGGAATCTCACACCACGTGTCATGCCCACATGCTCACCAGCAAAATGGGTCAGCTGAATGCAAGCATCGCCACATCGTTGAAGTTGGCCTTGCTCTTTTGGCCGGCGCTTCCATGCCTCTCAAAATTTGGGATGAAGCGTTTCTCACTGCCGTCCATATCATAAACATGCTTCCTGGTCGTGTCATTCACCATGAAACTCCTATAGAAAGGCTTCTTCACACAAAACCAGACTATAAGTCTCTACGTGTTTTTGGGTGTGCGTGTTGGCCAAACCTACGTCCCTACAATACTCGTAAACTGATGTTTCGCTCAAAACAGTGCGTGTTCCTTAGCTATAGTGCTCAGCATAAGGGAGTCAAGTGTCTGGATGTTTCCAATGGACGTGTTTACATATCCCGTGATGTCGTTTTTGATGAAACTAAGTTCCCTTTTGCTGTTCTCCACCCTAATGCCGGCGCACTTCTTCGGGAAGAAATTCTTCTCTTGCCTCCTCATCTCACTAGCTTTGATCAAGGGGGACAAAATAGTGATGATCAACTGTTGGCTAACTCATCTAATGGCATGCATGAGTCCTGTGTTGATGCAACAGGTGAAAACGGCAGAGAAAACGGCGAAGAAAATGACGTAAATAGAGAAAAATTTGGGCTATATCCCATGTGTCCCGTGGCAGGGGACAGATCTGCCTCGGGATCAGCAGCGGTGCAGGCGACTGGATCCACCTCGGGATCGATAACGACGCAGGAGGGAGGATCCTCCTCGGGATCAGGCACCACAGGCGCAGGCGCTCGCGCCCCTGAGCCAGACTCCCGCCGCTGCGACCCTGTGCCTGACACGCGGTCTCCTCCAACTAGCGCTCGGTATGGAGCCCAACCCGTCACGTACAAGCGGCGGGACTTGGCGCGTGCCAGGGAGGACGCGGGTCCAGCGGGCCCCGCCACGAGCAGCCGACCGACCGGCGTGCGCGCAGAGGCGCGGGGCTCGGGATTCTCTGTGCCAAGTGCAGACGCCGCGCTTCAGCCGTCTGCCACAGATGATCAGGGCGACCCGGCGGGCGCTGGCGCCACTGTGGCGACAGGATCTTCATCGGGCACTAGTGCGGCTGCAGCGACAGGATCCGCCTCGGGATCAGCAGCGGACAATTCTGCGCAGCACCCTGGATCCTCTGTGACTACAGATCTTGTGGCTCCACCATCACGGCGTACACGACTGCAACAAGGGGTAACTCAACCCGTAAATTATAAACATATGACTAAATATGGTTTGGTCTGTTCCACAGGAGAACCAGATGAACCAAAAACTCTTGCTGCAGCACTTTGTGATGATAAGTGGAAGAAGGCAATGAATGAGGAATACATGGCACTCAAGGAAAATAAAACATGGCATCTGGTTCCACCACAGCAAGGTAAAAATTTAATTGATTGCAAATGGGTTTTCAGAATTAAGAGGAGATCTGATGGAACCATTGACCGTTTAAGGCTAGACTCGTTGCAAAAGGTTTTAAGCAACGATATGGCATAGACTACGAAGATACTTTTAGTCCTGTGGTAAAAGCTGCCACAATTCGTCTCGTTTTGTCTATTGCTGTTTCCAGAGGATGGAGTCTCAGGCAGCTTGATGTGAAGAATGCGTTTCTCCATGGTGTTCTGGAAGAGGATGTGTACATGAGACAACCTCCTGAGTTTGAAAGTAAGAGTACTCCTTCTTATGTGTGTAAACTTGATAAAGCCCTATATGGGTTAAAACAAGCTCCAAGGGCATGGTATTCTCGCCTCTGTCACAAGATGCAAAAACTTGGATTTGTTCCTTCTAAATCAGACATGTCATTGTTTATTTACAACAAGTCAAATACGTGTATATTTGTTCTCATCTATGTTGATGACATAATTGTGACAAGCTCATCTGATGAAGCAATCAGAGGACTCTTAAAGGATCTAAGTGCAGAGTTTGCATTAAAGGATCTTGGAGACTTGCACTTCTTTCTTGGGATTGAGGTAAAGAAACATCAAAATGGACTTCATCTCTCTCAAGCAAAATATGCAGCTGATCTGGTTAAAAGAGCAGGATTGCAAGGTTGTAAACCCTCACTCACTCCATTATCCAGCTCCGAAAAATTGTCTCTTGCAGAAGGTAAAATTTTGAGTCAGGAAGATAGCACGAAGTATAGAAGTCTCGTAGGAGCTCTTCAATATCTAACTCTTACCAGACCAGATTTATCTTTTGCTGTCAACAAAGTCTGCCAGTTTTTGCATGCACCTACTGATGTTCACTTGACAGCTGCCAAGCGTATAGTCAGATATGTTAAACACACTCTCAGTATAGGTCTAAATTTCAGCAAGTCATCTTCTACTCTTGTCAGTGCCTTTTCTGATTCAGACTAGGCAGGGTGTCTGAATGACAGACGCTCAACAGGTGGTTTGCAGTCTTTTTTGGACCTAACTTAATATCATGGTGTGCACGCAAACAGGCTACTGTATCCAGGTCAAGCACTGAGGCAGAGTACAAGGCATTGGCAAATGCTACAGCTGAAATCATATGGGTTCAGTCTATGTTGAAAGAGCTTGGGGTAAAAAGTAAACAAGCTCCATGTCTATGGTGTGACAATCTTGGAGCTACTTATCTTTCTGCTAATCCTGTGTTCCATGCTAGAACAAAGCACATAGAGATAGATTTTCATTTTGTCAGAGAAAGAGTTACTCAAAAGCAACTTGATATTCGATTTGTGCATTCAAAGGATCAACTTGCAGATGGATTTACAAAGCCTTTGCCCTCAAGAAGTTTTGAGGAATTCAAGCATAATCTCAACTTAATGAAGCTGTGATTACGGGAGGGTGTTGAACGCAATGTGGTTGCACCACCCGTGCGCCATGAGGTCCACCCGGCTGCATGAGGTAGTTAGGATGGATAGATAGAGATAGATTATTTTCCTTGATCTCCAAGTTCTATCTCTTCCTTGAATATCTCATTCCCTCATGTAATCTCAACAATGTATGCGCTATGGTTGGGAGGTGCGCCCCAACTCTATATAACACGAACCCGTCGGCCTCAACAGGCTAAGACGTTTCCAGCTATCGCACAAACATGAACCTCACAGCAGTCCCCCAAAATGAGATGTCAGGAAACTACCATCCTAAGCCTCCAAAACAACTCTGGTCTGATGCCTGCAAAGCGGACGAATTGTAAACATGAGTCTCTTTGCAATAATTTTGAAAACGGTTTAAACACTAGGGACATCTGGATACTCCTATGGAGGGAATGAATGACATGAAAACAACTGTGTTTTTTTCCCACTGTTTTCTTCCTGAGGTCCATATAAGTACAAGTAAACAGAAACATGAGTTCAGACATAAATAACAGCACAAGCACATTCCCATCCACATTGTTTTGGAACAGTTACAGAAATGAGATGCCAAAAAATTCAAAAAAAAAAAATATGAGATGCCATATGAACGCTGCAATATGCTATGTTTATTTTCTGTTGCGACAACAAATGAAGCAAGAGGGTTCACCATAATCTTTGAAACAGTTTAGCAAAGATCAGTTGCTGAAACACTCTGAACTTTAAATTTGTAATAATAAATCGCTCAGGTGAATTAAAAACTAGTGTTACTCAATAGAATTGGCAGCTGGCAGACATGTGCACCAAATAGTACTTATTTTTCCAAATAACACACTGCTGACATTGCAAGAGAAATGGACTGTGATGGATAATACATGAAGATAGGTTATGCGAAAGTACCAAGATAGGAATTAGCTGATACACTTCAATTCATCAGCTCTACTTCTACATGCAAAGTCTCCTTTTTGACCATGTCAGGCGATGTCTCCCTTTTCGCAGCGGTCTTCTTGCTCCAATCTTCAACCATGCAAACAAGAATAAACAGTCAATTACAATGTGTACATTTCTCTGAATAGTATACATGGCTTGAAATGGCAGAACAGGTTACAGTAATTAGATGAATGAAATGCATAAGTGTCGAATCAAAACAATAAAAAAAATACCATGTTCCCTACGCTGTTTTGATACACGATATGGGTGAAGTGACATGACACTTCCAAAAACAAGGATACAGCAATCACTGGTCCGAAATGATAATACAAGGCTGTGTAGACCTCTAAGGAGCAGCATTAAAAGGGAAGGACACGCGGCAAGATGCCATCAAGCTCCCAGCAGCAATGGTCGGGGAACATGTCCACATTGTGCATGAGAGGAAGGCTTGTATACATTATAAAGTATGTTTCAAATATTTAAACATCGACATGATTCAGATACTGAGCAATACATAATGGAATCATTGGTATAGGATGCACAAGGTATGACAACTCGCTGAAGTATCAGGGAAACCTTTACCTACCAACACAAGTTAATAGGCTGATATTTTCTCCATATTTTTATTGAAAAGGAAGTTCAAACCTCCTGGCCTCTGCGTCCTTGGATGCACACAGCCGAGCAGTCACACAAAAAAACAATAAATGTAACAAAAATAGGCAGTCACAAGTGACAGGAGCTGTGCCTGCCACTAGGATGAGCTTGGCCGATCTGATGGAGTTTAAAAGGCAGCAAAATAAGAAGATCAAATGAACAGACTAGAACAGACTCAGCCTTTCACTATCTTGGCTGCACTTCTCCATTCTTATTTATTTTTTACGGCGATGTCCCTTTCTATTTAGCAATGGTGGACCACAATAGAGAGGCTACAATTACTATTGTTCCTTAAATTCACCCAATTTACAACAAAATTATAGTACAATTTATATACAGAGGACCCTACATAAGCTTCCAAGCACACAATTTCAAAAGATGTGTTAAAACAAAAAATGTGCCCAATCTGAAAATTGTATAGTATACTCTATTCTTCCTAGCTTGGATGCACTTCTCCTCTTATATCTAGTTGTAGTTGACCACAATAGAAAGGGAGCATTACAGTTCCTCAGAAACATCTGAATTTACTCCCAAATTCTAGCAGAATTTGTGTACAGAGGAGAGGACTGCAAGCACATAATTTCAGAAGATAAGGTGAAAGGCACCTAATTCTTCCGATGTGAAGTATCAGGGTAACCTTTACCTACCAACACAAGTTAATAGGTTGATATTCTCCATATTTTTTTCAGAAAGGAAGTTCAAATCTCCTGGCCTCTGCATCCATGGATGCACACGGCCCAGCAGTCACAGAAATCCAATGACAGTAATAAAAATAAGCAGTCACAAATGGCATGAGCTGTGCCTGCCACTAGGATGAGCTTGGCCTATTCTGATGAGGTTTAAAGGGCAGCAAAAGAAGAAGATACACATGAACAGAGTAAAACAGACTAAGCCATACACCTAAGCTTTAGCTCTACTCCTTCAAAATCATATTCTTCCTAGTCTGTGCACTTCACCCTTTCTGTTTAGCAGTGCTGAACCACAATAGAAAGGCTACAATCACTATTGTTCCTCAAATTCACCTCAATTTCACCCAATTTCCAACAAAATTATACTACAATTTATATACAGAGGACCTACATAAGCTTCCAAGCACACAATTTCAGAAGATGAGTTAAAACAAAATGTGTCCAATCTGACAATTGTATAGTATACATTATTCTTCCTAAATTGGATGCACTTCTCCTTTTATATCTAGTTGTAGTTGACCACAATAGAAAGGGAGCACTACAGTTCCTCAAAAACATCTCAATTTACTCCCAAATTCTAGCACAATTTGTATGCAGAGGAGAGGACTGCAAGCACATAATTTCAGAAGATACGGTGAAAGGCGCCTAGTTTAACAATTGCATATATGGGTCAAACAAACAACTGATCAAGGAGATGAGAGTGTTAGTACCTGCAGAGGGAATCTAGCTTGATTCCAGCCACGTCGGGAGGACACAGGGTAGGATGGGGACACTGGGTATAGCAAGACGAGAGCTCCCTGTTATCTTCTCCTTCTCCATGTCGACTCCAAGAAGCTGGTTGCCGCACACAAGGTACACAACATGGCTGTTCAGTGGGTCAATTGCGCCAATCGCCGGCATCTCCTTCAAGGGTTCATCATCCCAAACTGTGGTGAAGGCCACCTCGTGGTCCAGCGTCCAGGAGCTGCCACCGTCGTCGAGGGAGAAGGAGCTGACCACATACGGCTTCTCCTTGGACACCTCGACGTAGCGCAGCTTCCCCTCGCTTTCCCCCATCCGCCGGTAGCGCTCGAGTTTCCTCATGAACACCACACCTTCGAGGTCAGGCAGCACGCTCCCTCTGGGCAGCTCCACGAACCGGAGCTCCGGCCTCTCGCTGAGCGGGTCCGCTGAGATGGCGCCCCAGCTCTCGTCGATCCACCACAAGCGGTCGCCGAAGGGCACCACGGCGCTGTCGATGTGCATCCGCCGACCGGCAGGCAATGGGGAGGGCAAGCCCACCATTTTTTCCCACTTGCCCGTCTCCGAGAGAAACCGCCGCAAGACGAAGCCGTCCTCCTCCCTGCCGCTGCCGCCGATGGTAAACATCTCGGCTACCGCATACCTGTCAGGGGGTCCGTGCCCGCCCTGGGACTGGGTGAGGAGGCCGAGGTGCTGGTACATGGAGGTCCTCTTGGTGCCGTCGAGGTCCGGGAGGCGGTAGAGCTCGCCGCTGAGCGGGTTGAGGACGAAGCGCGTGACCTCCGGGTTGATGTCCATGCCGGTGAAGAAGGACAGGTCGCGGATCGCGCAGAGCATCGACTCGCCGGTGGCGGGGACGTCGAACTGGAAGCGGGACTCCCAGAAGCGCACGAGGAGGAGGCCGTGGCTGCTGGCGGCGGCGACGTGGCCCGGGACGGAGCCGTACACGCCGGTGGCGGGGTCGGGGAGGGGCCGCGGGTGGATGAAGTGGGCGGGGACGGTGAGGCCGGTGACAAACGGGGGCGCGTCGAGGTGCAGGGTCGCGCCCGGCGCCGGCGCCCCCGACTTGTCGACGTCGGTGAGCTGGATGAGGGCCCACGGGGGGCGCGAGGGGGCTCGGGACGAGGAGAGGGAGCGGCGGAGCCCGCCCGCGGCGGCGCCGGAGAGGCGGCGGAGCATTCTGCGTGTGGCTTTTGGTTGCGGTGCGGGAGGACTGCCGTGGACTGCTTCCAGCGAAGCGACTGCCCTGTGCTCTGTGGGCTGCTGGTCTTCTCCTTTTCTTCTTTTGAGTTTTGACCCGGCTGTCTGCTCCAATTCGCCACCCCCTCTGCTTCTGCGGCAGCTTGGGTCAGAAATGCCCATTCTTTTGATTTATCAAAACTCTATTCACGCTCATCTGGAGATTGAGATTTGTTTAATCATTCATCTTATTGTGGATCTTTATAGTATTATTGATATGACTTTCATGAATTTATTCTCTATGATGATTAGTTATTCCCTTCCTATGTGTGAGCAATTCCCCAGGCATGGGAGATGCATGTAGGTGAATCCGTGATGGTAAGATTCATTTGTGCCTATCTTGTATGTTGTCATTCGTATTTGTAGTCTTATTACTTGTCTAGTAAGTTGTTATACTATGGTGAACGATATGTGTGCCTCCGGGGAGTCCCCGTCCACACCGCCCTCAGCCATCCCCTTCCATCGCCTCCCACTACCGCCACCGTCGCTGAGGACGCCGCGGGGCGAAGCCCCTGTGGTGAGGAGGCGGCGGCGCAGTCCTCGGCCGGCGGTAACGCGTGGGGGCAGCGGCGTCCATCTCCCTCCTCCTCCAACGGCAGTGCGCATCAGGTTGGCGGTGGCCAGGAGATCTCCGGCGGCCGTGGGCGGATGAGATTTTGGCTGCGATGAGATCTGATCTGCGCCCGAGGGGTTTAGATCGAGATCCACTGCGGCCGCGCCTCGTCTCAACAACGGCAAGAGGAGATCTCCCCTGGGTTATCTTCGCGGCACGAGGACGTCCGAGTCTCTTGACCCGAGCATGGTGGTGGTGGCTGCCTTCTCCACCGAAGGCGGTTGGCCAGGCTCGTAGTGACGGATCTTGGATCTTACTATTAGCACCGGTGGCGAGTTGGGGAGACATAGTCGCCGGTGAAAACCGAGCCGACTCCGGTCATGGCAGGCGATGGTGGCGTCTATGTCGTTACCTTGATGAAGGCATCGTCAAGCAACTATCGTCAACCTGCTCGTGCCGCTCCGGGAGAAATCCTAAGATCACCGGATCGGACGATGGCGGCGATGCGGTGTCGTGTTCCTTCTTGGGGGCATCGTTTGTGGAGCGGCGCCGGATGGAAGAGGCGTGAGGTGGTGTGGCGTGCCTTCTCTTGCGTCGACGACGGCGGGTCTCGACGGCATGGAGCAGCGGGGTCTCGCCGGTGGGCGTGTGATGATGGACGAGCGCAGAATGGTGGCTTGTCTGACGTCGTGGTAGCGTCGACGGCAGCTAGACCAGGCAAGGTAGATGTAGCAGTACAACACTGAAGATGGATTGGTGGCAGGTGGCTGCGGCGGCCTCATACCCGACAGGTGTCCTGGTTGAGGAGTGCGCCGGACTGGTGGATGCCCCATACCCGGTAGGCGTCCTGGTTCGGACCTCACGTCTTAGATGTTAGGTTTGGCTGTGAGGTCTATTTTGTATTAGGCCCAGACAATCAGCATCCCTTTATCAATTGGATAGGAGTAGCGACAGATGTTGCCTAGACAGTGGCTTTAGTCTTACTGGTGTATGACTTTGTAAGGTCTTATGTGAATAATTAATAAAGTGGCTGCATGCATCATCCAGATGTAGAGGCCGGGGGTCCTCCTCCATTTCTAAAAAAATGTGTGTTGTCCAATTTAAGGGCCCAGATAACATGATCTAAAGACCTAAACAGGTAACACATATTGTTCAGAGAGTTTGCGCCCTCCAATGTGACATGTGTAGACATTTATGAGGATCAAAGACAATATGAGATGATGGTTATCTACCGAACGTAATGCATGGTTTCAGTTTAACTACCTTAATTATAAAAACGACCACGTTGTGACAACGTCAAAGCAGAACCATAGTGTGGAATACAACCACACGAGGAAGAGTTTCATAACTCTAAGGTGATCCGCCTGCAGAACAACCAAATAAAATATTAAACTCACGATGCAAGGTAACTGGGATTACCATTGAAGTGGCACACTTGAGGTATACCATGATCTAAAATCTCTCTGCACCTAATTTCTCAACTGCGGGAAAACACTTTTATTTCCAGTCTTTACTTTATGCTCTTTGCTTCCAAGTCGTTATTATTCTCGCTGCAACCATCTCATCATATTCACTACTCTAGTTTATTTGACTCTTGGAACACTAATAGCCTCTACAGAATCACAAGGAGTTACTTTACATAAGATCTATGACAACTTGTGTGTGACAGAAACGTTGCTCATAAGTTCTCTCCTCCGCTCTTAGTTGGGACAATAACTATTTTAGGATACTTACATGGAAGTCTACACCACCATGTGTGGCTTACAGGTCATCAATTATTTTTCTTGCACTGTTGCTGGGCAGTGAAGCGCAGAGTATTTGTTTCATAACTGTTCTAAGGTGTTGTTATTGTAGATACTTCCTATTACTAACATGGGTTCTACTCCTTCTAGGAAGACTTATTTGCCAGATTATATTCAACATTTTCCACTAGAGCTTCAGGATCCATTATTAAAAAAAATACCAAAATATCAAACTACGAAGCTTAATACTTTTATTTGCATAAATGATGATTCCTCAGAAAGAAAGAAAAATTTGTGAGGGGATACTGTGCTCTATATATGGGTTCAAGATCTTCCATAGTCTATCCTACGAATTATGCCATTAAGTATTATTGACCGTGATCTTATTCAGGAAGTCGGAAAGCATGCCTTTTCAGGGACTAAGGAAGAATACCCTCAAGCACATCTTATGTTCCTTGATGCTTTATGTGTGACTTTTAAAATCAAAGATGTGTCGAGAGAATTTGTTTTATTGAAACTCTTCAACCCGTCTTTGAAAAGGTAGAAGAATGGTATAACAGATTACAATATTGCAGCACAACCAGCTGGAAAATGTATGGGGAAGTTTATGGCTAAATTTTTCCCCTTGCTCTAAAATAGCAAAACTCCGAAGTGAGCTCACTTCTTTTGTCAAGTAAATCAGAGATAACCTATATGCAGCTTGGGGAGATATTCTAAACTCTTGAATCTTTGCCCTAATCATGATTTTTGCAGAACATGTTACACTTCATATATTCTATCATGTGATTAACGATGAAACTAAATCTATCCTTGATTTAAGTGCAGCTCGATGCTTTATGTCCCTTACTCTTGAAGAAGGAAAAGAATTGATAGAAAAAATTATGACTGCCAGGGAGAAATGGAATATTGAGAAACTAGTTAAATACACGGGAAAAAAGTATCATGCCGAAGACATGGAGGAATTTAAGAAGGTGAATGAAAAGGTAAAGCTGTTGAACAAGTTATTCATGGAAACATGGATCTATTTAGTATCTACCAGCATAAAGACGAGCTCGGGGAGACAATAATGAATAGGTTTAAGCACCATCAAGCTGGGTTCAATCGAGACCTGAAATGATGCATTTACCACAATGAAATATTTGACAGCCATGTTGTTAGCTCTTTTCAGTTATACCAATAATAGTGTCACCCGACAGGACAGGTACACATGCTTAGTCAAAGAAGAAAGAATGATATTACTCCTATAAAGCTTGATGGTGTAGGCAATCTATAGTTGTGGTAGTATTAGTAATCTTTGGTGTAGGCATCGACGATCAGAGAAGGGTTGTCGTCGTCATTGTCGCTGGTGGTGCCTCTGCTGTCGGACGAGCAGATCCTGGCAAGACGTCAGGCTGGCGCCTTTTGCCGGCGCGGTGGCCTTCTCCTTCGCGAGCCACTTGGACTCCTCGTTGCCGAGCCAAAGTGGCTTGGTATTCTTGTAGCGGCGGCTGTAGGCATCCATCTCCGTCGAGGTCAATGGCCGGCGCAAGACGTCACAGAGGAGGTCGCCCTCCTGCTCGGGGGACGCGGACTGCAGCCAAAGCGGCTACAACCCGCCTTCGCCGACATACACGCCAACTGTTGCCTCGAGTGGTGTGTGGCATGTGCCTCCGATTTGGGTGTCCGCCTCTGCGGTGCGGGCAAGAGCACCCCATCACCGACAGGGAGAAAAGGTCCTGAGTAGGGCGGGCGAGCGCAGAGGGCGATGGACCTAGACAAGCGCGGAGGACGACGGGCTGCCGTGGTCAGGCACGGAGGCTTGCCGAGCGACCGGGGATGGCGAGGAGCTCGAACTTCCGCCCATGTCCATCGATGGAGAGAATTCCTTATTTGGCCCTTTCTTAAAATTTGATTCCCTTTTTGGCCTCAAAAAAGTTTTTCTTCCCATTATGACACCCAAACTTTATTTTGTTCTCTACATGACATTTTCGTCAGGTTTAGCCACTAACACCGTTATGTGCCACATGAAAAGTCTTTCTTACCCCTGGTGTTTGCAGGCTGAGAAGGCACAAGTGAATATGACCGAAGCGACGGAGCAACACTGCTTATAGGTTGGACGGTGACGGAGGAGTTGCTGCGGTGAGCGCCCTATGCGCGATAGGGGAGAGCCACGGCCATACAGTGGACTCGGCCTCGATACGCATCAGGTTGACTTGACACTTGAGCGAGCGTCGATACGCATACGGACCCTCCCGTGGCGGTTCAGGTCAATAGGCAACGGCGGTACGCAGCCACCTCGCACGACAGCTACGACCAGCATGTACACGCCCGGCAGTCTCGGCAGACTAGGCGAGCTGCACACAGCGGCCATTGATGGACGCGACGGTGGCACGTTGCCGGCTGCACAGCCAACAGCACAACACAGCCGGTGTGGCCGTGTGGGCACGCGCGACGGTCAGCACTCAGCAGTGTGAAACAGCTACAGCCATGTGCTTGAGTGGGTGGCCTAGGCATCGACGGTGCAGCTAGCATGTATGGGCTGGGCATCGTGGCAAGGCAAGATGATGCCGTGCCATAGCCCGCCTATAACAGTTGCGTGGTGGTGAGCACATAGCATGTGCTCTCCGTGTGTGTGCTCCTGAGTCCTGAATGCATGTGCTGGAGATGTGGTATTTTATTTTATTTAGACTTTCATTTTAGAGTTGATTGGCTTCGGTCTATCCGGGAACAATAATGATTTGTAGTAGTATAGGAGTTTGTTCTTCAGTTGTTGTGTGCAAAATCAAAAAAATTGGTCACATAGTGTACCGGGGGTAAGACTCTCTTTTCATGTTATACTTAACACCGTTAATACCTAAAATTGACAGAAATGTCACATAAGGAACAATTTTACTTTAAGGATCATATAGGGAAGAAAAATATTCTTAGAGCCAAATAGGGAAGCATATTTTAAGAAAGGGTCAAATAAGGAATTCTCTCCCTTCTATGACCGACAAAGGACAATATGGAGAGCAACCTCCTCACCGTTCGGGGTGGTGCTCGATTCCTCCGCCAACAGCGTGCCCCAATTGATGGGTTCTGCCTCATTGCTGGAGTCGGCCATGGTGCCGTGGGGAGGGGAATGGACGAGGACAGGAACATATGGAGTGGAGTGAGCACAAAACGGAGCGGACAAGAGTGAGCTAATATTTAGGTCCAAATAGGGGTTTATGTGGAGATGGATGAACCAGCGTGAGCCGATCCAACATAACACGCGACGTGATCGATCCGTCTCATTTCAGTCTGGACTGAGCTTGAAGGATGCCACACACACACCAAGATATTTGAGCTGTATATGAGTGATTGTTTTTTTTTTTTTTGCGGGTGGTATATGAGTGGTTGTTGAATGTCAATTTCTTTACCTGCGGTGATCGAGCTGTCCCGACGAACATTTCGTAGCGGGTTGGAGGAGCCCAGTTGGTTGTACATGCTCTCTTTTGAAATTTTGGGAGTTTGAACTCATCTTCTCTTGTCGTCTTCTCTGCGAGACGATTGGAACGATTCTGCCTTTTGGCTAAAGCTGTCAGAGCCGCGTGGACCGAGTCCATGTGCACCAACCAAACCACGCCACCGCAGGCCGCTCGCTCGCTCACGGGCAAAGCAGAATCGCAAAACCCTCTCCCCTCTCCTTTGCCCCTCTCCTCCTCCGCCCACCACAAGCGAAATGCTCCGACGCCTCGCCGGCGCCGCCGCGGCGCCCCTCCGCCGCTCCCTCTGCACGGCCGCGGCGGCCTCCTCGCCCCCTCTTCGCCCTCCATGGGCCATGCTCTACGCCAAGCCGGCGCTGGACGCGTCGGGGGCGCCGTCGCGCGCGTCCCTCGACCTCCACGAGGACCTGTGGGCCCAGCTCTCCGTCCCCGCCCGCCTCGTCGTCCCCGACGCCGGCGACGCCGCGGACTTCTTCGCCGGCGCCGTCCGCGCCGCGACCCCCGACGGCCTCCTCCTCCTCGACTTCTCCGACACCCGCTGCCGCGCCCCGGTCGACCGCACCTTCCGCCCCAGCTGGCTGGCCGAGTTCGACGCCGCCGCCGAGTACGCCGGCGAGCCGGACGTCGCGCGCTTCGTCTGCAACCCTCTCAGCGGCCAGCTGCTCCGCCTCCCTGCCCCGGGCGCGGAGTTCGCGAGGTCGTCCACCGCAGGCTGCTCCACGGGCTTCGGCCTGCTCACCCAGTCCGAGGGCTCCCGCGGCCCGCCCGACAGGTACGTGGTCGCCCAGCTCAGCCGCAGCCGCCGCGGGGGAGCGGACCACCCCGTCGTGCGCCGGTTCCTGTCGGAAACAGGGGAGTGGGACGAGCGGCGGTTGGCCGGCCCGTCCGTGCCGGCTAGCCGGGACATGCGCATAGACCCGAACCTCGAGGTGGTGGCATTCGGCGACAGGCTGTGGTGGCTCGACCCGACCTGGGCCGTCTGCTCCGTCGACCCTTTCAGCGACCAGCCGGAGCACCGCTTAGTCGAGCTGCCCCCGGCCAGCGTGCTGCCTGACCTGATTGACCTGGCGGGGACACCGGTGCTGGGCAGGTACCGCCGTCTCGGGGTGAGCGAGGGGAAGCTGCGCTACGTGGAGGTGTCTAACAGCAGGAAGCCATTCGTGTGCAGCTCCTTCTCGCTCGATGAGAAGGGCTGCTGCTGGACGCTGGAGCACAAGGTAGCATTCAATCCTGTTCTCCCTGAAAGGTGCAAGGTTCTGGAAGACCACATACCGTGCATTGCCGCCATCGATCCATTCCGGGCGAACTTTCTGTACCTCATCTATGGTCACTTTCTTATTGTTGTGGACATGGCTAAGGGGAAAAGCTTAGGGGGGCAGCATCTTCCAGAAAGAGCCGGCGATCAAACCCTGTGCCCCTCTGGTTTTCTTGTGCCCTGCATGCTCCCAACATGGCTAGAGTCGAGCTACATCCCCTGTGCAGGTACATCTATGCTCCATTAACATGCTTGTTTGATCATTGTCAGATTGTATAGATCTTTGTTTGATCATTGACAAAGTGCTCATGTTTACTCTGCTATAATTCAGATTGTATAGATCTTTGTTTAACATTGCTTTGAAATCTCTTGTGCATACTGCATAGCATCATGTTTTGTGGATACAAACCAAGTGCATTTGTATTTGAAAGTTCTGAAACTAGTGTTTCAGTTATCATCAGTGGCAACCTAAATGTGGTGGAGAGTTTCATTGCCCATAGGCTCATAGATTCCTCAACTAAATTGACTGTTATTATCAGTAATCCTTTCTATAGTATTGCAGCATTGAAGGTGGAATTTGGAATTGCCAGAAAATCTGATTTTCTTTACTGCATTTGTATGAGATCTTTGTACGATGTAAAAAGTGTTTTGCCTCTATTTCAAGGTATACCTATGCAATTGTCCTGTTAAATGTCTAAACTGTGTTTCCCAATTCAACTCTTACTGTAATTAAGGAACATATATCACTCTGTTGTTTTCTGTCATTATTTTGAAAGTTCAAACATAATTGAAGGAACCCTTTCGAGCAAGAAGACCAATTCCAAAAGGAACAGTTTGGCAGAGACGCTGGTTCGTGCGGACAGGGGGCAGAAAAATTGAAGTGCGCCAGCTTATCTGCGGTACTTTCTCTTCATTCTTCCTTGTTTGGGTACTCTTGTTGTTTCCTCCAATATTGGTCATGTCTCATTCTCTCTTGTATTGATGATTATGCATTTCTCTTGCACTGCTCGTGATGTACGTTACATGAAGAAACAAGTAGCTCTAACCATGTTTCCAAGTTACTATGTTGAACTAGTTAACTTAATTGTCCAACTTATACTATAATACTATGGTCATCTTCGATTTGAACTCATTTGATTTTATCATTTTTAGTTATGTATATATGGCAGTGAGAATATGATGGTCTTTTAGTTTATGGATTTTACAAATTATTGAAGATCACATCACCCAGTTGTTCCTTTTCTTCAAGCATTCTATACTTTTTAAGTGGAATAAATAATGCTGCTTGAATATGTTCTTTTCTGTTACTATCTGCAGTTCTTGGTATAAGACTGAACTGAAGTATGTCGCTATTTCTTACCAAGCGAGCATGCTGCAAATTGATTGTTATCGCGAAATTTGACATATTAGCAAGTACTAGTTCATATAACCTAAAGTATCCGTGAACATCAGATTCCATTTCTCTTACAGTGTCTGCAATTTGTTAGCTGGAAAAGTTAATTAAGTACTGCTTGCCTGGTTGGTGCATATGTCTATCGGCTGCCAAACTGTATTGAGTATATTTTCTGGTCCATCAGGTTATACAATTTAAATGGGAGTGTGAAACATCGTAAGGGAAATAGAGCCTAGCAGACACCCAGTATTGTTGTTATGATCTTGCGTAAAGTGAACCATGCTATTTCTACCTTTGTAACATGACCATGTCTATATTTTTGTTGCAACAGAAGATAGAAAGTAAACAAAGCATGTTGCAGTTTTCAGATGGTATCTCATCCGTGTCATTTTTCCAAAACAATGTGGATGTGGATCTGGTTTTGCTGTTGTTTACTTCCGGTCTCATGTTTCTGTTTACTCCCATATATATATTGAGCTCAAGAAGAAATGGAGAAAAAACATCTCTGTTTTATGTCACTCATTCTCTCCGCACATGATTCTGTAGATGTTCTTCACGTTTATCTGTATATTAGAACTATTACAAAGAGATTGGCGAGCCTCACGTTTATGTTTACAATCCGCTTTGCAGGGTTCTCAAAATTGTGAGGTAGGAGTTGTTTTGGAGGACTAAGAAATTGATGGTGGTAGACTGGTAGTTCCTGAACTCCCGTTTTGGGGGAGTGCTGTGAGAAGTTTGGGTTTGTCAGGCTTTGCTGATGCGCCTCCTCTACCATGGTTTGTGCAAAATCTGCAAATGTTTTACATATTTTCGCTTTGCTTGTGGACCCGTTGAGTTTTTAGACTTTTTACTAATGTGGCTCTATTCTGTCGGCAATTCAGCATGAATCGAATGCCAATAACTGCATTATATGTCTTTTTAACGTCGAATGGATCAGTAGCTTTAGAAGTTAGGATTATGAATATTTATGGCCTTGACTATTACCGACAACTACTGTTCTGAGTACATTGTGGAATCTGGAATGTTATTTTAAATTGAGATTGCTTTTCTTTGAATTGAATGGGTCTGTAAGCTTAAACCAATGTGTTCTTGCATTGTTATCCAATCTGGAGTTTAGCTTATCCTTGTCATTGACATGTTGATAAAAACCTGTGCATTGGAAAGGTTAAGCTGCTCTTAAGTGTGGCTGATCTTGGAATCCTGATGTGTACGTACTCTGCAGTCGATAAGTCTGGCCTGTATGATGTATGCTAGTTTTCGCCTTGCATTTGAGCTACTTTGAATTTGATTATGTAAACATTGTACGCTGCTGAACCTTATTGTCGTGCATATGTCGAAAATGTTCAGTTTACTGCTTTGCTGCATAGGTTACTGTTTGAATCAAGTTTTCCCAGTGATCTTGTTTGCATTCTTTCAATCATTGCAAATGCTCGGTAATTTTCCTAAATTCACGAGTTTACTTGTTGCAACAGAAGATAGAAAGTAAGCAAAGCATGTTGCAGTTTTCAGATGGTATTTCATTTGTGTCATTTTTACATACCAATGTGGATGTCAATCTGCTTGTGAACTCATGTTTCTGTTTACTTGTATATATATTGAGCTCAAGAAGAAATAGAGAAAAAATATCTCTGTTTTATGTCACACATTCTCTCTCCATACAAGTCTTTAGATGTTCTTCATGTTCATTTGTACTACAAAGAGATTCTTGAGGCTCACGTTCATGTTTACAATCCGCTTTGCCGGTTAAAGGTTTCTCAAAATTGTGAGATAAGAGTATTACTGGTAGTAGACTGGTAGTTCCTGAACTCCCATTTTGGGGGAATGCTGTGAGAAGTTTGTGTTTCTTAGGGTTTGCTGTTGCACGTCCTCTACCATGGTTTTGGCAAAATCCGGCAAATGTTTTACATATTTTGGCTTTGCTTGTGCACCCATTGAGTTTTACTAATATGGCTTGATTCTGTCGGCAAGTCAGCATGGATCGACAGTCAACAAGAGTATTATGTCCTTTTGACATCGAATAGATAAGTAGCTTTAGAAGCTAGAATTATGAATATTTATGGCCTAGACTGTTCTGGGATATTATGTTAACTTGAGTTTGCTTTCTTTGACTTGAATGGGTCTGTAGGCTTAAACCAACGTGTTCTTGCATTGTTATTCATTCCGGGGTTCTTGCATTGGCATGCTGAGAAGAACCTGTATTTTGGAGAGGTTTAGGCTGCTCTGAAGCGTGTCTGATTTTCGAATCTGACGTGTGCGTACTCTGCAATGGATAAGTCTGGCCTGTATGCTGTATGCTACTTTTTGCCTTGCATTTGAGCTACTTTGAATTTGATTATGTAATCATGGTACGCTGCTGAACCTTATTTTCTTGCGTATGTTGAAAATGTTCAGTTTACTGCTTTGCTGCATAGGTCACTGTTTGAATCAAGCTTTCCTACTGATCTTGTTTGGCTTCTTTGAATCATTTTGAATGCTCACCAGTTTCCACAAATTTCACGAGTTTGCTTGAAATTTCCTATTTGAAAGTGTGTTGTGAGCGAATGGAACTGGGAAAAGGAGGAGGATAGGATACAAGCTGAAACCACCTCCTCCCAGTGAATATTCTCAAAAGAAAAAAAAAACTCCTCCCAGCGAACGAAATTTTGGCGGGAAACTAGTGCCCAGCACAGCCATCGGCGGGACGCACTTCCTCCTGCGGAATTCGTTGCATAGACCAGCCCCGGTAGACCAACGTCACTGATCTGTGGGCCTGAGAGAGCTTCAGTGTCCCAGTACGCGGTGGAACGACCCAACGCAGCTTTCATCGCGCCATCCCCTAACATGCCAGCTGTGTGCACCGAGTCTACGTGAACCGAGGCCTCTATGCCATCGGATTCCTTCCACTCTCTGCTCAGTAGGGGTGTAAACGGTACCACTTAATCCCATTTAAGCCTATTTATAATCTAACAGTTTAATAAAGTTTCTTTTCTAAGGAACATGAACTGTCAAGCTAACTAAAACTAACTAAACGGGACTTGCGGACGTCATTTATTTGTATTTATATCCCTATCTCATCCAACCCACCGTAGTAGCCGGCGTCAGCATCAGGGCCGCCGCCATGTCATTCCGGCGCCTCCTAGGCCTATTCGCCCGCCTATACTGTTACTTCTCCACGGCCGCCGTCTCACGTCCTCCTCCCTGGGTCTTGGCCGAGCAGGCCGCAGGATCGGCGTCGACTGTGTTTGTGCGCCTCGTCGAGCCTCCGCGCATCTCGCTCCTCATCTTGCCGACGCACCTCACCAAGACCAGCGTCGCCCTCACCCCTGGTAACGACATCGTGCAAGTCCTCACTGGCAAAGTATGCCCCTCAAGCGATTACGGCCTCCTCCTCCTCGTCTACGACACCCGTGTCATAGCTCCCATGCAGTGCCGCATTCCGGTGCGCAAGATGACCTGCATCGACCCCAACCACATCCCAGACACCACTTGTTTCGTTTGCAACCCACTCACCGGCCAACTATCTCGCCTCCCTCGCATGGGAGTATGCACGAGACTAGGAGGTCCCAAGAAGCTCATGTGCGGCCCCAACATGGGCGTACTCACCCAATCGACTGCGGCCACAGGCCGCCCGGTGTTCTCCGTAGCCAAGCAAAAGGAGAATAGGATGCTCCGCTTTCTCTCGGCGACGAGAATCGCCATCGAGCAGTCGAGGGTGGACACTGCCGTGAGCTTGAGCTCCGCGCCATCCCCGGTGGCCGTCGTGCCCCTCTTCCCTCGCTCCCCCTCCGGTCCCAGATCCTTTCAGATAGTGTTGGGTCCTCGTGCCCGCGCCCACCCAGAGGATACTGATGTCGGGAAGTCGCTCGTCGTGAGAGGTAGCGGGCCGTGCAGAGGGCTGCGTAGGCCGGCCCTTCCCGCCCACACACCAAATTCGTGCCTGTTGACTCGGAGGAGCAGTTCCTCACCTCTCTGGTTACATCCCCTCGGTGCTGACACCGGCTCGACGACGCTCCCCCTTCCCTCTCCCGCGGGCGCCTACACGGAGGAGTAATACGGCTGGGGCCGGCTAAGAAATGGTGATCTCTGCCTCCCTGCACCGTCTAGCTAGTATATTCTGTATGTAGTGTAATCTATTCGGCGACGAACTATACCTTTTGGGTCTGACTGTGCTATATATTTCTAGTTCAATCTACGTTGTTGCATGTTTTGTATGAATTTTGGTCCGGACATATATACGGGGTTGCGGTTGTGAACAGGGAGAAATGGGATGTGCCCTGCCACTAGCTAACCATAGCTCTCTCATGTTTGTTGTCCCTTGGAACCTCCACATCATGCCTGTTACACCATCTTCAGAAATACGTAGTTGTGTGGTCTGTGAAGGTTTTCAAAAACCAACTTTGAAGTCGAATTGACATTTACACAAGTGTATGAACCCAGTGGGCTACTTTAAAGTCGGTAGATGGCCGTGTGCAGCAGTTTGGCTGGAAGCAAGGTGCCCACCAGGCACCAGCTCGGTGCTTTCCGGGAGAGTCGGTGCGTGCTCTGCCAAAAACCAATACGAAACAGGAGTTTTTTTTTTTTTTGAAACGGAACACAGATTGCATTCCTCCTACATATCATTGCTGGGCAAGTCCCCAGCTACAAGGTTCTGAACAAACTCTGGGAATTGTCCCAGCCAAGTAATACATGCACCAGAGTTTAATGTTGCTCCAAACGCTGCTAGCCTATGCGCCACTCGGTTACATGTTCGTGAACAGTTTACAACACATACATCTGAAAAACCTACATGTAACTGAAATTTAATCTCTCTGAAAATGGCCCCTAGTGCAGACAGGTCATATTCCTCAGTAGACACAGCCCTTCTTAACTGTGTAGAATCTGTTTCAAACATCACTCTATCACAGCCCATTTGGCTAGCAATGTTTATTGCATACAACATAGCCACTGCTTCAGATTGAAAAGCATCAGCCATATGTTCCAGTTTGCCAGCACCTGCAGCTACAGCTATACCTTGATCATTTCTAATGATAAATCCCCAACCTCCATCATTGGAAATCCTGTGAAAAGCTGCATCAGTGTTGATCTTCAATATTCCTGAAGCTGGTCTTGTCCACTTTTGCTTTGGCTGTTGGGCTATCCCCTTCCCTTTCTCCTGTACCTTCATGACATTCGAACTCACCCTTCTCCCCGTCGTCTTCTCTGTGGTGGGTGGGACCCACTCCCTGTGCCAGGGACGGGTGGATCGAGTCCATGTGCACCAAACCCCTTCCTTCCCCTCCACTATCATCTCCCCATTCCCCACCACGCCAGACGGCACCACACCGCAGATCGCGCACGTCACCTCTGCAAGGACAAGCCGCGCAAAACCCTCCCCCTCTCCGCTCGGCCGCCTCCATAGCAAAATGCTCCGACGCCTCGCCGGCGCCGCTGCGGCGCCCCTCCGACGCCCCCTCCGCACGGCGGCGGCCTCGCGCCCTCGCTGGGCCCTCACCTACAGGATGGCGGCGCTGGGCGCTACCCGGGCGCCGTCGACGGGCGCGCGCGCGTCCTTCGACCTCGACGAGGCCGCTTGCGTCTCCTACCTCTCCCTCGTCACCGACTTCCCCGACGGCATCCGCATGGACCTAGGCGCCGCGAGCATCCAGGCCGCGAGCCGCGACGGCATCCTCTTCCTCTACTTCATCGACACCCGCCGCCGACCCTTGGGCGCGACGCTCTTCGTCTACAACCCTCTCGGCGGCCAGCTGTTCCGCTTCCGCCTCCCCGCCCCCAGCATGGATGCCGCGTTGACTACCACGCTCTTCGGCCTGCTCACCCAATCCGGCGGCTCCACCTTCCCCGACGGCGTTGGCTTCACCATCGCAAGCATCCAGGGCTTCTCCGACAACCGCCGCGGCAGTCCCGGATTGGCCGCGTCTCGCGTCTCGCACCACGAGCCACGACAGGCTCCACCTCGGCGCGGAGACCCGGCATGCGGCCATCGGCAACTACTGCGACAGTCCCGGCTTGGCCGCGTGTGCCACCGCCGTCGAACCGGGCGTCAGGCGCTTCGTCTGCAACCCCCTCAGCGGCCAGCTGTTCCACCTCCCGGTCCCGGATGCCGCCGCCACGCCCTTCGGCCTACTCGCCCACACCGAGGGCCTCCACTTCGCCGACACAATTTAGTATTGGCAAAGTCACACAATTGTATTGTTGATGGTATTGGCAAAGTCACACAATTTAGTATTATCTTGAGCCATCGTGACAAGCAAGCAATCCGACACACAAGCAAACAAGCGAAGAAAAAGCGAACGGAAAGAGAGGGCAAAAGGAAAAGAGGGCAAATAAAACAGCAAGGGTGAAGTGGGGGAGAGGAAAACGAGAGGCAAATGGCAAATAATGTAATGCAAAGGGTAAGAGTTGTGATGGGTACTTGGTATGTCTTGACTTGGCATAGATCTCTCCGGCAATGGCGCCAGAAATCCTTCTTGCTACCTCTTGAGCATGCGTTGGTTTTCCCTTGAAGAGGAAAGGGTGATGCAACAAAGCAGCGTAAGTATTTCCCTTAGTTTTTGAGAACCAAAGTATCAATCCAGTAGGAGACCACGCGTAAGTCACCTCGTACCTACACAAACAAATAAGAACCTTGCAACGAACGCGATAAAGGGGTTGTCAATCCCTTCACGTCCACTTGCAAGAGTGAGATCTGATAGAGATAATAATAATAAGATAAATATTTTTGGTATTTTTATGATATAAATTGAAAGTAAAGATTGCAAAATAAAATAGATTGGAAACTTGTATGATGGAAAATAGACCCGGGGGCCATAGGTTTAACTAGTGGCTTCTCTCAAGATAGCATAAGTATTATGGTGGGTGAACAAATTACTGTCAAGCAATTGATATAATTGAGCATAGTTATGAGAATATCTAGGTATGATCATGTATATAGGCATCACGTCCGTGACAAGTAGATCGACTCCTGCCTGCATCTACCACTATTACTCCACACATCGACCGCTATCCAGCATGCATCTAGAGTATTAAGTTCATGAGAACGGAGTAACGCTTTAAGCAAGATGACATGATGTAGAGGGATAAACTCATGCAATTTGATATAAGCCCCATCTTTTTATCCTCAATGGCAACAATACAATACATGTCGTTTCCCCTACTGCCACTGGGATTGAGCACCGCAAGATTGAACCCAAAGCTAAGCACTTCTCCCATTGCAAGAAAGATCAATCTAGTAGGCCAAACCAAACTGATAATTCAAAGAGACTTGCAAAGATAACCAATCATACATAAAGAATTCAGAGAAGATTCAAATATTGTTCATAGATAATCTTGATCATAAACCCACAATTCATCAGATCTCGACAAACACACCGCAAAAGAAGATTACATCGAATAGATCTCCAAGAGAATCAAGGAGAACTTTGTATTGAGATCCAAAGAGAGAGAAGAAGCCATCTAGCTAATAACTATGGACCTGAAGGTCTGAGGTAAACTACTCACACATCATCGGAGAGGCTATGGTGTTGATGTAGAAGCCCTCCGTGATCAATGCCCCCTCTGGCGGAGCGCCGGAAAAGGCCCCAAGATGGGATCTCATGGGTACAGAATGTTGCGGCGGTGGAATTAGGTTTTCGTGGTGCTCTCTGATGTTTTCAGGGTACGTAGGTATATATAGGAGGAAGAAGTAGGTCGGTGGAGCCACGAGGGGCCCACGAGGGTGGAGGGCGCGCCCAGGGGGGTAGGCGCGCCCCCTGCCTCGTGGCTTCCTCGTTGGTTGCTTGACGTCCACTCCAAGTCCTCCGGATCACGTTTGTTCCAAAAATCACGCTCCCGATGGTTTCATTCCGTTTGGACTCCGTTTGATATTCTTTTTCTGCGAAACACTAAAATAGGCAAAAACAACAATTTGGGCTGGGCCTCCGGTTAATAGGTTAGTCCAAAAATAATATAAAAGTGTATAAATAAGCCCATTAAACATCCAAAACAGAATATATAATAGCATGGAACAATAAAAAATTATAGATACGTTGGAGACGTATCACTATCCCATCTTCAGGAGAGAGACCCGCATCATCCTTGCCAGTCCGGCCATCCATCGACGCCACCATGGAGCCCAACGACGCCACCGACCTACGCTCATCCATCTCGACGCAAAGACTCTGGAAGATTTGTCGTGCGTAGCACCTACCGAACAGGCATGACACATCGTAACACTTGTCGGCCAGGCATGACTTGACATCTCCACTGAAGCTCCGTTCAAGACGAAGCCGCGCCACCTCCCGCCTCCGTCTTCCATCACTGCTCCAAAAATGATGCTCCCAAGAGAGAAACGACAACGTAGTGTTGCCTGATATGTCTCCAATGTATCTATAATTTTTTATTGTTCCATGCTATTATATTATCTGTTTTGGATGTTTTATATGCATTAATATGCTATTTTATATGATTTTTGGGACTAACCTATGAACCTAGAGCCCAGTGCCAGTTCCTGCTTTTTCCTTTATTTAGAGTTTCGCAGAAAAGGAATACCAAACGGGGTCCAAACGGAATGAAACTTTCATGATGATTTTTCTTAGACCAGAAGACATCCAGAGGGCTTGGAGTGCACGTCAGGAAAGCCACGAGGCGGCCACAAGGCCGGGAGGTGCGCCCCCACCCTTGTGGGCCCCTCGTGACTCCACCGATCTATTTCTTCCGCCTATATATTCTCAAATATCCCAAAACCTTCCAGGGGAGCCACGAAACCAATTTTCCACCGCTCAACCTTCTGCACCCGTGAGATCCCATCTAGGGACCTTTTCCAGCGTCCAACCGGAGGGGGATTCGATCATGGAGGGCTTCTACATCAACACATTACGTCTCCGATGAAGCATGAGTAGGTTACCACAGACCTTCGGGTCCATAGCTAGTAGCTAGATGGCTTCTTCTCTCTCTTTGATTCTCAATACAAAGTTCTCCTCGATGTTCTTGGAGATCTATTCGATGTAATACTCTTTTGCGGTGTGTTTGCCGAGATCCAATGAATTGTGGATTTATGATCAACTTATCTATGAGTATTATTTGAATCTCCTCTGAATTCTTTTATGCATGATTTGATATCTTTGCAAGTCTCTTCGAACTATCGATTTGGTTTGGCCAACTAGATTGGTTTTTCTTGCAATGGGAAAGTGCTTAGCTTTGGGTTCAATCTTGCGGTGCTCGATCCTAGTAACAGAAGGGGAGCCGACATGTAATGTATTGTTGCCATCGAGGATAAAAAGATGGGGTTTTCATCATATTGCCTGAGTTAAGTCCTCTACATCATGTCATGTTTCTTAATGCGTTACTCTGTTCTTATGAACTTAATACTCTAGATGCATGCTGGATAGCGGTCGATGTGTGGAGTAATAGTAGTAGATGCAGGCAGGAGTCGGTCTGCTTGATACGGACGTGATGCCTATATTCATTGCCTTAGATATCGTCATAACTTTGCACTTTTCTATCAATTGCTCGGCAGTAATTTGTTCACCCACCGTAATATTTTCTATCTTGAGAGAAGCCTCTAGTGAAACCTATGGCCCCCGGGTCTACTTCCCGTCATATAAGTTTCCGATCTACAATTCTAGTTTCCTATTTACTTTATTTGCAATCTTTTACTTTCCATTCCATAAACCAAAAATACCAAAAATATTACTTTACCATTTATGCATCTATATCCGATATCAGTTTGCAAATAACCGTGAAGGGTACGACTTGGTGTTTGTTTGTGTAGGTATTCGGTGGCTTGTGTGTTGTCTCCTACTGGATTGATACCTTGGTTCTCAAAAGCTGACGGAAATACTTACTCTACTTTGCTGCATCACCCTTTCCTCTTCAAGGAAAAAACCAACACAATCTCAAGAGGTAGCAGGAAGAATTTCTAGCGCCATTGCCGGGGAGATCTACGCCAAGCCGAGACATACCAAGTATCCATCATAAACTCTCATCCCTCGCATTACATTATTTGCCATTCGCCTCTTTTTTTCCTCTCCCCCACTTCTAAAATGATTTTCGAAAAGATTTTCCTTTTCTTCGCCCCTCTTCCGATTGTCTTCTTCGTTTTCTTTTTGTTTGCTTGTACGTTCGATCACTTGCCACACTCTCATGGCTAGCACTTTTACTCCTCCTTTGTCTCCTGACTTTGAGGTTCTTCACTTCAAACAGAGGCAAGGAGAAAATTTGAAGGATGCTTAGTATAGGATGATAGAATCTTTTCACAATTGCACCATAGAGGGGGATTTTAAGATTTTACTTTGTAATTTTTATGTTGGGATAAATATGTCCCATAGACAACTTTTGGATTGTGCTGCTAAAGGGAATTTTATTGAAATTGATCCCAACATTGCTTATGAAATAATAGAAGGAATAGTAGGAATATGCCCCCCACAAAAGGGACTACATCAAACTCAAGAGGGAGCAAAAGTTTTTGAGAAACTGTGTGAAGTAACGAAATTTTTGCAAAAATCTCTTGAGCCCCTCAATAATGTTAGTGGAAACCTCCACCGCATGAATATGTTGATCACTCTTTTCAATAAGCGGTTGGATGCTCTAGATCTAAAGATATCCGAATATGAGGAGAAATGCAAAGAACCTCCTTAATTTAAGCACAATTCAATTAAAAAATAAAAACCAAAGATGACAATACCTAGATATATTCGTGTTTTATGCCTAGCTAAGGGCGTTAAACAATAGCGCTTGTTGGGAGGCAACCCAATTTTATTGTTGTTTTTGTTTTTAGGTTCTGTTTTGCATTAAATAATTCATATAGCCTCTAGTTAGATGTGGTTTTGTGTTTTAATTAGTGTTTGTGCCAACTAAGACCTTTGGGATAACTTACGGTGATAGTTGTTTTGATCCCACTGAGAATCAGAAACTTTTGTGCCCAGGAAAATAATTTTCATAATTCACAGAAGCGTGCTTTGATCTGATTCTTTTTGCACTGGATTGGTACACAAATTGCCCAGGTTGACCTAATTTTTCAGAATTTTCGGAGTTACAGAAGTATTCGAGAGTTACGTATTGCTACAGACTATTTTGTTTTAACAGTTTCTGTTTTTCGCGTGTTGTTTGCTTATTTTGATGCATCTATGGATAGTATCTGGGGGTATGAACCATGAAAAAGTTGGAATACTGTAGATATTACACCAATATAAATAAAGAATGAGTTCACAACAATACCAAAAGTGGTGATTTATTTTCTTATAATAACGAAGCTTATGAGATTTTCTGTTGAGTTTTGTGTTGTGAAGTTTTCGAGTTTTGGGTAAGGATTTGATGGACTATGGAATAAGGATAGGCAAGAGCCTAATCTTGGGAATGCCCAAGGCACCCCAAGGTAATATTCAAGGATACCAAGAGCCTAAGCTTGGGGATGCCCCGGAAGGCATCCCCTCTTTCGTCTTCATCTATTGATAACTTTACTTGAGGCTATATTTTTATTCACCACATGACATGTGTTTTGCTTGGAGCATCTTGTATGATTTGAGTCTTTGCTTTTTAGTTTGCCACAATCATACTTTCTATACACACCTTTTGAGAGAGACACACATGTATCGTGATTTATTAGAATACTCTATGTGCTTCACTTATATCTTTTGAGCTAGGAAATTTTGCTCTACTGCTTCACTTATAGGAGTATCTTTTAGAGCACAACGGTGATTTTATTTTATAGAAATTGATGAACTCTTGTGCTTCACTTATATTATTTTGAGAGTCTTTAAAATAGCATTGTAATTTGCTTGGGTTATAAATTTAGTCCTAATATGATAGGCATCCAAGAGGGATATAATAAAAACTTCCATATAAAGTGCATTGAATACTATGAGAAGTTTGATTCCTTATGATTATTTTGAGATATGAAGATGGTGATATTAGAGTCATGCTAGTAAGTAGTTGTGAATTTGAGAAATACTTGTGTTAAGGTTTGTGAGTCCCGTAGCATGCACGTATGGTGAACCGTTATGTAACGAAGTTGGAGCATGAGATATTTTTTGATTGTCTTCCTTATGAGTGGCGGTCGGGGACGAGCGATGGTCTTTTCCGAGCATGTGCGTAGTACTTTGCTTCGATGACTAATAGATTTTTGCAATAAGTATGTGAGTTCTTTATGACTAATGTTGAGTCCATGGATTATACGCACTCTCACCTTTCCGCCATTGCTAGCCTCTCTTGTACCGCACAACTTTCACCGGTACTATACACCCAACTTATACCTTCCTCAAAACAGCCACCATACCTACCTATTATGGCATCTCCATAGCCATTCCGGGATATATTGCCATGCAACTTTCCACCATTCCGTTTATTATGACACACATCATCATTGTCATATTGCTTTGCATGATCATGTAGTTGACATCGTATTTGTGGCAAAGCCACCATTCATCATTTTTTTATACATGTCGCTCTTCATTCATTGCACATCATGGTACACCACCGGAGGCATTCACATAGACTCATATTTTGTTCTAGTATCGAGTTGTAAGTAAATAAAAGTGTGATGATCTCCATTATTAGAGCATTGTCCCATGTGAGGAAATAAAAAAAAAGAGAAAAGGCCAAACAAAAAAGGAGAAGGCCCAAAAAAATGAGAGAAGGGACAATGTTACTATCCTTTTGCCACACTTGTGCTTCAAAGTAGCACCATGATCTTCATGATAGAGAGTCTCCTATATTGTCACTTTCATATACTAGTGGGAATTTTTTTATTATAGAACTTGGCTTGTATATTCCAACGATGGGATTCCTCAAAACGACCTAGGTCTTCATGAGCAAGCAAGTTGGATGCACACCCACTTAGTTTTCTTTTTGAGCTTTCATAGAGTTATAGCTCTAGTGCATCCGTTGCATGGCAATCCCTACTCACTCACATTGATATCTATTGATGGGCATCTCCATCGCCCGTTGATACGCCTAGTTGATGTGAGACTATCTCCTTCTTTTTGTCTTCTCCACAACCACCGTCTATACCACCTATAGTGATATGTCCATGGCTCACGCTCATGTATTGCATGAAAGTTGAAAAAGTTTGAGAACATCAAAAGTATGAAACAATTGCTTGGCTTGTCATCGGGGTTGTGCATGATTTAAATATTTTGTGTGATGAAGATGGAGCATAGCCAAACTATATGATTTTGTAGGGATAAGCTTTCTTTGGCCATGTTATTTTGAGAAGACATAATTATCTTGTTAGTATGCTTGAAGTATTGTTGTTTTTATGTCAATATTAAACTTTTGTTTTGAATCATATGGATCTGAACATTCATGGCACAATAAAGAGAATTACATGGATAAATATGTTAGGTAGCATTCCACATCAAAAATTCTGTTTTCATCATTTACCTGCTCGAGGACGAGCAGGAATTACGCTTGGGGATGCTTGATACGTCTCCAACGTATCTATAATTTTTGATTCTTCCATGCTATTATATTATCTGTTTTGGATGTTTTATATGCTATTTTATATGATTTTGGGACTAACCTATTAACCTAGAGCCCAATGCCAATTCTTGTATTTTCCTTGTTTTAGAGTTTCGTAGAAAATGAATACCAAACGGAGTCCAAATGGAATGAAACTTTCGCGATGATTTTTCTTGGACCAGACGACATCTAGAGGGCTTAGAATGCACGTCAGGAAAGCCACAAGGTGGCCACAAGATCGGGAGTTGCGCTCAGGGGGTAGGGAGCGTCCCCACCCTTGTGGGCCCCTCATGACTCCACCGACCTATTTCTTCTGCCTATATATTATCAAATATCCGAAAACCTTCCAGGGGAGCCACAAAACCACTTTTCCACCGCCACAACCTTCTGTACCTGTGAAATCCCATCTAGGGACCTTTTTCGGCATCCTGCCGGAGGGGGATTCGATCATGGAGGGCTTCTATATCAACACCATTACCTCTCCGATGAAGCGTGAGTACTTTACCACAGACCTCCGGGTCCATAGCTAGTAGCTAGATGGCTTCTTCTCTCTCTCTCTTTGATTCTCAATACAAAGTTCTCCTCGATGTTCCTGGAGATCTATTCGATGTAATACTCTTTTGCGGTGTGTTTGCCGAGATCTGATGAATTGTGGATTTATGACCAACTTATCTATGGATAGTATTTGAATCTCCTCTGAATTCCTATATGCATGATCTGATATCTTTGCAAGTCTCTTCAAACTATTGATTTGGTTTGGCCAACTAGATTGGTTTTTCTTGCAATGGGAGAAGTGATTAACTTTGGGTTCAATCTTATAGTACTCGATCCTAGTGACAGAAGGGGAACTGACATGTATTGTATTGTTGCCATCGAGGATAAAAAGATGGGGTTTTCATCATATTGCTTGAGTTAATTCCTCTAGATCATGTCATCTTTCTTAATGCGTTACTCTGTTCTTATGAACTTAATACTCTAGATGCATGCTGGATAGTGGTCGATGTGTGGAGTAATAGTAGTAGATGCAGGCAGGAGTCGATCTACTTGATACAGACGTGATGCATATATTCATGATCATTGCCTTAGACATCGTCATAACTTTGCACTTTTCTATCAATTGCTTGGCAGTAATTTGTTCATCCACCGTAATATTTTCTATCTTGAGAGAAGCCTCCAGTGTAACCTATGGCCCCTCGGGTCTACTTTCCATCATATAAGTTTCCGATCTACAATTCTAGTTTCCTATTTACTTTCTTTGCAATCTTGTACTTTCCGTTCCATAAACTAAAAATACAAAAAATATTACTTTACCGTTTATCCATCTATATCACATCTCACTTTGCAAATAACCATGAAGGGATTGACAACCCCTTTATTGTGTTGGGTGCAAGTTGGTGTTTGTTTGTGCAAGTATTCGGTGGCTTGTGCATTGTCTCCTACTAGATTGATACCTTGGTTCTCAAAAGCCGAGGGAAATACTTACTCTAATTTGCTGCCTCACCCTTTCCTCTTCAAGGGAAAAATGAATGCAAGCTCAAGAGGTAGCACCGCCATCATCTAATTTGCAAGACCAAATCCTAGGGTTTTCCATGGAGCAGCACGAGTGGGTCGACAATAGTTACACGACTATGCCTTAATCATGGTAACAACGCAGAACACCGCCAACGACTAACGTTGGCTCCGTTTTCACCGACAACTATGTCTTTCCAACTCACGGTCGGGACTACATGATGGATCTCGAGACCTGACCACCCAGCCTCAGGCTGACAACTATGAAAGGCAAAATCCCACCATAGGCAAGATCGATGCCTTGCTTCTGCTCAGAGGAGCGGGGCACTGCTTTCCCAGGAACATCATGCAAGACCTCTCGTCATCCTTGTCAGACCAGTACCTTATCATCGCAAGCTACAATGGACCGCCACACCCACGGTCGTTTTGGTTTGAGAATTTTCAGACCAAGATGCCAGGCTTTGATAGTTGTGAGGGTTCTCATCCAAGCAGAATGAAGGAAACAATGGATGCGGCTATTCCGTGGCATATCATATATATATATATATATATATCTAGTGTCACCGTTTGAAACTTTTTGAAATCTAAAATTATTATTAAAATAAAAATCAGGAAAGAAAAAAAGGAAAAACAATAGGAGGCGTCCTGTTCCACACATGGGCTGGACCAACAAGGTGGGGTGGGGTGGGGGTGCATGTTTCCACATGCTCAAGCGCCTAGGTCGCTAAATGGGAGCTCCTATAAGTTAAGCGCCTAGTAAGTAGGTGAGGCGATATGAAACTGCAGCCCATCCATGGCCCACTTCCAGGTAAATCCGCATGGCTTGATGGATGTTAGCCCGTCATTCTATACCAACAGAGGATGTAAGGGCCAACAGAAACATGTCGAACTCGAGCATTTGTAGCCTTTGTGGAACGGAGGACTCATGGTGGCACTCTATGCTAGAGTGCTCGATGGCAAGGTTCATCTAGGCTCTAACATAAGGAGAACTTGCAGAACACTTGTGTGAGACAACATAACCTACTGTGAAGTAGTGGCTCTTCTCTATGATTGATACACTATCGCATACTGCTTTTGTGAAGCTATCGGTAACACCTTTAGCAATATGGTGGGCCATAAGGAAAGCTATCCACGAGGAGATATTCCAGAGTCCGGCCTCAACTCACTACACTGGTACGCATCGGTGCTATACAAATGGTTTTTAACCCCTTTCCGCGACGGCATTTTGAACCGTCGCTAAGTGAGTGTGGGCGATAGGGGGGTCCTTCCCACACGACCCAGAAACCGTCGGGGATAGGCCCTCCTAGGACACAGGCTGGGGCAAAATGAACTCGTGTGCGATTGGGCGAGGCATCGAAACCCAATCATTTCTGTTCGTATGTACATCCCACATGATGAATCCCAGAAAAACACACTACTAGGGAAAAGCCTAGCAGCAGCGCGGGTTCTAGGTATATCAGTAGCGCGGGGACCGACGCTACTAATAAGGCGCTACAGCTAACCCATACTAGAAGCGCGTGCATGACCGTGCTACTGCTATACAAGTGTAGCAGCAGCGTGTTGCGTGGAAGCTCGCTACTGCTAATAGCCCTAGCGCGCTTTGGCTGGACGCGCTACTGCTACTATCACGCTGCTGCTAACTTTTCTCCACTTGCTACTGCTAATTTTAGTAGTTTTTGATTTTTTTCTACATATTTGTTTTGTATTCAAACATGCTTTATACAAGAATCTTTAGCAGATACAAATGTCATCATGATACACATACAAATGGCTGCGAGATCAGAAATGTAATCATAGCATATACATACAAATAGTCTCATCATAATTATCATCCAACACAAAGTGGTATCTCGTCATCATCTCGAAAATAGCGATACATGCAAGTCTCGAATACTTGCAACTACAACGTCATCCATCTAAACAATGGTATACGCGAGAAGAGCTATCACTATGAGTGGGAGCGGAACTATGCAGTACACGAGGCAGCGGTTACGAGTCCTCTCTCGCGCTATCATGAACCTTAAGTAACTAGCTTCTCCTTCTTGTCTGCTTTTGAAGCCTTTATGGCTGGTGCTACCACTTTTAGCACTGCGTTGGTTTTCCCCGAAGAGGAAGGGATGATGCAGCAAAGTAGCGTAAGTATTTCCCTCAGTTTTTGAGAACCAAGGTATCAATCCAGTAGGAGGCTACGCGCGAGTCCCTCGCACTTGCACAAAACAAATAAATCCTCGCAACCAACGCAAACAGGGGTTGTCAATCCCTATAGGGTTACTTACGAGAGTGAGATCTGATAGATATGGTAAGACAATATTTTTAGTATTTTTATGATAAAGATGCAAAGTAAAATAAAGACAAAGTAAATAGCAAAGTAAATAACTAAGTAGTAGGAGATTGATATGATAAAGATAGACCCGGGGGCCATAGTTTTCACTAGTGGCTTCTCTCGAGAGCATAAGTATTCTACGGTGGGTGAACAAATTACTGTTGAGCAATTGACAGAATTGAGCATAGTTATGAGAATATCTAGGTATGATCATGTATATAGGCATCACGTCCGAGACAAGTAGACCGACTCCTACCTGCATCTACTACTATTACTCCACTCATCGACCGCTATCCAGCATATGCATCTAGAGTATTAAGTTAAAAACAGAGTAACGCCTTAAGCAAGATGACATGATGTAGAGGGATAGACTCATGCAATATGAAGAAAACCCCATCTTGTTATCCTCGATGGCAACAATAAAATACGTGCCTTGCTGCCCTTACTGTCACCGGGAAAGGACACCGCAAGATTGAACCCAAAGCTAAGCACTTCTCCCATTACAAGAAAGATCAATCTAGTAGGCCAAACCAAACTGATAATTCAAAGAGACTTGCAAAGATAACCAATCATACATAAAAGAATTCAGAGAAGATTCGAATATTATTCATAGATAGACTTGATCATAAACCCACAATTCATCGGTCTCAACAAACACACCGCAAAGATTACATCGAATAGATCTCCACAAGAGAGGGGAGAACATTGTATTGAGATCCAAAAAGAGAGAAGAAGCCATCTAGCTACTAACTATGGACCCGTAGGTCTGAGGTAAACTATTCACATTTCATCGGAGAGGCTATGGTGTTGATGTAGAAGCCCTCCGTGATCGATGCCCCCTCCGGCAGAGCTCCGGAACAGGCCCCAAGATGGGATCTCCTGGATACAGAAAGTTGCAGCGGTGGAATTAGGGTTTTGGCTCCGTATCTGATCGTTTGGGGGTACGTGGGTATATATAGGAGGAAGAAGTATGTCAGTGGAGCAACAAGGGGCCCATGAGGGTGGAGGGCGCGCCTGGGGGGGTAGGCGCGCCCCTACCTCATGACCTCCTGTTACGTGTCTTGACGTAGGGTCCAAGTCTCCTGAGTTGTATTTGATGAGAAAATCACGTTCCCGAAGGTTTCATTCCATTTGGACTCCGTTTGATATTCCTTTTCTTCGAAACCCTAAAACAGGCAAAAAAACAGCAATTCTGGGCTGGGCCTCCGGTTAATAGGTTAGTCCCAAAAATAATATAAAAGTGGATAGTAAAGCCCAATAATGTCCAAAACAGTAGATAATATAGCATGGAGCAATCAAAAATTATAGATACGCTGAAGACGTATCAAGCATCCCCAAGCTTAATTCCTGCTCGTCCTCGAGTAGGTAAATGATAAAAACAGAATTTTTGATGCGGAGTGCTACTTGGCATAATTTTAATGTAATTCTTCTTAATTGTGGTATGAAAATATTCAAATCCGAAAGATTCAAGACAAAAGTTCATATTGACATAGAAAATAATAATACTTCAAGCATACTAACAAAGCAATTATGTCTTCTCAAAATAACATGGCTAAAGAAAGTTATCCTACAAAATCATATAGTCTGGGTATGCTCTATCTTCACCACACAAAATATTTAAATCATGCACAACCCCAATGACAAGCCAAGAAATTGTTTCATACTTTTGACATTCTCAAAACTTTTTTAATCTTCACGCAATACATGAGTGTGAGCCATGGATATAGCACTATAGGTGGAATAGAGTGGTGGTTGTGGAGAAGACAAAAAGGAGAGATAGTCTCACATCAACTAGGCGTATCAACGGGATATGGAGATGCCCATCAATATATATCAATGTGAGTGAGTAGGGATTGCCATGCAACGGATGCACTAGAGCTATAAGTATATGAAAGCTCAAAAAGAAACTAAGTGGGTGTGCATCCAACTTGCTTGCTCATGAAGACCTAGGGCAATTTTGAGGAAGCCCATCATTGGAATAAACAAGCCAAGTTCTATAATGAAAAATTCCCACTAGTAAATGAAAGTGATAACATGAGAGACTCTCTACTATGAAGATCATGGTGCTACTTTGAAGCACAAGTGTGGTAAAAGGATAGTACATTGTCCCTTCTCTCTTTTTCTCTCATTTTATTTTTATTTTTTTATTTGGGCCTTTTCTCTTTTTTATGGCCTCTTTTCTTTCTCTCTCTTTTTTTTAATTTTATTTTTCGTCCGGAGTCTCATCCCGACTTGTGGGGGAATCATAGTCTCCATCATCCTTTCCTCACTGGGACAATGCTCTAATAATGATGATCATCACACTTTTATTTTTCTTACAACTCAACAATTACAACTCGATACTTAGAACAAAATATGACTCTATATGAATGCCTCCGGCAGTGTACCGGGATATGCAATGATGCATGAGTGACAAGTATGAAAGAATTATGAACAGTGGCTTTGCCACAAATACTATGTCAACTACATGATCATGCTAAGCAATATGACAATGATGGAGTGTGTCATAAACGGAACGGTGGAAAGTTGCATGGCAATATATCTCGGAATGGCTATGGGAATGCCATAATAGGTAGGTATGGTGGCTGTTTTGAGGAAGGTATATGGTGGGTGTATGATACCGGCTAAAGGTGCGCGGTATTAGAGAGGCTAGCAAAGGTGGAAGGGTGAGAGTGCGTATAATGCATGGACTCAACATTAGTCATAAAGAACTCATATACTTATTGCAAAAATCTACAATTTATCAAAGCAAAGTATTACGCGCATGCTCCTAGGGGGATAGATTGGTAGGAAAAGACCATCGCTCGTCCCCGACCGCCACTCATAAGGAAGACAATCAATAAATAAATCATGCTCCGACTTCATCACATAATGGTTCACCATACGTGCATGCTATGAGAATCACAAGCTTCAACACAAGTATTTCTCAAATTCACAACTACTCAACTAGCAAGACTTTAATATCACCATCTCCATATCTCAAAACAACTATCAAGTATCAAACTTCTCTTAGTATTCAACACACTCATAAGAAAGTTTTATTATTAATCTTGCATACCAAGCATATTAGGATTTTAAGCAAATTACCATGCTATTAAGACTCTAAAAATAATCTAAGTGAAGCATGAGAGATCAATAGTTTCTATAAAACAAATCCACCACCGTGCTCTAAAAGATATAAGTGAAGTACTAGAGCAAAATTATATAACTCAAAAGATATAAGCAAAGCACATAGAGTATTCTAACAAATTCCAAATCATGTACGGCTCTCTCAAAAGGTGTGTACAGCAAGGATGATTGTGGTAAACTAACAGGCAAAGACTCAAATCATACAAGACTCTCCAAGCAAAACACATATCATGTGGTAAATAAAAATATAGCTCCAAGTAAAGTTACCGATAGAAGTTGACGAAAGAGGGGATGCCTTCCGGGGCATCCCCAAGCTTTGGCTTTTAGGTGTCCTTAAATTATCATGGGGTGCCATGGGCATCCCCAAGCTTAGGCTCTTGCCACTCCTTGTTCCACAATCCATCAAATCTTTACCCAAAACTTGAAAACTTCACAACACAAAGCTTAAAGTAGAAAATCTCGTGAGCTCCGTTAGCGAAAGAAAAAAAAGACCACTTTAAGGTACTGTAATGAACTCATTCTTTATTTATATGGGTGTTATACCTACTGTATTCCAACTTCTCTATGGTTTATAAACTATTTTACTAGCCATAGATTTGTCAAAATAAGCAAACAACACACGAAGAACAGAATCTGTCAAAAACAGAATAGTCTGTAGTAATCTGTAGCTAGCGCAAGATCTGGAACCCCAAAAATTCTAAAATAAATTTCTGGACGTGAGGAATTTATCTATTAATCATATGAAAAATAATTAACTAAATATGACTTTCCAAATAAAAATGACAGAAGTTCTCGTGAGCGCTAAAGTTTCTGTTTTTTACAGCAAGTTCAACAAGACTTTCCCCAAGTCTTCCCAACGGTTCTACTTGGCACAAACACTAATTAAACACAAAAAACACAACCAAAAGAGAGGGTAATAATTTATTTATTACTAAACAGGAGAAAAAAGCAAGGAATAAAAATAAAATTGGGTTGCCTCCCAACAAGCGCTATCGTTTAACGCCCCTAGCTAGGCATAACAAGCAAGCATAGATCTAGGTATTGCCATCTTTGGTAGGCAATTGTTCAATGAGGCATCTACCATCTTTAGGATTTTCTTTATTTTTATTAATTATCAAACTTTTAGGCACAAGATCAAAAAATTCATTTGTAACAAATGGTTCCTTAATGATAGCAAAAAGATTGGGATGAACACTTATAGATTTGAGATCCGCATTTTCCTTACTAGATGATTCACCCTTATTTTTAGGAACGTACATAAGTTTGGCAACTTTAGTGGAAGGACTTGGAGTATTCTTTACTGAATAAAAAGTGGTTCCCAAGTTGGTAATAATATTCTCAAGTTTATCGATTCTAACGGAATCGTGATTTATTTTCTCATTAACTATGGGTTACTTTTCTTTAATATCTTTCAAAGTAACTCCTACTTTAGATCCATATTGAGAGATTCGGCTGTGGATCTTTTTATCCAAATTTTCAATTAACTCTACGGTAGCAACCTTATTTTGAATAATCTCAAGCCTTTGCATTACATGCTCCAAAGTTAATATAGTTCAATTAACCAAGAGAGGGGGTGAGCCAAATAAATTTAACATAGCATTATAAGAATCAAAAGTATGGCTACCCAAAAAGTTCCCTCCGGTAATAGTATCAAGAACATAACGATGCCAAGGAGTAATGCCTCTATAAAAATTGCTAAGGAGAATGGTAGTAGATTGCTTCTTAGTAGATTTATTTTGAGCATTGCAAATTATATACAGAGCATCTTTTAGATTTTCACCCGCCCTTTGCTTAAAATTTAGAATTTCATTCTCGGGAGACAATGGAGAAGATAAGGGACTAGCCATAACGACAAGCAAGCAAAATAATACACAAGCAAACAAAAAGCAAGCAGACAAAAAGAGGCAAATAGGAAAGAGAGGGAGGATAGAGAGAGAGGGCAAATAAAACGGCAAGGGTGAAGTGGGGGAGAGGAAAACGAGAGGCAAATGGAAAATAATGTAACGCGGGAGATAAGGGTATGTGATGGGTACTTGGTATGTTGACTTTTGTGTAGACCTCCCCGGCAACGGCACCAGAAATCCTTCTTGCTACCTCTTTTAGCACTGCGTTGGTTTTCCCCGAAGAGGAAGGGATGATGCAGCAAAGTAGCATAAGTATTTCCCTCAATTTTTGAGAACCAAGGTATCAATCCAGTAGGAGGCTACGCGCGAGTCCCTCACACCTGCACAAAACAAATAAATCCTTGCAACCAACACAAATAGGGGTTGTCAATCCCTATAGGGCCACTTACGAGAGTGAGATCTGATAGATATGATAAGATAATATTTTTGGTATTTTTATGATAAAGATACAAAGTAAAATAAAGGCAAAGTAAATAACTAAGTAGTAGGAGATTGATATGATAAAGATAGACCCAGGGGCCATAGGTTTCACTAGTGGCTTCTCTCGAGACCATAAGTATACTATGGTGGGTGAACAAATTACTGTTGAGCAATTGACAAAATTGAGCATAGTTATGAGAATATCTAGGTATGATCATGTATATAGGCATCACGTCCGAGACAAGTAGACTGACTCCTGCCTGCATCTACTACTATTACTCCACTCATCGACCGTTATCCAGCATGCATCTAGAGTATTAAGTTAAAAACAGAGTAACACCTTAAGCAAGATGACATGATGTAGAGGGATAGACTCATGCAATATGAAGAAAACCCCATCTTGTTATCCTCGATGGCAACAATACAATACGTGCCTTGCTGCCCTTACTGTCACCGGGAAAGGACACCGCAAGATTGAACCCAAAGCTAAGCACTTCTCCCATTGCAAGAAATATCAATCTAGTAGGCCAAACCAAACTGATAATTCGAAGAGACTTGCAAAGATAACCAATCATACATAAAAGAATTCAGAGAAGATTCAAATATTATTCATAGATAGACTTGATCATAAACCCACAATTCATCAGTCTCAACAAACACACCGCAAAAATAAGATTACATCGAATAGATCTCCACAAGAGAGGGGGAGAACATTGTATTGAGATCCAAAAAGAGAGAAGAAGCCATCTAGCTACGAACTATGGACCCGTAGGTCTGAGGTAAACTACTCACACTTCATCGGAGAGGCTATGGTGTGGATGTAGAAGCCCTCCGTGATCGATGCCCCCTCCGGCGGAGCTCCGGAATAGGCCCCAAGATGGGATCTCGTGGATACAGAAAGTTGCGGCGGTGGAATTAGGGGTTTGGCTCCATATCTGATCGTTTGGGGGTACATGGGTATA